>NC_141074.1:24417423-24749923 GCF_041138505.1 Cibotium barometz | reverse complement strand
ACTAAGGAAGACCCAAACTATATGACAAATCAACAATATGGCAGCCCTATGAAAAGCTAATGTACCTACATTGATCCACAAAGTAGAATAGATGAGAGCTCTTTCCATCCCCTTAACTTCATTTCACATTTTTCCTTAAAACTTACATATATAAAAATAACAGACAAAATCTATAATCCTAAAACATTACATATATACTTATAAAAAGATAATAACAATGTCACAAATATTACAAAAACATTATAAAATCAACATCCAATGTCTTCCAATGACCAAACCAAGCTTAGAAATCTCTCTCTCTCTCTCTCTCTCTCTCTCTCTCTCTTCCCCCCATGTACATATAAGAGACAAAAAGCCATAAAAAGAGAATTTTCTATAAAAAACCATTAAAAGAGACATTCTCTATAATCTCCATATAAATACTAAGAGATTATCTCCACATATATAAATCTCTCTCTCTCTCTCTCTCTCTCTCTCTCTCTCTCTCTCTCACAATGATATCTGAGAGACAAAAAGAACCATACTTATCATTCGAGTACTTAGAGCCCAAAGTTACAAAAAGAAAATACTGTCATAAGCATTACAAAAGGATCATAACATCACTTTCTAATCGGTGAACCAAATGAATAATTACATTCCACGTGTTTGCAATCTATAACTCATTTTGGTAAGTAAAGGACCATCATTATCATTAGAGTACTTAGATCCCAAACTTACAAAAAGATAATAGTGTCATAAGCATTACAAAAGGATCATAAGATCAACTCCTAATTGGTGAACCAATTGAGTAATTACATTCCACGTGTTTGCAATCTATGACTCATTTGGGTAAGTAAAGCCCCAAACCTATTCAATGTTACTTTAAGGCTTGATACTTCCATTCCAAGCCTATCAACATGGGCACTTAACTTGTCTTGTTGCTCTTTTATAGCATCAATTGTCTTTCGACAACCAATATCACAAAGGTGTGCTCCGAAAGCACCACATGTATCCATTATGCGGAGGTAGGTAGCTTTGACAATATCCTTGATCTCGTGATTGCCACTTATAATGGCAGAAACTAATTCTCGAGTTGAACTGCTCTCCCCACTTCCATGATTTCTTATGCACTGACCAAGACCAGCAATCAAGCTCTCCACATTTAACACATGGGAGTTTGTGTCGTTGACCAAATGGAGTATATTCTCTGATGTTACATTTATTGTCTTCTTTCCATTTCGAGTCTTCTTACCATGGTTATGTTGCACCCACTTAGTAGAGGTATTTAGTTTCCTCTGGCTTAAAAGCATGCATTATTCGTTGAGTCTTCTCATTATCTTCTCTTACCTCAGATTGTTGAGGTCTTGAATACTCTGCACAATGGCTTCTATCCTGAACGTCCATGGAACACCTCACAATTTTCCCCTCGTTATCCATACTGTACATCATTAAGAAATATATTAATGAAATATTTTTTAAATTTTTTTAAATCTAGAAGAAATTATGGATTATGAAAATAATCGAAACGGTGAATCACAAACTAAATCACACGTACGTAGAATAGATTAAGACCCAACTACGCTCAAGTCAATGAATGGTAAAAAGGTATCCACATGATGTATATGTATCTATATGTATATGTATATGTATATGCATATGCATATACATACATATATGGTTGTATATGTATATGTATATATATATGTATATGCATATACATACATATATATATGTATATGTATTTGTATATATATCTATATATGTCTGAAGGCGGTTCACCTAATTTTAACTTTTGGGAAACTCATTGAAAAAGATGGATGAGAGTGCGGGCCCAAGGGATTCACCTAGGAATATGTAAAATATCATGTGTTAAACAAAAGGAGCTCACAATTTCATCGACTTACATAAAGTTTTACATACATCCTCGATTTTTTAAATACAAAGAATGAAGAAAGTTGTAAGTTTAACCGTAGTTTATTACCTTGAAGTTAACAAAATGGGTATATTTAAAACATCAAGCTTCATAGATCAAAGAGTTTTAAACTACTTTAGTGAACTCCCTTACACTTATTGTGAGAACCACTCTCTTTGTCTCAACAACATGCATGTTCCCCATGTAGAGGAGACATACTATGTCAACTTTCATAAAGAAATCTGTTCTTGAAGGCGTTCATGTCAATAATTCGAGCATAAGAGGTATGAGGGGCAATGCAATACAGAAGGGACTTGGTCCCATGGGCTTCTCAGGTATCACAACAAAAACCAAGATAGTGATCGATCGTTTCCTTCTGCCATGGTGAAGGGGCTGCCATTGGCTGCACCGTTGACATCAAGCCGTTCATGAATAATATGTAGAGGACACATATTGTTTGAACAACATGCATGTTCCCCATGTACAGGAGACATACTATGTCAACTTTCATAAAGAAATCTATTCCTGAAGGCGTTCATGTCAATAATTCGAGCATAAGAGGTATGAGGGGCAATGCAATGCAGAAGGGATTTGGTCCCATGGGCTTCTCAGATATCACAACAAAAACCAAGACAGTGATCGATCGTTTCCTTCTGCCATGGCGAAGGGGCTGCCGTTGGCCGCACTGTTGACATCAAGCCATTCATGAATAGCCTCCTCTCCTATCCATGAATGCATCGAGTTCAAGGTATAGATAAATATATATAATACATTTTGTTTGAAATATTTAGGTAGTCCTCTATATATATATATATATATATATATATATATATATATATATATATATATATATATATATTCTATATAAATAAATCTATTATTTAAAACAAAACAATCCAAATCTTTATCAAACATTAATCAAAAGTCATCAGTCTTTGACTTTTTAGGAAGGTTTTGAATTGATGTTTATATTAGGTTGAATCATTAATTATAAAACAATTCATTACAACACTCATGTATACAATTGCATCGAGTTCAAGGTAACAGCGGGCCCAAGGGATTCACCTAGGAATATGTAAAACATCATGTGAGTTAAACAAAAGGAGCTTACAATTTCATCGACTTACATAAAGTTTTATATATATCCTCGATTTTTTAAATACAAAGAATGAAAAAAGTTATAAGTTCAACCGTAGTTTATTACCTTGAAGTTAACAAAATGGGTATATTAGGTTGAATCATTAATTATAAAACAATTCATTACAACACTCATGTATACAATTGCATCGAGTTCAAGGTAACAGCGCAGTACCAGTTCTGGTTTGCACTTAGAGGAGGCAAAGGCGGTCGAGGAGCTCGAGGAGGCGAAGGCACGACCACGTGGAGCTTAAAGCTAGCAGACTGAGGTGCCTGGCATACATAGAATAACCAAAATTTTTAAAAATTTGAAGGCTAGCCAAAATGCAACCACTTTTTCTCAATCATTTTTTAATTAAAAAACCCAAATTATTCTACTCTCTCTCTCTCTCTCTCTCTCTCTCTCTCTCTCTCTCTCTCTCTATATATATATATATATGTGTGTGTGTGTGTGTGTGTGTGTGTGTGTATAACAAAACAAATCATTTTTTAATTAAAAAACCCAAATTATTCTACACTCTCTCTCTCTCTCTCTCTCTCTCTCTCTCTCTCTCTCTCTCTCTCTTTCTCTCTCTCTCTCTATATATATATATATATATATATATATATATATATATATAAAACAAAACAAATCATTTTTATTTAAAAAGTCCAAAATCATTTTACAAAATACACTTTTAGAACTCTTAGGAAACTAATTTAAAAAGATGGATGAAAATAAGTCTGAGGTGGGGTTCTCCTTAATCCTGTATAGATAGATGACGACCCAGTGGTCAAACGTGCCAATGTTAGGGCCTTGTTATTAACTATATAAAATAAAATAATCCTTTTTCAGCCGGTGTTCAATCGGTCAAAGGTGTCATGACATTTCCAATGTTAGGGCCTTGTTATTAAATATATAAAATAAAATAATCCTTTTTCAACCAATCAAAGGTTTTAGAAGCGAGCAATATTTTAAGCGGCGGATGTTTGGAGACCCCTGATTCTAGTGTGGCGAGATGATGATGCTGTTTTTCGAAACACTGCGGCGGTTGATCCAATTGTCATCAATAGTGGAGAAGATGACTTCCCAAGACATTGTCTTCCTCCAGATGGCGGTGGTAGAGTAAGTCACGCGTCCTAGTCAAAAGGCACGATGGAAAGACAGAAGTGTTGTAACTGGTGGGTAGGGGGGAGTTGTGTAGGGGGGAGTTGGTGGGCCTGGTGCATTGGATGAAAAAGTCAGCCAGAGAGTGCCTACTGCTGCTGTGAAGGGGTGGCCTGGCTGCCTCGGACGTAGACGCCACCCTCTTTGCTTACAATGGACACGGATGGGAAGAGTGCCTACTGCTGCTGTGAAGGGGTGGCCTGGCTGCCTCGGACGTAGACGCCACCCTCTTCGACGCCACCAACTTCGCCCTCATGGCCTCCATGTCCAAGAACCGCCTGGCATTGTCTCCTTCGTCCCGTGGGAAGAGTGCCTACTGCTGCGTGCCTACTGCTGCGTTGTGAAGGGGTGGCCTGGCTACCTCGGACATAGACGCCATCGATGGTTAGTGACCATTTTTCAGATAGCTTAGTATTAGTTAAAACTCCAACTAATAGTAAAATCTAAATTCAATTAAACAATCCTTGTAAACTTCATGAGAAAACCATGTAGCTCTTAAGAGATGGCCATCTGAAAAATACTTAAGTGTAACCCATGGTAAAGGTCATATGCAAAAAATTACGGATGATTAAAAGTAAAAAAATTGCCTTCTAGGTGTAAGTGATGAGGGAGGCAATCCGAGTATCAAATAAGAGTTACCTTGGAATTATTTTTTTTTATGAATCTTAAGTTAATGATTACTCCATAAGATTTGTTAAGGGTTCGTGTGGATGGAAGTGGTTCCTAACCATTTGATCATTCTTTCGGTTGTAGATACGTCGGAAGCTTGAAAGATGCTTACCAAAAGATTATATTTTATTTTTCCCTCGTGACCAAAATCTTGCATAGGAAGCCTCCCTTATCTATGTCCCTAAACTATATGAAAGGGTTTTATGAAAGCTTATCTATGTCCCTAAACTGTGTGAAAGGGTTTTATGAAAGGGTTGTATTAATAAGCTTAATGCAAAAAGCTTATTTTGTGGAGGAAGGTCACTGAAAATGCATAGAGAAAGTGCTAATCACCGACTTCGCCCACTTTGCCCTCATGGCCTCCACATCCAAGAACCGCCAGGCATTCTCCTTCGTCCCGACCATTCACAAGAGCACGCTTCTCTCCATCGTTGCCGACCTGCAAGAGCAACCGACGCCATCGTCTCCTTCGTCCCGACCATTCGCAAGAGCAATCGGCCGCCATCAAAACGCTTCTCTCCATCGTCTCCTTCGTCCCGACCATTCGCAAGAGCAACCGACCGCCATCAAAATGCTTCGTCTCGCCGACCTGCAAGAGCAACCGGCGCCATCGTCTCCTTCGTCTTGACAATTCGCAAGAGCAACCGGCCGCCACGCTTCTCTCCATCGGCGGAGACGATCGCCAGGCGTTCATCCAGCACATCATTGCCGCCGCCAGATCCTACGGCTTCGACGGCCTCGGACGTGGACGCCACCCTCTTGCCAACCTTCGAACGCTTCTCTCCATCATCGTCGCCGACCTGCAAGAGCAACCGGAGCGACCGCCAGGCGTTCATCCATCACATCATTTGCCGCAGCCAGATCCTACGGCTTCGACGGCCTCGGACGTGGACCCCACCCTCTTGCCAACCTTCGAACGCTTCTCTCCATCGTCGCCGACCTGCACAAGAGCAACCGGCGCCATCGTCTCCTTCGTCCTGACCATTCACAAGAGCAACCGGCCGCCATCAAAACGCTTCGTCGTCGACCTGCAAGAGCAACCGGCGCCATCGTCTCCTTCGTCCCGACCATTCGCAAGAGCAACCGGCGCCACCCTCTTGCCAACCTTCGAACGTCTGCCTTGGGAACCTTCGATCGTCACCCTCCAAGTGAGTCAATCTAACCTACTGCTGCTGTGGTTGCAGAGTGCCTACTGTTGTGGTTGCAGAGTGCCTACTGCTGCTGTCTGCCTTGGGAACCTCTACTCAGTGGAGAAACGTACCTACATTGTGTGGAGGTCGAGGCGACTCAGAGGCGACGACTGAAACTGATTGGACCCGGACGGACGCGCTGGAGGAGTGAGTATATTTTGAACGTGAACGTCACGCTTGCAAATGTCACGCTTGCAAGGAGGAGGGAGTATTTTGAAATAGGCCCCCCTCCTTTGCCCACGTGGAGGGAGGGCCAGTCTCCCTTAATCCTGTATAGATGGATCTGTCAATCATGCTTTCTTATGCCATAATCCACCCAAACTTCATTGCCTATCACACACTAATGAAGGTTTCTCATAAATCGAGGTTTCTTGAGTGCATTTGGTGCATTGATTACTTGCATTACACTCTCACCCTAATGTGGGGATTGAGTTTGGTGGTTTTGATGAATTGTGGAAATATGGGAGATTGATCTTGTGGAATACTACTGGGCTTGAGTCATGCTTAGATTTGGATTGTAAGCTCCTATACTCTACTCTCTTTACATTGCTCGTATCTCAATTCAAATAGGCACTAGAATCTAGCATAGGGAGCATGGCTTGAACTCTCCTTGAGTGCTTTTAAAAAAGCAGCAAGGAGGGGGATTAGGTACATGGTGATTGAGACATGCCCCTATACTCTACTCTCTTTACATTGCTCGTATCTCAATTCAAATAAGCACTAGAATCTAGTATAGGGAGCATGGCTTGAACTCTCCTTATTGTGAGTGCTTTTAGAAAAGCAGCAAGGAGGGGGATTAGGTACATGGTGATTGAGACATGCCCCTGACCCTTGCCATAAAAAATTAAACCTTGGCAAGGGGGTGGGAAGGCTTGGCTAGTAGATTGCCGGGAGATTGGCAAGCAAAAGCTCTTCAACATAGTCTCAGAGTAAACACATAATGGTGCTATTAGTCACTTTTGTTTGTCTATTGGATTCTAAATGGAATACATTCATGAAATCCAACTTAGTGCCTATTCTCAAATAATATAATCCAAAAATGGCATCAAAACTTTGAGTCTTTATCGAACACATTGAGCCAAGGTAAGCTTTGATGCACATAGGTTTGCTTGAAGATAAATAAGTGTGCGGCTTACTAAGATGTCAACGTCTTCTTACAAGGAATAAAATAGGCTTGTTTATTAAAGAGATTCACTATTGTCCAAATCATATCATTATGATTGGTTCTAATAGGAAAGAGTGTGTAATGAAGTCCATCGAGATGTGTTCCTATGGTTCATTAGGTATAGGTAATGGCATCAATAAACCGTGTTGCTTACTTTTGTAGCTCTTGATTGTTTTGATATGTCATGCACTCGGTAACAAAAAGTATCTACATCCTTTTCATTTTAGGCCAATAAAATTCTCAAGCCAATACTTGCAAAGTAGAGGATGCCCCCTATGTCCCATGTATAGAGGTTGGTGCATCTCTTCTATCACTATTTGTCTAAAAGGTCGCATGACGCACAATCTTTTCTAAAAGAAAAGATAACCTCATGGTATGAATAATCATTCACATGAATTATCTTGTAACTTCACCAAAATGTTAGGAAAATTGAGATCTTGCTCATATGATTCCTTCATATTCTCAAACAGTGTACTCTCTATGGCTAAGATGTGATTGATGCTAGGTCTTCTACTTACTTAGATCATCAGCTATGTTTTGAATAGTAGGCTGAAAACTTTAAATAACTTGATATGCTTTTCTAAAATCAGGGTTGAGATAATAAGTGTTAGTGCTATGTTGAGCAGTTTATATAAAAAATTACGATCTCATAAGATAATGCTTCCGTGTTTATAGAGCATGTTCCATAGTAGTTAACTATTTGTCATAATTACTATTATTTATCTATGCTAGTTTTAACTCGTGACTCTCATAGGCTAAGAGATGCCATGCATATCCTCCTGCATAAAAAGTGGTCCAATCCTATAACCACCAGCATTAGTTACAACTACCAAAAATGGTCTACAATAAAGTAGAAACTTTATTTAGGGCATGGGCATGGGTTCACCTATGGATCTTCATTTGTATCTTTTTGATCATATGACTTTTGAATGCACATTGGAGATTTGAGCTACCATACTTTGGCCTATGGAAGGCTATTTCCATTCTCATGGGGTGGGAGATTAAACCACTTAGGCATTATGTGTGATTCTTGATAATTGTAGGTTAATCTACATAATAATTTGTCCCAAATCTTAGCTTATGGTCACTCCACTCCAATTGATATCAGAGCTCTTGTGGTTAATCTACATAATAATTTGTCCCAAATCTTAGCTTATGGTCACTCCACTCCAATTGATATTAGAGCTCTTGTGTTTTGATCCATGGTTCCATTGAGTTTTGCACATTTTTGGTTAGACTATGGTTATTGGACCAAATTTGAGCACAAGACCAAAATTTTTAAAGGCTATGGACCAAATTTGAACTAAGTAGGAGTGATTAGTGTTAATTTTTTGATAATCTTATTTTTACATTTCCTTTCACTTTTCCTCAAGCTTTCCATGGCTAGGGTTCATCACACGGTAGCCATTTGCAAACACAAACTTTGGGCTTTGGTTGAGGACATTAACACATAGAGAAGCTTCCAAAGTGATCAAGGGCTATCATGCACACCATCTACTAATCCTAGGGCACATTTGGGAGCATTGGTGTGTATGCATCTCTTCCAAACTTCTTAGGAAGCTGGCGGTGATTTCTAGCCTATAGGGAGTTTGTTTGCTTCAACCACTTGTTACGGTACAAGATTTGTTGGCTTCTCTACTTTAGCAATGGTCTTGGAAAGCCAAACTACATTTCTTGAAGTTCTTGGAGATTTTGGAGCTCTCTTGAAGTGGAAAAAACTAGAGAATAGTTCTTCACAAATCAACACAAAGAGAGGGAAAATCTTCATCAACTCTAAGCATTGGTGATGCCTAAGGGCCATTGGTGAGTTGCTATTGCCATATCTTGATTCCTTGGTTGTTTTCTTGCAAGATTCAATGACATTTAATTTCTTCAAGAAACCCTAATTTCTCAAAAATTGGTCATTTCCTCTAGTTGTTGTTGGGAACTCATGGAAGCATTGTTGATGCCATAATGTTTGCATAAGCTTTTATTTGGGACATTTGGATAAGATTTGGCTTATTGTGGCATCATTGGATGGAATTTCTGGATTGCCAATTGCATAAGTGATGTGTGGAATGGCAATACATGCTATGGATGCACTATTAATGCTTTGGATTGTATATTGAAGCCATTTACATGCTTATGGAATCATTCATGGCCATACACGTGCCATTGTGGTTTCATTGAGTTAAGAGGGCATTCATCAAAGCTTCTACACTCATTTTTTCTTGGAATGTTACTAGACTTATATACATGAAGAATTGATGGCAATCTGCTCATATTAAGTATGAGATGTGGTTTTGATGTTTGTTTGGGAGCTACTATGGAGAATGGAAGGAAGCATGAGTCCATGATAAGTTGATTAATCATATGAAATTATGGCATGAGTTCATGCTCAACTTATTGTAAGCATCTTTAACTACATTTGAGATTTGTATACACCAACACTACACATTGTACTCACACATTACATTTCCAAGAATACTAGTGATGTGTGAGGGCACCTTAGCATATGACGAAGAGGCCAAGGGGAGCATGTCTTGAACTGATTGTGCCATGCTTTGGTAAAGTGGTATGGGAGGGGTTGTGAAGATTTGGCCCCAACTCTTGCCTTGGACATAAACTTGGTAAGAGGGTGGGAAGTGCTTGGCTGAGAGATCGACAAGCATCAATATTCTTCTTTGACGTCTTCATGTGAAGACTTGGTCCCAAATCTTGCCTTGGACATAAAATTGATAAGAGGGTGGGAAGTGCATGGTTGGGAGATCAACAAGCATCAATGCACTTCTTTGACATTTGAAGACTTTAAATTTTAACTTGTATGAGGGCAATGGGGCCTATTGTTTGACACTTGAAGACTTAAAAGGATACTTGCATGCAAGCAAGCAATGAGGCCTATTTATGGGCATATTGACACATGAATTGGTCAAATATTTTGCATTAAATGATGCCAAATGATGTATACAATGCGGTCAAGTGCAAGTGATTGATTAGATGTAATAGGAAAATTCAGATTTGGCTCCAATTGCAAAGGAGACCATGTCAAAATTTTCTTAAAATTCTTTGCACATTAGGGATTAAAGGAAAGATATGGTGTTTATGATGTGCTTTAGAATGCTCATTATGTTAATGATGCAAGGGAGGATAACCTAATGCAATTGGAAGACAATTGGAGTCTACTTGGAGTCACATTGACAATTTCTACAGAAATTGAAAACCCTATTCAGTCCATGCACAATTGGATTCGGGTTTGCGAATTTAAATACTCTCAAAGTACTCCCTTAGATCTTCCTATCGAGCTATCACAACTAGTCAAATCCGGCACTATTTGACTTTCCAAATTGCCAAACTTCCCCGGAAGGCAAACTTTGGCCCAGTAAAAAATAGCAAGCTATTTGAGACATTTGACATCATGGGATGATTATACAACCTTAGGGCTCTCCAAAAAGCCAAAGTAAACCCAATTCCGATGTCATTTGGCCCAGTAAAAAATAGCAAGCTTTTTGAGACATTTGACATCATGGGATGATTATACAATCTTAGGGCTCTCCAAAAAGCCAAAGTACACCCAATTTCGATGTCATTTGGATGGTCAAAACTCTAGGGTTGAATTTGACCTAAAAGCAAAAATAGAGAATGGTTGCACATTGACCAAGGTCAAACCCTTATACCATTGTTTAGTACATTTTTAGAGTATTCTCAATAGCCAAGAAACTTTCAATTTTGATAATTTTTGAGGATTTTAGGAGTAAATCTTCATTTTCAGCTATTTCCATGTTAACCCTAAAATAAAGTATACTAGGAGGGCACATTCAATTTCCATGATTTTTCATATATGGATAGGGAATCTTAAGAGCATTCTAACAAGACTTATATCACCTCATTTCGACATCTCTACTCTATTTTATCATCCACTTTTGGAAAAACTATATTTTCATGGCCGGCAAACCAAAAGGGAGACCGAGGAATTTGGCATTGGCCACCATTGAAGAAATGGATGGAGGGAATATGAATGATCATGACACTATGGATAACATGGAGGACACTATGGGTTAAGCCTCAAGGGAATTTAAAGAGGAGTTAAATGTGGGGAATGCTCATAAGGCAAACCCTCATGGTGCTCTTGATACAACTCCACATCCTCTAACAACCATCGTACTTTTGCAGAATATAAAAAATACATGTTACCCAAAACACTTCATAACCATTGGGAATTGGCAAGTATTGTATACACAGTCATTCAAAATAGTCAACTTTGGCCTCGCCTTTGGCAAGGGAACCAAAAACACATTTCATCATATTATATGTAAAATCTGATTATAGTTGATGGAGCCAAAAGGCTTTGGAAGTATAACTATGGCAATCTAAACTAGAAGGGTAAAAAGGATACAAAACAGTGCAATATGAAGTTGCAAGGCCTTAACACAAAGCAATATAAAATATATGCGAGTCATTCTAAAACAAAATTAAAGCTTCTTGCATGGGCAGGCGGGTCTTTTTGTTTCTCTTCACTTTTCCAGATTTAGCATTTGATGCCATACTCTTTGGAGGATGTGCCCATTGGTCCTAAATACTTTCATTCTCTAGCTTCCTCTTTTATAGCTTTCTTTTCTCCAAACCTGCACAATAATGCATATATTAAGCACATATATAACATAGGTCCTCTACAAACAACTCATACACACTTGAATAAAAAAAGAGGGTTACCAAATACTTGCCAACTCAGTGAGAGTAAGGTCAAGAGACTCCCCAATTTTATGCTCTGCCAGCACAAAATCATTTGCTTCATCATCCGATAAGATAATAGATGACATGTTAACATTGGTGTCTATCTCATCATTGGTCTGCATGTTCTCATTCTTTGTATCCACAAGTGTGGAGCACACATGTATCATCTACACTCATTACCACGGTTATGATTGGGTCATCCTCTACTGCAACAACCTTCAGGATGGCGGCAACACCATCACCAGTAGCCTGCTCAGCAACATCCACCTGGACATCATTGCCCCCATTACTGCCTTGTCTATTATGGTTGCTTGATGTTGCCATCTCTTGCTCGGTAATGATAACCACCACATCCTCGATAGTATCATCACCTTCTTTCGAAGAATTGCCCTCCACATTAATTGGCTGCACCAAAGAGCCTACATCCCCTTGTCCATCTTGCTCCTCAACATTGTTGGTACCTAATCAACCTCCTCCACCATAGGCACCACCTCATCTTCCATACCTAGGTGGCACTCACCCACCCATCACCTTCTCCATGGGGCCCTTGTCAAAATTAGTATGCATTGACAGATTTTGAGAAGAACCTAAAAAATATGGTCATGCTTATATCAACCAAGATGATAATTGAGTGACAAATATAGTGGGTTAGAACATGGTAAAAAATATCCTTAGATTAATTACCTTCATCTTTGAAACCTTCTTTCTTTGCATTTTGGTCAGTCAAGCATTGCTTGAAGAGGTTGCCTCTCTTGCAAGTGTCTTGCTCATAGATATGGTTGTGTTGCCCTCTTGACCACTAGCATGATAAGTCCAAAGAGTTATTGCTACCACCTACAACCTTAACAAAGCAAGCTACCTAAGATTATATGTATTACCAAATTGATGCTGATTGCTGGAAGGGGTTTGTTCAAAAACTTCCACCTTAATTTGTTCTTTCCCATGAACCTCTGTATATGATAAACCAAGAACATAACATCTAGATTAAAACCATAAACATTTTTATGTGTCAAAGTACAGTTTGCTCAAATTGCTCACTATCTTATAGTTCATCATTTTGCTTTTAGCTATGCCAATTGCAAGCTTAAAAAGTAATGACAAGCTTTATAGCAATGGAATCTGACAAGATTTAAAGCACGTGCTCTTGTAACACTGCAATGGAATCTTATGCAAGTGCTTTAAAGCTTTCAAACTGCAAGTGCTCTTGTAACACTACAATGGAATCTTATGCAAGTGCTTTAAAGCTTTCAAACTGCAGCTGCTTTAAAGCGATTATAAGCTTAAAAGCAATGACAAGCTTTAAAGCAATGAAATCTGACCCAATTTAAAGCACCTGCACTTGTGAGACTACTTTAAAGCTTGCAACCTGTAATTGCTTCAAAGTTATTACAAGCTTAAAAGTAATGACAAGCTTTAAAGAAATGGAATCTAACAAGCTTTAAATCATAGGCACTTGTAATGCTGCTTTAAATCTTATAACTAGTTTGAAACTGCTTTAAACTTGCCACTACTTTGAAGCTTGTATGATTCCATTGATTTAAAGCTTGGTTGTGCTCTGAAGCAGTTGCTTCTTACAAGCTTCAAAGTAATGGAATCTTATGCAAGTGCTTTAAAGCTTACAAATTGTAAGTAACTACTTTAAAACCATTGCAAGCTTAAAAGCATGAGAAGCTTTAAAGTAATAGAATCTGACAAGCTTTAAAGCACCTACACTTGTAACACTGCTTTAAAGCTTGCAACCTGCAAGTGTAGGTGCTTTAGAGCTTGTATGATTCCATTGCTTTAAAGCTTAGTTATTCTTTGAATTAGGTTTTTCTTGAAAGAAATGACAACCTGCAAGTTCTTAGTTAACACATGTTGCAAGAGATGCTTGTTTTAAAGCCTGCAAGCTACAAACTGATGTCTACTTTCCAGCACCTGCATTTGATGCAATAGCTTTAAAGCTTGCAAGATACAATTTCTACCTACTTTCAAAATTTGACAAGCTTTAAATTTTATCTCTCTTCTCTTAAGCTTCAAAATAGTGGCATCATATGCAATAAAGCTTGCAAAGTTCAACTGCTTCAAAGCAATTGCAATCCTTAAAGCAATTACAAGCTTTAAAGTGATGAAATGTCACAAGATTCAAAGCAAGTCACTTGTAACATTGCTTTAATGCTTGTAACTTGCAACTTTGAAGCTTGTAAGATTTCATTACTTTAAAGCTAGTAATTGATTTGAAGTATTTGCTTCTTTTAAGCACGCTTTCTAGCACTTGCATAAGATGCCATTGCTTTAAAGCTTGCAAGCTACAACTTAAACCATTGGCCTTACTTTGCAAGATTTTGAAGCAATGGAACTTGTTGTGAAGCCTACCCTAGTGTAACCATGCCTTTGCATGCATAAAACATTCAAAGCGAATTCAAAAACATTCTTTAAACAATAAAAATGCACACCTTTTAGAGAGTCCTTCTCTAATACAAGGTCACCATATCCAAAGACTACCTCTTTGTAGCTTCAGAAATAATATGATTGCATTCAAAATGCACATACACCTTTGATGTTTTTACCAAACCTGAAAAGCATAAGGGATGATATTTATGCTTGCAAGGAAGCATGAATATGGCTACAACAATAGGGTCCTCCAATAAGAATTCATAACTAGAGCATTCTCTCGCTCCACTGTTGTCACTACTACTTGCAACATGTGTGAGTACTTCAGGAGGTGCGGGAAATAACGTGAACGTGATTCCCCTTCTTAGCTATTACTCTAGCAAGAGTGTAAAAGAAAAATGGCCACTTGTTTCTTCCTAAACAAGTACTAAATTGTCATACTTCATCTATAAATTAGAAAACAACAGAATACTTTTAAACAACAAAAAACCATTATGTTGTGAAACAACATTCAAGCAAAACAAGATAGCCAAAACAAAATCTGGCAATAGTCTCCTAACCTATGTAGACTCAAGAAGGGATGTATGGTCCAGCGCTCCTTCTTTGGCTCCAAGTCTTTGAAGATGTCTCTTGTTCACCAAGATTTCTAGGTCCAAATCACACAGTTCATCTAGAGCAGGAGAATCTCTCAAGCTTTGTTTTTCATCAACACATCAATTTCATCTTGCACACGAGCAACAAGTTTGTGGATACCTTCATTTTCCTATCACTTTTCTTTTGCATCATACAAGGCAAGTTTAACCATATCTACCGCTAGTTGGAGACTCTCCACTCAACACTCTACCTCTACAACTGCTCATCGTGTCTCCTACCAGGCGAATGTGCTCTACTAGATGTGGTTGCATCTTGCGCTCTACTAAAACTTGTGATGTCAAAGACGGGCCACAATGATGTAAGCACCTAGATGCCTTGCGGTCTTCTAGTCCATAAACTGACACGGAGGATATGCCAAGAGCAGATGTTTCAAAACTATCCCTGTGTTGCTCGAGTCCCTTCAAGGAAGAGGTAGATGCCAAGTCTCCAATGATGTTGCAAGGCTTATTAACCTTTCTCTACTGAAGCTTCTTTCTCTCAAAACCCCTAGGTTTCTTGTCTACAGTGTGTAACACTCTCTACAAAAATTATCCATATGCAACTTTGTGATGTGCTTTCTTTGTTGGACTCTATGTCATAGTATAGTTCTCGAAAGTGAATCCACATGCAAAAGTGAGATTGAACTCATAATTTGCAGCTACTTCCTGATACATATGTAGGTGTAAGAGCACATAACCTTTACAAATAAATCTGGCCAAAGAGACTTCAAGTGATGTTTACCATTGTTGGAGTGGCTATGTGAGAACACTAAGAAAGACATTGCTTCTCAAAAATGGGATCATGTTTCATATTACACGGATTGACCCCTTCCAAATTGAGGCCATACTCCTCCTAGAAGTCCTCCTTGGTTACATAAAACCAAGTGAGGATGGGGTATTCCATATCTGGTACATATCATTGTTGAATTTTTTAACTACAATAAACACATGCAATTATACAATTAATGTTTGTCTCATAACCTCTATGGGGATGGCCATTATTTTATTTCAAGATATTTTATTTAGATGCGCCTTTTATTTATTTCATTTACCAAGATTAATGTATGTGCAATGGTATGATATTAATGTGTTTAATTATCTATGTGCATTGATTAATATTATTTTGGATGTAGGTGATGAATGAGTGGCGGATTATGTGTTAATTGTCGGTGGAACATGTGTTGGACCACTATGGGATATTTTGGAAGACATGTGAACACCTTTTATGGTTTCATATTTAGGCATCAATATTTTTGTAAGGCTAAGGCCTCATACCTTTGTACATACCAAATAGTATTTTATACTTTTGGTAGGCCCAAGACTTTATATTAATTCTTGCTATATTTTTGTAGAGCTTTTATGCTCGTAAATTCAAAAAGCACTTGTGCTTTATTTTTGGAAGTTATGTTTTTGAAAAGCAAGCTTTTTCTAATACACATGAATATGGATGAGTGGTACAAGGGTCACACTCATCTAGGGGAGACTCAACCCACTCTTGTATTGATAATGACTTTTACTCTACTCTCCATCTCACTTTGATAATTTAATTTTGCGCATTAAGGTTTATGCTTTTAATTTGTGTAAATATATGTTATGCTCTAATTTTTATGATTGTGAATTAGAGTTCCTTCTCCAAATGTCTGTTGGAATTAGGGTTAGGGTTGTAACAATGCACACACACAAGATAGAGAAGCTTGAGACCATAAAAACTCACTAGATTAGAATCGACAAACTGTGTGCTAGATACAAAAGATAAGTACACAGCCCAAAATGAGTAGACATAAGAGGGTGTTGTACATACGCACGGGGAAAAAAACCTCCTAGGTAGTGAGGGAAAAAGTACCCCGACAGTCCTAAGTGTGTTCACACACATACTACCATATAATGCTACAAATCCCCCCTGGAGGAGTGATGATGCGAACATGTACAGGGTATGGCCAATCAATCCTTAAAAGGCACTAAGCCCAAATCTTTACGAAAAGCTTTGAACTTTTCACGAGGAAAAGTCTACGTGAATAAATCTACTATGTTGTCATGTGTAGGTACATAGACCAAGTTGATCTCTGATGCGCAGAGAGTATTTCCCTGACATAGTGGTAATGCACCTCAATGTGCTTAGTGTGAGCATGAAACACTCGATTCCTCGCAATTGTTAATGCACTCTGGCTGTCAGTGAAAATCGTAGTGCTAGACGACTGTTCAACACCCAAATCGTAGTGCTAGATGACTGTTCAACACCCAAATTAGCCATAATACGTCTGAGCCACACACACTCAACTGTAGCTGTAAAAGCTACCATGTACTCAGCTTCATAGTTGGAAGTGGCCATTGTAGGCTTCTTATTGTTGCCGAGCCGCCATGATATACATGAATTACCAAGGTGAAAGCAAAACCCACTAGTGGATACTCGTGTGTCATAACATCCAACCCAATTTGAATCACTAAAAGCATGCAGCTATGACTCACCCCCTTTTGGATAAAACAATCCAAAATATTGAGTGCCCTATAAATAGCAAAAAACCCGCTTAACAGCATGCCAATGCTTCGTACCTAGGCTATGCATAAATCTGCTCAACTGTGAGACCACATACTGTATATTTGGCCTCGTGTTGCATACATGAAGAAGGGATCTAGCAGCCTGCTGATACAAACTAGAATAAAAAGAGTCTCCTGCATCTTGAAAACTAAGTCGAGTACCTATCTCCATAGGTGTAGCCACAGGTTTACAGTATTCTAGATTAAACCTCTTCAATAGCTTCTGTATATATTTAGACCGCAGCATAACAATGTCATCATTGAGCTACATAAACTGAATCCCTAAATAGTAATGCAACAGCCCCAAATTTGACATCTCAAACGATGACTGCAAGTCAGCCTTAAAGGCTAAAATCTGATTTATATCGGGTTCTGCAGCATGTCATCTCAACGTATAGAACGATGACCAAAAATGTGTCCTTACTCCTCTGCACATAGAGGGTACTCTCTGTTGGACTGTTGCAAAAATCATTTGCAACCAAGTATGTATGAATCTTCTCATACCATGCTCTAGGAGCCTGCTTAAGGCCATAAAGAGCCTTTTTCAACTTGCATACTTTAGACTCTTCTCCTTTCACAACAAAACTAGGAGCCTACTGTAGGCCATAAAGAGCCTTTTTCAACTTGCATACTTTAGACTCTTCTCCTTTCACAACAAAACTAGGAGGCTGTGATACATATACCTCCTCGTGTAAATCACCATTCAAGAATGCAGTCTTAATGTCCAACTGATGTACATTCCACCCATGATGTGCTGCGAAAGCAATGAGACACCTAATGGTAGTTATATGAGATGTGGTTGCAAAGGTCTTATTCAAAGGTCTCATTATAATCAATGCCCTTTTGCTGGGCATACCCCTTTGCAACAAGTTTGGCCTTGTAGTGATCAATGCTACCATATGCTTTACATTTTAAGTTGTAAACCCACTTAGTACCAATGGTCTTCTTGCCAGTAAATTAAGTGTTTGTACGTCATGGTTTACTAAGATTGTTATTTTTGATAGATATAAAAAGTTTTATAGGGGTTTTTGGACTACTTTGTTTGATAATCTTAAAACAAAACTTGATTTCTCTACTGCTTTTCATTCTGAATTAAATGGACAAACTGAAGTAACAAATAGCACAATACTATATTTGCTTAGATCTTATACCTCATGTTAGCCTAAGCAGTGGGATAAGTATTTGTATATTTTGCAATTACATATAATAATTGTCCTCACACTGCTACTAAAAAAGCACCATTTGAGATAGTCTATGGTAAGGCTTTGCCTATTCCTATAATTAGGCTTTCACATTCTATAAAGGTTGCATACTCTTTTATTAGAGACTTTGACCAAATTCATGAGTTAGTAAAGTTAAATATTCAAAAAACTTAAGAAAAATACATGAAGTATGCAAATTGTAAGCACGAACATGTTATCTTTTATGAAGGTGATTATGTGCTTCTTCATATTGAGAAGGAGACTTAAATCCATAGAGACTAATCCTGTAGTTAAGTTAGCTCCTAGATTTTATGGACCTTTCAAGATAATTGTAAAGAGATCAATGACAATGCATATAAGTTAGAGCTACTTTCTGATTGGCATATTCATAACTCTTTTTATATTAGCCTTTTGAGACCTTTAGAGGACCTCTACCTTCTTGTCCTACATTAGAACAACCTCGTAAATTGGTAGATGAAGAAGAATATCTTGTTCCTGAGTCTATTACTAACCTTGAGACCACTAGTATATGCACATGCAACACTTATGTTAAGTATCTTGTGACTTTCAAGAACCATCCTATTGAAGATGCCAAAAAAGTCTTTTCGTTCTTACCAAAATCTCATCCACTCTTACCATCCATGCAGTTGAGGTCAATTGCAACCTGAGTAAGAGGGAACATTAGTCATAACCTCTATGGAGACACCCATTATTTTATTTTAGGATATTTTATTTGGATGCATCTTTAATTTATATCATTTACCATGATTAATGTGTTTAATCATTTGTGTACGCTAGTATGATATGGTCAGGATTAATGTGTTTAAACACCTATGTGCACTGACTTATATTATTTTGGATGTAGGGGATGAATGAGCGACGGATTATGTGTTGATCACGGATAGAACATGTGTTGGACCACTATGGGATATTTTCAAAGACATGTGAACACCTTTCATGGTTTCATATTTAGGCATCAATTCTTTTGTAAGGTTAAGGCCTCATACCTTTGTACATACCAAATAGTATTTTATACTTTTAGTAGGCCCAAGACTTTATATTAATGTTTGTTATATTTTTATAGAGCTTTTATGCTCATAAAATCAAAAAGCACTTGTGCTTTGTTTTTGAAAGTTATCTTTTTGAAAAGCAAACTTTTTCTAATACATATAAATATGGGTGAGTGGTACAAGGGCCACACTCATCTATGGGAGATTCAACCCACTCTTATGTTAACGATAACTTCTACTCTATTCTCCATCTCGCTTTGTTTATTTAATTTTACTTATTAAGGTTTATGCTTTTAATTTGTGCAAGTTTATGTTATGCTCTAATTTTATGTGATTGAGAATTCACTACTAGAGGTTTAGGGCATACCGACGTTAGAACACCGACGCAAATGTCGAACGTCAGTATGTACGTCCTAAACTTGGAGGCGAAAAGTAGGGCGGGTAATTTTTAAAAGTTCGTATACCGACGCTTATACCGACGGGTATACCGACGGATATACCGAAGCATATACCGACAGATATACCGACGCCCGTAAGTTTTTTACAGCCGAGAACCTATTGTTCTCTATTTTGCGCGGCGTCGAACTGCATCCAGAGAAGGTATGCATCCATCTCCCTCAAGCGTTCGTTTCTTCCATTCAACCCACTCTTGTTATGTGTGTGTGTGTGTGTGTGTGTGTGTGGAGAGACTTAGTGAAGTGTGTGTGTAGATCTCCCTCTCTCTCTCTCTCTCTCCTTGGACGGTTTGCCTCTCCCCATCTCCTCATCTTCTTATGGCGTTTTGCCTCTCCCTCTCTCCTCATCTTCTTATGTGTGTGTGTGTGTGTGTGTGTGTGTGTGTGTGTGTGTGGAGAGATTAGGGTGAATGGAGATTAGGTTAAATGTGTGATGTGTGTGTATATCTCATTCCCCTCTCTCCATCCTTCTTCTTACCTTCTTAATTATGTATGGAGAGAAGATTTGTATGTGTGTGTTGTGAGAGATGTAGAGAGTGAGAGAGCTTGTGTATGTGAATCTATTACTAATGTATGCAATGTGTGTGTAGGTTTGTTTCTTCCACGTGTGTCCTACCTTGCAGATCTACTTCGAACAAGCACTCTATCCAATCCACATTTGAGAGATAAGCATATTACCAATTATGTTGTTTTATTAATATTACTTCTCTTTTTGTTCTCAATTTGTAATTTTTAATAGAAATTGAGTATGCAAGCTTGTTGTTTTTAATTTGTTCTCAATTTATAATTTTTAATTGAAATTGAGTATGCAAGCTTGTTGTTTTATGCACATATATGCTAATATTAGCATATATGTGAGTGCATAAGAAATTAGTGTATGTGCTTATTTGTCTTTACACACACACACACTTTGCAAGAGAGAGAGAGAGAGAGAGAGAGAGAGAGAGAGAGAGAGAGAGAGAGAGATTTTCTTTTTGGCACATACCCAAGGCGTTTCGGTCTCTTTTTTGACTTGAAATCTAATGTCTAAGACATGCATGTGAACGCTATGTCTATATGTATATACTCTAATGTAATTGCCTAAAGCACATATCCATAAGCTAATGTATATGCCCAAACATCGCTAATGTATACTTGATCTCCCTCAACGGCTGGGGAAAAGAAGCCCATTTGACGCTTTAAAAGTTATTTTTAAAATCTCCCTCAACGGCTGGGGAAAAGAAGCCCGTTTGACGCTTTAAATGTTATTTTTAAAATCTCCCTCAACGGCTGGGGAAAAGAAGCCCGTTTGACGCTTTAAATGTTATTTTTAAAATCTCCCTCAACAGCTGGGGGAAAAGAAGCCCTGTTTTATAGTTTACATAATGCTTTGTGTAATGTTATTTTTAAATGTCTCCCTCATGGCTGGGGAAAAGAAGCCCTGTTTTAAACGTTTGACGCTTTAAATGTTATTTTTAAAATCTCCCTCATGGCTGGGGAAAAGAAGCCTTGTTTTATAGTTTACATAATGCTTTGTGTAATGCATAATGATTTGCATTTAATGAGCTATATATACATGTTATCTTACTAGATGGAGCCTCTCAATCTTGAAGAGAGAATAGCGTGTCCATGCATGCGATGCAAGTACCAAATCTTTCAAAAACGAAGGATTTGCAACCAGCATATTCATGACGCTAGCATATTTCCAATGGAGCGCTTACAAAATTTATGGTTTCAATCGTACAACCAAGCAAGTGTGCAGCCGCATCTTGATAACATTACGCCTATGAATTCTCGTCCCCAACAAAGGATGAGAATATCGAAGGAGGGAGTGACAGATGGAGCTCAATTAACAGCAGCCGAGGGAATGGAAGAAGGTCAGGGAATGGAAGAAGGTCCAATGGAGGAAATGTTGGATGCCTTTATTGAGCAACAAGAAGTTCTCTTTCGAGGAGCATGAACATGAAGATCATCAACCACGACATGCTCAACGGTCAAATTATGAACCAGAGGAAGAGGCCATGCGTAAACTTGCACGCCTTCCACTATACAATGGTGCCAAGATATCTGTATTACGTGCATCTCTTACGATGCTAAATTTACAGTCAATTTTTGGATGGTCTAATACAAGTGTCACTGAACTCTTCAAGTAAGGGATTTTTGGAGATTACACCTAATGTTGAAATGATAAATTTTCAACTTGTATTTGACTAAATCTTAATAGTAACGATCAGATATTGCCATACTTGCAGGCTTTTGAAAGACCAGATATTGCCATACGGCAACGAGATGCCTCCATCTCGTGCAGATGCCAAGAAGTTATTGAAATCCATAGGCATGGATTACAATAATATTCATGCTTGTCGCAATGATTGTTGCCTCTTCCGCCATGAATATGAGCATTTGCAAGAATGTCCCCATTGTGGCTCTAACAGATATAGAGAAGATGTTCAGGGGGAAGTTGTCCCGATAAAGGTTCTTAGGCACTTTCCAATCATCCCAAGAATAAAAAGCATGTTCAGGTGCAAATCTATAGCAAGCTTGATGACATGGCATGCCACAACTCGATCCACAGATGAAGTGATGCGTGTGCCTACTGATTCACCCGCATGGAGACACATTGAAGAGAAATGGCCGACTTTTAGGGAAGATCCTCGTAACCTCCGTCTTGGCCTAGCAATGGATGGTGTAAACCCTTTTGGTTTAAGGAGCTCTTCATGGAGCACATGGCCTGTTTGCCTTGTGAATTATAATCTTCCGCCCCATGGTTAGCAATAAAGAAAGGTCATTTGTTGCTCTCATTAATAGTTCCAGGAAAGTACAAGGTGAAGAACATTGATGTATATTTGGCACCACTTATTGATGAGTTACGCACCTTGTGGAACGGAATTGAAGTGAAGGATATGTCAAAGCAACAGAGTGGCCAAAGACTTGCAACTGTGCAAGGTATTCTCATGTGGACAATGCATGATTGGCCTGGTTATGGAGAATGCTCAGGTTCGTCTATATCGGGTCATAATGCATGTCCTCTATGTGGTCCTTGACTTGATTCAAGATACTCAAAAGCATTACGAAAGAATGTCTACCAAGGACATGTTAGGTATCTTCCAGAAAATCATGAATTGCGGGATGGTAATCTAGGAAGACCTCCTCCAAGTGCACTGAAGGCAAGCGATTGGAAGATCAAATGGGAGGAATGTGGCAACTTGGCATGTCCTGGGATGATGAAGAGGCTCTCTATCTTTCACCAACTCCCCTATTGGGGTGATCTCCTTATAAACCATTTGCTTGACCCGATGCATATTTTCAAGAATGTAGCTGACATTCTGTGGAAGACCATGACAGGAAAAAAGGAGACTAAAGGCCAAAGGGATGACTTAGAAGAGATAGGTTGCATGCAAGAGTTGTGGACTCGCACTAGACCCAATGGAAAGGTGCTACTTCCAAGGGCCTTATGGGTTTTTAGTAAGATGGAGGAACAACAAGTAAAGAGGACAATTTCAGAGTTTCGGACTCCTACAGGTTGTATGCATTGCTTGAAAAGTGCATTTACAAAGGATGATGATCTTAGTGGCCTCAAGAGTCATGATTAGCACAAGTTTCTACAATTTGTGCTCCCCATAGCAATAAAGGATTGCCTCACTGAAGACATTAGAGCTACTATCTATAAGATTAGCACATTGGTACGTTGGATTTCTTCAAAAGAGATAAAGAGAGACACTTTGGAGACAGCGCGTTTAAACTCCATAGAGGCACTCTGCATGGTAGAGAAGTTTTTCCCTACAAGTTTATTAACAATCCAGATGCATCTGCTAGTTCATGTTGCAGATGAGGTTGCAGTTACTGGAATAGTCCATTCAAGATGGATGTTCTTTTTGGAGAGGTTTATGAAGACATTAAAGGGATTTGTTCGCCAAATGGCTCGCCCGGAGGGAAGTATGTCAGAAGGGTGGCTGATACAAGAGTCCCTTGTTTACATCACTGAATATTTAAGTTCTTAAGATCTAGAGATACTTCGACTATGGTCTCAAGAGTCTAACAGGCAAGTCATTGGTGAGGAACCTCAAGGCCAAGGCATTAAGAGAAAGATGGATAACAATTTGAGGGAAAAAATCAACAAATTTTGCATCTTGAACTCTCATGTAATGGAGAAGTGGATTGAGACATATGAAGCTCTTAAGCGACAGCGCGAGTACAAGATCATTTAAGTTTCAGAAGGAATCGCACTACAAGAAATCTCCCATATCCAAAAGGTATGCAAGCTCTTCCGGACTTTCCCACAGGTAGATGGCTAGAAGCTACAATTTTAGAAGCCAAACGTGCTGGTTTAACTATAACAGAGGAGGAGGAGGAGTTTACAAAAGGATGCGATTGGCATGTAAGTGTTTAAGTTCTACATGTCTCTCTTTTTTTTCTCTACATGTCTCAGTTTTTGTTTGTCTATCAACAATCTTTATGTGCTATTTGTAGTATCACAAATATGGGGCGTTTTGGTCACATGGACGTCATTTTCGAGTAGAACGAATAGACCAAAGAAGAGCAACCTTTGATTGTGGTGTCACAACATAGTTTGTTCAAGAAAGTCGTGCAAGTGTAAGTGATGATAACACAATTACTGGAATGCTTGATTACTTTGAAACCATTCAAGATATATTAAAGGTTTTCTTGTCCATGACTCCAGAGCAGAGAGCCATGGCACAGACTTATTGGGGGACATCTGCCTCACCATCTGGCTTCACGACGGCAGTTTCCACACCCGCTGGTACGACATCAGCTCCCACACCTCATACCACACAGCCTTCCACTCCTCTTACAGCTCGATCTACCACCTCTTCACATAGACGTCGCTCACGTAGTAGGTCTTCAGAGGGAGGTTGTTGTGGTGGTAGTGCCACAGATGCTACGACACGACCACCACGTGAGCGTCGTCCTTCGCTCTTATCTGTTGATAGCACACCCATAGGTTCACCTTCCACTCCCTGGGGTGCACATGACCATGACAACAGCAAGATATACACAATTAGGGATGGGGCACCTATAATGAATAGTGCAGGGAAGGCAATGAAGACACGAATTCGATAATTGTGCACTATATAGTTTCACAACTCTGTTATGACTTTATGGGATCAGCAAGATAAGGAGAAGAAAAATTACATAAATACAAAGATAAAGCAAGAGTTTCAGCCATCTGACCCTATGAATGTCGTCTCTAATGAGTGGATACAATATACAGCTCGCATTTTGATGGGGCATCGTAGGTCAGAGGCGAGGGATGCATTTAGAGAGGGGAAAGAGAAACTTGTTTGGCTAGATGATAGGGAGTGGGAAGCCATAGCTCAGGAGCTCACAGAGACACCAGAGAGGTTTTAACAACAAAGAGAGGCGGCAAGGACAAGACTCCAAACAGTAGGGGCTTCTCATCTTGGGAGTGGTGGTTACGAAACCATGCGCCATGAATTCGTAAGTATTTGTAGCAATTTTGTTTATCTAAATGCATGTATGTGGGCTAAATGTTGATTTCTAAAAGTTGTAATTGTTAATCGTTTATGTAGGAGTTGGCCATGAATCGCCCACCAAGTAGGTAAGAAGAGAAGTATGCTCACAAACATGGCCTTGTGGCCTTATTTGAGATGCTTGAAGAAGAAGGAGAGACCATCAATTGGGAGGCATTACCATAATGTAAGACCTTCAAACTATTGGTATATGATCAAAATATTCATGAGTAATGTTTAATTTCTTGTTTATCTAAAAAATAAAAGAACGAGCACAATTGTCTTTTGTGCTCTATTTTAGACAGAATGGTGCTGTCTGTTTACTGTTGTTGAGTCCTGTTGATTGCAGGCAGCTAGGCAACAGCCAGGCAACACCATTCTGTCTAAATTTTTTTTTTGCTGTGGCGTCGGTATATTCCTCGGTATAGGTGCCGGTATACTCTCGCCAGTATATACGTCGATAAATCTGCCGGTATACTCACCGGTATTAACGCTGGTATATTTGCCGGTATTAACGCCAGTATTTGCACCGGTATACACACTGGTATAGGCACCGATATAAGCGTCGGTGTTAAAACTCGACGCTTATACCGACGTCGTGGTTCCGACGCAGATACCGAGGTTTATACCGATGACGGGGCTTTTTTAGACCCTGTTTAATGACGTCGATATAAGCGCCGGTATTAGGCTATCATGTAGTAGTGATTAGAGTTTCTTCTCTAAGTGTCATAAAGGTCCCGATAATTAACTTATACACACTTTCACAAAGATATGTACACTAACTTATACATATGTATACACATACATAGACACACGAAACATATATACACTAACTTTTATAGGCACTTAGACATAGATATGCACTAACTTTAAGACACATATAAAGATAAATAAACACATATTACTTACATAATCTAGCTAAGACATACACTTACACATAGATGCATACTAACTTATACACATAGATATTCATACATAGACAACCATAACTTATATACACTAACTTTAACAATAGTAATTTATTCACACAGAGATACATACGCAATCACACATATAACTCAAATAATTGCTTAACAATTTCTTTACATTTGAAAGTAATTACATAGGTTATAACAAAGAACAAATTACTAAAACATATCTTTTATGCTCACTCGTTTAGTTTTGGCAATATTTTTTATAGGTGTTTTTTTCGACGGAGGCGTCTTTACTTGGGTCTTCTATTTTAAAATCTTCATGGTTGGTGCTTAATGTTGTGTTTTAAAATGTAAGTAAAACATAGGCCATTAAATATTCCATTAAAGAGTTAGCTTGGTATATATATCCAGAAACCTCCAATACTAAATTTTGGAGTGAGTATACCATTAAAGAGATAGCCTAGTATTTATATATGAAAACCTTTAGTATCAATTTTAGCATGTCATTAAGATATCCCAATCTAAGGTTTAAACAATTAAATTTTTAACTTTCAGCCAATCTAGGCATTTCATCAAATACCTCTACTTAGCTTCATGAGAAAAGTGTAGCCCTCAAGGTCACTATCAACTGAGCGTATGATGCCCACCAATTTCCCTTGCCCATCTTGAATAGAAAGAGAGAGAGAGAAACAACATTCAGAGAAAAAGCAAAAATAGACACACATATAGAGAAAGAGGGAGAGAGAGAGCATGCAAACAAGTCCATACAGAGAGAGATAAAGTGAGAGAGAAGAAAAGAAGATATATATATATATATATATATATATATATATATATATATATATATATAGAGAGAGAGAGAGAGAGAGAGAGAGAGAGAGAGAGAGAGAGAGAGAGAGAGAGAGAGAGAGACCTTGATTGGAAGGAATTTCTGTGTGTGCAGGGGAATGTGACGAACAAAATTTGAAAGTACCAAAGTAGCACGTGTGTTCCCCCCCTCCCCCCCCCCAAATTTCTCAATTCCATGGATTTTTCAACTCAACCCCATCCTTTAAGATAAGCTTTAACTCAACACCACACACTTTACCATACCTAACAATCACCCCTCAATTACTTCGACTTCACACTAAAAAAAGTGTACCACCTAGTCTTGCCACCATAACCTGCTAGGAATTGAACCCAATCTATAGGCGTAAACCAGTGTACTTTATATACCACAAAGTTGGGACTTGGGAGTATCGATTTTTGGAGAAGCAATATAGATCATTGATTGATCTTCATACAAGATCATTTGTAACAGGCTAAGGGTGCAAAAATGTATACTACAAGGAGTTTACTATTCCGAAACAACTTCTAAGCAACAAGCAGAAATGATAAACTAGTTAACATAGAGTAGTGACTTATGAAGCTAAATCAAACTCAGCATGTTGTAGACCTTTTTCTTTTTGCAAAAGTAACAGCAATTTTATAGGTAGACATATCGTCGAGGTATGGTGCATGATGGTGAAAAGCATGTGAGATTCCTCTCTTGAAAAGCTATGTTTTTTTCTAGTTAATCAGTGCACAACTAACTCCTATAGGTGTGATAAAGTGTAAAATAAGCCAACTCGTTTAGGTGCATCAAGAGGACTACACATTGGTACTCTTGTAGGTAGGCCACACACAACATAGAGCAACACAAGAGGGCAAATATGTGGGCTATTAGTACTGGCAAGGTAGCAACACCTTAGCAAGCTCAGGAAGTGCATGTCGACATTTAAGACTAGATGAGTAAGAATGTTTCTGCTAAGGTTGCGTCATAGATTTGAGCTCTCTGGTCACACACAGATTTGCCACATGTATATAGTGCATCATACAATAGTAGAGCTGAATAAGAGACATTAAGGTGGGAGCTTGAGCTCTTTGGTCACACACAGATTTACACATGCAATAAAGATTTACACATGCAATAAAGACATTACAGATTTCAAGGGTGTGTTCACATGCTTTGAGTGTGCTGGGTGGTGTTCATGCATAGCCATGATTTACTACTACTATCCTTCATTAGATTGACAGGCTACACACCATCATCTTGCACTATCATCATTGCTCTACGCTCGTTTTACGAGTTGCCATTTTATGTCTTGGATCACATTTCTTTTGTTGAGTTCACACATACCTTTGGTACTTTAAGGCTTAGACCTCTAGATCCTCATTCATCAACTTCATGCGATGACAAGGCGGTATACTCATGCCTGGTTGGATGTTTGAGATTAAGAGTTTGATGCCTAGCTACTTGAGGCAAGGGATGCATGTGCTCTATGGTCCAAATGGTTTGTATATGATGACTTTGTTGATTCATTGCTCGGCTATATCGACACGGATGGTTTGGCATTGTTTACATGGGATGATTCTTCTTTTGGATAACTTTGTTGATTCATTGCTCGGCTATATCGACACGGATGGTTTGGCATTGTTTACATGGGATGGTTTGGCATTGTTTACATGGGATGATTCTTCTTTTGGAGACTTGCACGAGTGTAGCCATCATGATTATGTTCTTGAGGATGTAGACTACTTTGACATAGATTTAGATGGCCATGATGGTGTATTATACACGCATACACATGATGTTGTATGGCACACACATACTCATGATGATATTGATACACGTGTATAGGATGATACACATGCGCATGATGATATTAATACACATGTTATAATGATGAGATTAATACATATGCACATGGTGCACATTATGAGGATGTATGTGGTATTAATGTGTGTGAGCTAGATCATGTGGATATGATCTCAAGGGTAGATCTAGCATCGAGTATCATGTGGGTACACCTATGTCTACCTACCTTCTTCCTAGGGATCATGAGGATGTATTAGACCTTGATGAGGGTGTATTAGTAGAGGATCATGAGCATTTGACTAGTGATGCATCCATTATTACACACAAGGTTAGTGATACTTTACATGTGGGTTCCGTGGGATACTTATGAGCATAGGCCTGAGCTTCTTGTATTAGATATGTCGAGCTTTTGTTCTATGGCTTACACATGTGGGTTCATTCTTGATTCAACCATTATTTCTAGATCTCATAGCTTTCTTGGCAGCATTCATGTGGATAGAGTTCATGTATTTGAGTAGTCAAGCATAGTGCATGAGAGTAGTGATGATTTTGTTGAGGTGAGACCTTATAGGAGAGGCAAGATTATGCATATGGAGCATATTCTTATTAGACCATATGTTGTTGATCTTGAGATATTTGTATTTAAGATAGGCATCATCTCAGATTTAATATTGATAGAGATTGATCTATTATGGGATATAGGTCATATAAGGGTACCCTTGATGGAGATAGACTATGTCTATGGGGACGACCTTAGAGACCTTGAGGATGCCATGCATGATACCACTTATCTCTCGTGTGTGGATTTGTTATCAGTATTCAGTGATGAATATGATGATCTTGATGATCATGTTTCTACTTTGGATCATCATACACACATATAGATGGCCTTGCACATGAGGATATGTTGCACGGTATGGATCATGCCTATATACATACTGATGCAGTGGATTGTGCCTTGGATTATTCGAGAGGTGCTACAGGGGATGACAGCATTGATTCACATTTGATCTTACATGATACTAACCTTGAGTTATATTCATTTGGCTTCTATGATTGTGGACACGATCCTATGTTCTTTGGAGCTAGGACATTTCTCTTCAAATGCATTCTATGCCACTTGGGGTGTATGGTATTTGATTATGTGGCATGTTATCGTGATACGCATATGGCACATTATGGTTTTGGTCTACACAGTGGTTCATTAGGATCATTTAGCATTCTGACCATGAGTTATGGCTTCATTTGGTGGATACCTTGGTGGATGCCAAATTCACACTATAGTCGAGCGGACGTACTTGTGAGTTAAATCCCTTCCATCCAAGAGCTATTACTACATCAAATTCAAGGGTCTGCGATATATATCGTAGCTATCCATTTGACCCAAGAGGATATTTGGCTAGCTTCGTCATCAAGGATGGTTCCTTACACTTCGCATTTGATCATCCAGGTAGTTTACTTGGAGGAGTTTATGTGGTTCAGATTCCCATTTGATCAAGGTGGTTACATGATTAGTTTCATATTTGTTGACAGTATTCCACCCTCCTTGTCATTTGATCCCGGGGATCATGTGACTTTGCATCGGCATCGTGTGACTGATCATGTTTTTGGCATCCATTTGCCTCGGCATTGGCACTTAGTTATGGTCGATTTTTGGCTTTTGTATATGTTTGTTTGTGCACTACCACCCTTTGATTTTGAGGATGAAATCATTGTAGGAGAGGATTGTTTATAACAAAGTGATTTTTTTTGGGGTGCACATGCACATAGGGCTTTAGGGTCATTTACACATGTAGGTGGGGATATAAAAGGCAGTTGTCCTTTATACTTGGTACCTTTTGACATATTATACCCTCTCCTAAAACGACGAGCAGAAGAAATGATCTAAAAAAGGATTGTAAAAGAAAGCCTTGTTGATAATTGTAGACTCCAACCATTGAGTTTAGTTGTGAGGACTCCAACCATTGGGTTCTACTCTATCCCTTCCTTGCAGCTCTACAATGGCCTTTGCAGCAATTATACTAATATATCAAATATCGCATTTGAGGATACTAATTTCTTGAGTGTGAACATCTTTACATTTGATGATATCATGGCCTTATAATTTCTTGAGTGTGGACATCTTGTAACCTGCTCATGTACCACCACCCCCAAAATTAAAATACATGTTGTAGTAGTCGAGAAAATTGTGTCTCCTGGTGGAGGCAATGCTCATTAGTGAGGCTAGCACATTATAAGATTATCACATACTTAAAAAAGAGGCTGCAGATGTAGCTTAGCAAGTGACGTTGCATGCACGCCAAGCTGGAAAGAACTTCGCTGCATATTTAGGTTGTGTGAATGATGAAGCTTTTATATACGCGGAGATCATGCAGGATCCTCGAAACGATGTGAAACATGTGATCCGGTGCCTGGTGTGCCGGCCTCGCCTACAAGAGCAGGCGGAAACGCTCCGCCGCTACTTCACCCCGGATGTCAAGTTCTACCACTTCTACATCAACATCGCGGGCGGGTGGAAGGACCTGACGGCCATCTACCAGATGGCGGAGCTCATCTTCAACTACCAGGCCGTCCGCTTCCACGACGTGGTCTACGACGACACCGTCAACGCCCTCGCCGTTCACATGACCGTCTATATCCGTCCCTGGCTCTCCTTTTACCGCGAGTTCACCCTCGTCTTCTTCACCCTCCTCGAGCTCGAAGACCGCACCACCCCGGTAAGTAACTATTATTGTATATATAAATCTCGAAATTTTTATTATTGCAGTCGACGTTTAAAAAAAAAAGTGTGTGTATTATTAACGTCGACGTTGCTGCATGCAGGATGGCAAAGTTGTGAAACTGATCAAGGTGCAGAGGGACTACTTCGATTTCTCACCCATCATCTCCACCTTGCCCGTCATCGGGGCGCTCTACAACTCCCACAGGCTACGCTTGTTTATGGGTCGCATGCTGGTGCTGCTCTTCAAAATATCTTTGCGATACACCAGCTTCAGTTTCCGGTAGCTGCTTCAGTTTGCGCTCGATTCCTAGAAGAACAGAACGTATGATTTTATGTTGTACTAGTACTTGCCAAGCCAAATTAGTTAAAGCATAGCATAACTCATGCAATTAATTAAGGACTTGATCCTTGCTTATTCTCTTTGCTTATACAAATGTGGGTTCACATGAAGTCCTATTTACAGACCTTATTTGGAAATTTTCTTCAGACTTGCCTAGTTTAGAAAATTTTCCTTATTTCTTTTCCGGTGCAATATCTTATCCCTTAACTCATCAATGTCTAGAACTTCTAAATCTAAGTGGCAAAAGAAAGAATTTTAAGTTAAAATTATGTTTCTTATTTAGTCCAAGTTTCATATTCAATCTTTTAAAAGGTTTCTAGTTTATGTGATTAAAACTTTTATGAGAATAGTACCTCGATTTTTGACAAAAACACTTTTGTTTTACAAGCTAATTTGATAGGACTTTTGCATGAAGCTTCTATTTCATATACTTTGCCTTAGATTTTATATCCAACAATGGCCAATCAGTCTTCAATCCGCCCACTTCTTTTGGCTCTTCAAAACACTTCGACACCACACATTTATCTTTTGGTGGAAAAGCTCATCGACGAGAGAGCGTCCTCCTTGGTCTTTCCTTGATGGATGGGGACCTCTCCTTTTATGGACACGTGAAATTGTTTGGGATCCAACAAAACTGGTGGATTTTGACATCACATCCTTGATCCATAACGCTTACTCGGATGCTTTATCTGAATTACAGATTTTATCCTTCTGTAATATGGTGTCGAAAATACGCATCCACAGTCCTAAAATAAAACAAGACTTTTCGATAGCCATTACCTGGCTTATGAATAGTTTTCCATGTCATCTCTTCAGATTGTATGAACGAGGCTATTGGCACCCTTGGCCCTAGGAAAAATTTCTTAATAGCATTTTGTTTTATCAAATCTTTACTTCAATTACTTTTGTAACCTTCTTTTAGATATTTATTGTTTAAAAAATTTATATTTTTCAATCAATTCATGTTGCTTTCTCACTTTTTTTTCTCTAATTCCAGATGAAGTATTTTCAATATATAGAACATCACTTAAATATCAGGGTGGTTGCAAGATCAGGGTGCCTAGTTTTGTCCACTCAGGCACCCTGTAAACAGTAAAAAAATAGGTATTTGTTTACCTTTAGTGGCTAATCTCTCCTAGTAAATGAAGGAATTTCGTATCAAGTTCTTTTGTTGGAACATCATATTCAAAGTTGGAAATATAGTTGCATAATTTGATTAAGCATTAGATAGTCAAAAGTCCTCATTTTCTTAGGTACAAAGTCAATGTATACACCCTGTCCCAAATTTGAACTGATTCCATAAAATGCTAATATCTTTTACATATAAACTCATATGAAATTCCCACTTTGTACCTTAGATCTTCACATAATATGGAGCTTAACTTGATTTTTTGAGAAAATTTTAAGATATTTGTCTATTTTCTTTAAATATTTCAAGGTCTTTAAAGTATTATAATATACGCCACTTTTTGTACCCACAATAGCTACCACTTAAAATCCTCAATCTTGTAGATCAAAAGAGTGGGTAGATACTGAGACATTAGTAGAATGTGGTGGTTAGTAAAAATTACAAATCCAATGGTTGGATTTTTAATGATCTCTTTTTCAAAATTCTTCCAGACTATCAAAAGGCCTACAAATATTAATAATCTAATTAGTAAAATTACATTTTTAATGTGAATCATATAAAACCTATACGGACTACATTTTTGATGTGAATCATATAAAACCTATACGGACTAGTATGCTTGTAATGGTGCATCTATGGAAAAATAAACTGGATCACTCTAAGTATGGAAAGATCATTTTTTAATCATTTCATCATATTTTTGATTAATTTTGATTAATTAGAATAATTTATATTAATTTAAGTTATATTGGGTTAATTTAAGGGCAAGCGTATTTTCTATTATTTGCTCGATCTCATTTTAAGTACCTTGCCCCCCAAAACCTGCTCTCCAAGCATTGTCCCAGTCCAGCATAAATTGGATAAAACTGGACACCCTGATCTTGCAACAACCCATCATTGCTATCGAATCAATGTAAGGTACGACCTTCTTACTCTTGAATCAATCTAATGATTGCCAAGTTTCATATTTATTAGTCAAGTTTGTTTTAACTTCAAATGCAAATTAATCTTTTCATCATCATCTCATTTGACATTTAGACTTGTTTTTTTTTAACTGTTTCAAAACCTATTCGTCTATTTCGAATTTAAAGTTTAAGTTGCCCAAAACCTTAAGCATAATTTTTATGTGAGACTGTTAAATAACTTATGTATATGTATACCTTTATTTCCCTTGCCAAAGCATCAGTCTAGACCTTTTAAAACCAAAAGATGGTGGAACAATTAGCAAAATCTTCCATTATGAGACATTAAAAGCAAATCTTATTAGAGACTTCTTTTTAAATTTATATGATAATTGGGAAAATATGACCAAAAAGTTGCTTTCCTCAAATTTGAGACACACTTGCTATAAATACCTTATAAAGGTACTTAAACAAGATTCAATGAAATTTATACCATAGATTTTATCCATTGCTAGAAACAAAAAATAAACATGTACAACTTTATTTTGTTTGGTGTAGTTTGAATTAGAGATACTAGAAGATATCTTAGAAATTTTAACCTATTCTCTTTGTGAACATGTGAGTTCGCATCATGGAACTCCATTATAACCCAAATGCATAATCACAATTCTTTCATCATTGAAAGATTGTACAAACCCTAAGTCCTCTTTAGTATAGATATTTCTTAATGACCTTAAGAGATCGCACAGTACCTTTTCCTAGTAATGTCTTTTGACATTAACTTGTTTATGACTTGAACTTTGTTATTTTAATTCATACGAGAGAGTTTTCATGAAATAGTTAAATTCATGTTTCTATTTTTTTATCAATCAAGATTGTTTAAAACTGCTACTAGTCATTCATTATGTTCATGTTTATATTGTGCTTAAATTTTGAATGTATTGAAAGTCAATTCTCTCGTCAATTCTTAACTCAAGGTAAGTTTCTCTTATCTAAATATCCATAATCAATTTTTTTTTATAATGTCAAGTTTCTCATGAATTATGTTTAAAAATTTTCTATTTCCTATTCATAGAAAGCATAATAATTCACATATCTTTAGAGTCTTAAAATTGTTTTTGATAGATAATTTCAACCACACTACAATTGTTTTTGATAGATAATTTCAACCACACTACAACGATGGAGGTATGTGTTGACTTCATTTCACCAACGATTCATATTTTTAATAAAGTTATTTAAATTTTCTTTTACTTTTATAATAAGATAAGCATTCTCTTCAAGAACAACTTAACTCTATTCACTATTTCTTAGATGGATGCCTGAGCGATTTTTCTGCATCTATCCCGACCTCATCCAATCTTACTTTCAAACACGGGCCATTTGATATGACACAACTGAGCATAGTTGCTATCTCGGGCAGGAGGGATGTTACGGTTCGTTTATCCATTCTTTTGTGGTTAATTAGGGATGCCTAATTACCACAATGTTCGTAGCATTAGAACTTGGGTGATTTTGAATATTCCATGTGTAGGACATATGAAATTAGAGATGGCTGTAACTAAGTGCTGGATTTAATACTTATGTGCTATCGTGTAACGTTAGCATGTGTTGCTAATGTGTAATGTGTTTGAATGGACTTGTGTAGGTTGGTGAGATTGACGAGCTTTGTGTTTGTAAGCTCGTATGGATGGGATATGATGGCGGTGATTTGGCGTGAGTAATTACTAGGAAGGTTTTTCTCATTTTTGGTAGTAGCCGCCCACTTTTGATGTACTTGGGTGTGGACCTTTTGAGCCGCCCACTTTTGTTATACTTGGGCATGGACTGACTAATTTTTGTTGCACATGAATTAGCCCTTCGGGTTCATTATATATTTTTCCTTTAGTGGTTTAGATAGGAATGATTTATCTAAGCTTGTATTAGAAGCAACTCTTATTATTGTAAAGAGCAAGCCCATGCATAAGTGTGTAATTACTTTTAGGTTATGGGGTATTTTTATTAATAAAGCATAAATACTTAAGAAGTGGGAGGAGGCCGACACTTCTTGAGGGGGGAGATTGTAGCCAATATTGTGTTTAAGATGATGTCTACTCTATCTCTTGTTTTCATTTTAATTTGTAGTCATGTTGTCAATTTAAATTTAATTTTATGGTTTAATCTTGTTGTATTTGTGAGTTTTGTATTATTTTTCAAAAAGTATTTTAAGATCCTGTGTTAATAAGTATAGATATGCCTCTTAGAGCATGGAACAAATTTCACTACCTCGAGAAAAATTTAAAATTTGACTCCTTTCTTTGTTCTCCAACCCCACAGTCACATTTGAAACCACCATCTTGAAAGTTTCATCTTAGACATCGCCATTAGCTTGTTCTTCTATACCACCATGGCCATTAGCTTGTTCTTTCTACACCACCATCTTGAAATCATAAACATGGCCATGAGAAAATCCACATTCTACATTGCCATCTTTAAAGCTTCATCATAAATGTTAACCACATATTGGTTAACACATTCCTACGACAATTATGTCCGCACACTTATGTAATGGGTGGTGGCACTATATTGTAAATCTCATCATTTGATGAGGGAAATGCCCTAAAGATGCTCCCAAGTATTGAGCTTCGAAGGACTGACAAGAGGATCTTGGTCAATTGGCCAAACCATAGAGAAAAGCCTTGTAACTATGTTTTGGGAGTTTCGCGTTACTTACTCCTAGTAGGCGGCCTAGTGAGAAAAGACTTGGAACTATAAAAGCCAGTTTCTCTTGTTTATAACTCAGTCTCCCATTTTTGCAATAGAAGTGGAGTGTTCTCTCTTTCTCTCTCTCTCTTGCAACTCTAATCTAGCATGTGTGGTGTGCTTAGGGTTAGGGTTTGGGAGTGATTAGTGTTAATCACTCATTCCCTCTTGCTTCCTATCTCTCTCTTACTTGAGTGATTAGGCTACCAATGCGATCGTCTTCCGCGGAGATCCCACATGATCTCCGCGCGAGAGAGGTTACACCACCTGTTGGATTAGAGCAACCGCCTCGGGGCGACAACGAGTGTGGGAGGACGGCGGTGACGAGCGGCTATGGTGAGCTGTTGTGCCTAGCTCAACCTCGAATAGGTAATTTCCCATGACACGCTAGGGTAACCTTAACATCTTTGGCGCCACTGTAGAGGAGCGCCAATCCAAAGCTTTCTTTGATTCGAATACGACATTGTCTCTATAGCCGGATGCCAGGTAAGCTCTTTGGCATGCGGTATTTTGATGTATTTTGATGTTTGTATGGTTATTTTTTATGTTTTTTTGTGATTTATGCATAACTTTGTGTTTAGAGTAGGAATACTATAAGTTTGAGTGAAAAAACTTGAGATTTTGGTGATTAGAGAGCCTAATCAAGAGGGTATTTGCTTAAACTTGAAGTATTTTTTTGAATTTTTAGCTTAATGTTGTTTCTTTTTCTTAATTACTTTGTATAGGTAGATTAGCAATGTTAGATAGAATCCCAATCCATCAAAAAAAAAATTAACTATCTGTAAGTTTTAACGACTTTTCACTAATCTATTGGTTAGTGTGATTAGTGAACTTAAAGAGAGCAAAAAATCAAAAAATTGAACCTAATTACGTATAATTAGACTAATTGAAGTGTTTTTAGTATTCTAAATACTTGCATTGACCCAAATCTGTTTAGTCCACTCCCATTAGGCCTTAATGAACTAGCACTAATTAGGTCTCATTTGCTTAATTTTCTCTTTTTTGAGTGTGTTAATTAGAGAACTAATTAGAGAGATTAATTAGGGATGATCACATCACTGGATTAGCCTAAACATTGTTAATCCATCTATCAAATCTCTATCCCTAAACTCCTAACCATTTAGGAGTAATTAGATAGCAAAGAAGAGAGTTAAAAGGTGATTAATAGTGAGATTAAGAAGAAATAATCTTTAGTAAGTTAGAGTGCCTCTAAATTAGTCAAAATCCACTAATTGAGAGGTAACCTCTAACTTTAGTCTTTCCCACCTACCTTGCATTAATGAGGGGAGCTTAGTTGTCTCCCACTCACTTCCTTCCAAATTTCAAACTTGCCACGACCATTCACACCTAAGGCCACGGGCGTACGCTTCTAAGGGTACGGAGGTACCGTCCCGAAAAAAGTTTTTTTCTATTTTTTTTGGTTATTGCCATGGCCGTACCAACACCTAAAGCATACGGGTGTACCTTCCTAAGCATAGGAATGTATTGTTAAAACAAAACCCTTTTAAAAAAAATTTACCACAGCAGCCGTACCTTCCTAAGCGTACGATTGTACCAACCTAAAGCGTATGGATGTACCTTCCTAAGCGTACGAACGTGCCATCCCAAATTTTTGTTTTGCTTTTCTCCCATGGTTGTACCTTCCTAAGTGTACGACCGTACCAACCTAAAGCGTACGGCCATACATTCCTAAGCGTACGGAGGTACCATCGCAAAAGTTTTTTTCGCCAACGGCTGTACATTCCTAAGTGTACGTCTGACCAACCCTAAGCATATGGGCATACCTTCCTAAGCATATGGACATAATGTCCCAAATTTTTTTAATTAAAATGCCACAACCGTACCTTCCTAAGGCCTCGAACATAGCTTCCTAAAGCATACGGGCATACGCTTCTAAGTATACAAACGTATCGTCCCGATTTTTTAAAGAAAATTTTTAAATCTTTAGAGGTGCTTATGGTTTATCTCCCTAACCCACTAAAGTTGTTTTTACACGCATAAAACCCCTCAAAAGACCATTTTTTACCTTAAGGATGCATTCACATGCAAGGCAAAAGTGAGCCAAAACTCTTATTTTGGGCCCGTGCATGCACCGTGAAGCTTTTCTAAGCTTCCCCACACACCATGGACACCTTTCGATCATGGTTGCATGCCCCTAATGCCTCCATTCCATTCAGCAGCACCCCAGTCACCATTGCACATTCACGTGTGGTCGCACGTCAAACACGTCTATGAGGGCAAAACGATCTATGAGGAGCCCTCATCTAGTGGGACTCCTCCATACATGCACCCTGATATGGATAGACACCCCGAGCACACTCATGTATCTTCTTCTCTATCCCCATGGATCTATTCCCACCCCCCACCCTTGCACCACCTCCCCTTGAACCACAACTCGACATTCTGAGCTTAGCACAAGCTCTAGGAAGGGGAGTGTCTCAACAATTGCACCCACAACCTCACGGACACAACCCATGTGGGTGAAAATTTTTAAACTTCTGTCAAAATTCCACAGAGTTGGAGATCTAGGAAAGAGATGGTCCCTTTATGGTGGCAATGGATATCTGCTTGGTTTTCACTAAGCTAATCCATCCCAAGGATTCCATCATAAATCCTTAGTGATAGAACCTTAAATTTATATTAAGTCAGGTCTCCATCTAGAGAGAATTCCAGATTGTCAGTCTCGATTGAATGAGTATTGTCTCCAATTTGATTTGCATTAGTTTACTTACTTTTGATCTATTTGTATTTTTTGCAAGCATCTAGGTGAAATGAAAGAACGAGTGCTTCCAAAGTCAACAAGAATTTTGAATTCCTTACCATAGAAATTTCTCAGCACTTGAATGACAAAAAATGTTGATTTTCACCCTGTGCTCAATGGCAGCATGGATTCTCCCTCTGTCTCCTTTTAAGGGGACTGGGGAGTTTCTCCATTTATTCGTCCTATTATGGGGTAGAGGTCCTTGGAAACTTTGGGCTAGGGGAGCAGTTCTTTGATTGCTATGTACAAATGTATGGGTCATTGATAACATGGTCCAACAATATTATGTGAAGAAAAGGCAGCAAGAGGTGCCTTGGGACACTGATTCATAGTATGCCCCAGTTGTTCCTAACACTAAAAACATCTTCTTTATTTCCTTAATTGTTGGAATGATCCCTCTGTAAGGTTTGAATCTTCCCCTCTTGGCGGCGGTACACTTTGGGGTCTTTGGCTTGCTTCTTGAATTCTACCCCTCTTTGATGTTGAAAGGTTTTTACTTCCTCCTTGACCCCCACAGGTCTCTTTGGGCCATGAGGAGGAAGGTCCTTTGGTTGGTTGAGGTTTAGCCCACTTTCTGGTGAGGAAAATCTCTAGAAAAGTCCTTGGGGCTATTCGAACTACTTCAATGTTAGAGTCAGGTTTTGCATTTCAAACTAAGGTATCCAAAGGTAGATCTAATCTCTTGATGTTTATTCAAGAGAGTAGTCTTATCCATAGAGGGAGAAAAGTGCATGAGGTTCACATAGGCTTGGTGGTAGACCTCAATTGGCTTTCCTTCATGTGAGAGATCTCTAAAAAATCATTCTTCGGTCCTCTTCATACCTTGGTAGACAATATCTTCTATACAAGTGTGTCTTCCCATCTTAATTGGTCTTGTTTGAGATGGTTTGACTCCACATGGATTTTCCATTTAGCTTTGGCAACACCCAAAATCTTTAGCTAGGCTAGTGCCATTTTTTTATGCTTATTGTACCTAGCAATATAGAAATATTCATCCATGGCATCCACCTAACTTTGAATAGAATCTGCTAGGTTATTGTCTTCACCACATAAAATTTGGCTAAGACTTATGCAAAGCCTCTCGGATATCACTGTCAAGTTCTTTTACTTGCACATGGTGAGAAGACTTACCCACATGAGATATGATGACTTTGTAAGATAACATCGTCTTAATTTAGTCACAACTCGAAAAATTCTCAATACATAATTCTTGGCAGATCTTTATTTCTTAAAAAGGCCATTGATACTTAGTGGGTTTACAAGTTAAAACGCAAAGCAGATGGTAGCATTGATCGCTACAAGGCCATACTTGTTGCAAAGAGGTATGCCTAGCAAAAAGGGATTGATTATGATGAGACCTTTGCACCCACATCTCGTATGACTACCATTAGGTGTCTCATTGCTTTGGCAGCACATCATGGGTGGAATGTACATTAGTTGGACATTAAGACTGCATTCTTGAATGGTGACTTACAAGAGGAGGTGTATGTATCACACCCTCCTGGTTTTGTTGTGAAGGAGAAGAGTCTAAAGTATGTAGGATGAAAAAGGCTCTTTATGGCCTTAAGTAGGCTCCTAGAGCATGGTATGAGAAGATTCATACATACTTGGTTGCAAATTATTTTTGCAACAGTCCAACAGAGAGCACCCTCTATGTGAAGAGGAGTAAGGACACATTTTTGGTCATCGTTCTATACGTTGATGACATGCTGCTCACAGGACCCGATATAGATCAGATTTCAATCTTTAAGACTGATTTGTAGTCATCATTTGAGATGTCACATTTGGGGCTGTTGCATTACTATTTGGGGATTCAGTTTATGCAACACAATGATGGCATTGTTATGCTGTAGTCTAAATATATACAGAAGCTATTGAAGAGGTTTAATCTTGAAGACTGTAAACCTGTGGCTACACCTATGGAGACAGGTACTTGACTTAGTCTTCAAGATGCAAGAGACTCTTTTGATGCTAGTTTCTATCAGCAAGCTCTTGGATCCCTTCTTTATGTATGCAACACGAGGCCAAATATACAGTATGCAATCTCAAAGTTGAGTAGATTTATGCATAGCCCAAGTACGAAGCATTGGCAGGCTGTTAAGCGGGTTTTTCGCTATTTATAAGGCTCTCAATATTTTGGATTGTTTTATCCAAAAGGGGGTGAGTCATAGCTGCATGCTTTCAGTAATTCAGATTGGGTTGGATGTTATGACACACGAGTGTCATAACATGCTTTTAGTGATTCAGATTGGGTTGGATGTTATGACACACGAGTGTCCCTCTAGTGGATTTTGCTTTTGCCTTAGTGATTCATGTATGTCATGGCTCAGCAAGAAGCAACCTATAGTGGCCACTTCCAGTCGTGAAGCTAAGTACAGAGGGTAGCTTTTACAACTATAGTTGAGTGTGTGTGGCTCAGATGTCTTATGGGGCTGATTTGGGTGTTGGATAGTCGTCTAGCACTACGATTTTCACTGACAACGAGAGCGTATTAGCAGTTGCGAGGAACCCAGTGTTTCATGCTCGCACTAAGCACATTGAGGTGCATTATCACTATGTCAGGGAAAGATTATTTGTAGCAGAGATCAGCTTGGTCTACGTGCCTACACGTGACAACATGGTATATTTATTCACGAAGGCTCTTCCTCGTGAAAAGTTTGAAGCTTTTTGTAAAGCTTTGGGATTATTACCTTTTCAGGATTGATCGGCCATATCCTATACATGTTCACATCATCACTCCAGGGGGGATTTGTAGCATTATATGATGGTAGTGACGTGTGAACACACTTAGGACCGCCAAAGCACTTTTTCCCTCACTGGGAGGTTTTTTCCCTCACTGGGAGGTTTTTTCCCCGTGCATATGTACACCCTCTTATCTACTCATTTTGGGGTGTGTACTTATCTTTTGTATCTGGCACACATTTGTTCATTCTAATCTAGTGAGTTTGTGTGCTCTCAAGCTTCTCTATCTTGTGTGGGTGCATTGTTGCAACCCTAACCTTTATTCCAATAGCATGGCTGCTCAAATACATGAACACTGCCAATTATGTTATGATAACTAGGAGTAGTGATCATATGAGGATTGTCTCCAAATGTGAAATCTTTAGAGAAGTAACCTAACACATCTAACACCAAGAACTAAGGCCTATTGCTCCATATGGTCTATCATATGCTCAAGAATATATGGAGTATCATCAATCTCATGAACAACAAGAGACGTATCACTGGTCGAATGTCTATGATCATCTAAAAGACCCTCATGATCGACTAGTGCATCCCCATGATCCCTAGGAAGGTGCCAGGTGCCAGACATTGTGTGGTGGTGGCTAGGTGATGGCCTCCACTACACCACCAACAAGCACACAAGAAGAAAACACTACGAAATTAGAACTAGGGGACATTGAAATCCAAGCTCTAAGGGCACCAATCAGACATGCACTTGTCCTCTTACGTCCAGTTGACTCTGTTGGACACCTCAAAACCCTCCCAACCTCCCTATCTGGCCCAACTGCCTCTTTAAATCATCCTCTCATGTCAGCTCTTGCCTCCAGCACCTCTGATCTTCCATTTCACAGCCTCTCCTGACCACAACTGACCTCCAGCTGACCGAAATCTCTTCTAGCCTGACACATAATTGCCTGAAAACTGCTTTCGAAATCCTCTTCTAGTCCCCTCCTAGAAAACAGTCCTCCAGGCTTGGAGAATGTCCTCCAGTGTCCTCTGACCTTATATCCCAATCCCCAGGACTTTCTTGGATCCTTTGCTGAGCCTCTTCTAACCTTGCTCTCTGACCTTCACACCTGCTAATATCTACCTCAGTAGTCTGATGCAGACCTAGCTGAGTCAGAACCCTTATCTCACATAGAAGCATTCTCCACATGTCCTTAGACTTCCACAGGCCCTCAAGAACTTCTAACTCAACAAGATATCACCTTATAGGCTCTCTGCTGACTTCAACTGACACACGACTGCTTTTGAAATCACTATACCCGACCCAACAACTAAAGTGACTAAGCTGATGTTGGTTTCTTTTCCTTTGCCCGTTGTCTCCTCTAGATCCTCGGATCAATCTAGCCTCATAAGGATTCAACCCTGTGGACACTCAGCTGACACATAAACACCATACAAACCTAGACCAAGCTACGTCTCACAAACTTTCCCTCAAACTCAAACAAGTTAGGATAAGCCCTCCACATCATCAGCTGATGATGTTGATGTTCAACTGACACATAATTGACACCTTCCCACAATAGATGCTGACTCAAAACCAACTTAGAAACAATTTCCCAATTAGCGAACTGACACCCTCAAGAGTTCATTCTTCATGAACTCTATGAAAACAACTCACTTATCATAACAAAATAGCAAATCAAGAGACTTGGCATCAATTCTTAATTAATACAACCCAAACTCACTAAATGCTATAGATAAACTAGATAATAGTGTCCCAACAACCCTGGGACCTGGGCATCAACATTTTAGAAGAGAACACAATAAGCTCAAGGATCCTTTATAACAACAAGAAGACCACAACAATACTTCAAAGCTCTGAATACATTGTCACGCATGACAGACCTGGCTCTCACAAACAAACAACACTTAGTTGATAGAAAAGCAGCTACAATCGAGGATGAATTTAACATGATCAAGTCCCTTACGAAGGTACTCTCCCTTTGCTCTGATTTGAACAATTATGCTCATGCTGCGCTGTCTCTTCTGTAAACTTGACAAAACATCATAGGTACTCCAGCCTGCAAACAAACAAATTGACTTGTAGGAGCCCACTCGACTGCAATCAATCTCTTGCTCCCCTCTCTTTGGTGGGAACTCCAACCACACCTCCAGAGTGAGAGTCTCCCAATTCTTCCTCAATTGTCCCTCTTCAAGGTCGTCCGCCACCCTTCAATTGCATCCAAAACCTGCATCGCTCGCTTCTTTAGATTTCCATTACTCTTTCTATTTTGATTTTTGCACGCGCTCTTATCCATTTGATTGCCATGCTGCTTGGCCACTTGGGATCCTCTACACATTACTATACATACATTCCTTCCATCTATACATTATGCTTAGAGTGGGTTTGGATTTCTCCACACATATAGCCCACCCCCCTAGAGTGAAAACATTCATGTTTTCACTATCTCCTTTAGCTTCAAATTCTCTCTTCCACAAACCAATCTATACAACTCTATTTACAGCAAAAACATGATCCAAAATTTTCAACTTCCCCTTGGATCAAAGGGATACAACACCCCCCTCCAAAGCCATTGGATCAAAAACCCAAAAATAGTCATCTAATAGCCCTTTAGTCCTGCCCCTTCCAGATGGCTACTCAATCCATGTACATTTTCTATCCAACCTCCTACTTGCCTCTTCGCTCTTGTCAGCACTACTCCCTTCACTCAACTCAAAATATTCAACAACTCTCTGTATCTCCACCAAACCTACACACGCATTTCCATTCTCCATAGTATCAAACCCAACTTCATCAACAATTTGAACATTGTCATACACAGAGCCCAAAACATCAATCTGTTATACCTCCTCATGAGCGTCCTCAACTTTCCCATCCCACAATCTACTTACATCATCTAATACTCCACCATCATCATTGACATACATTCTAGAATTCACTTGGGCATCAACATGTTCACCATCATCTAAACCCTCAGGTTCTTTAAAAAAAACACAGACACCTTCCAAGGTTTCACTCAACAAAACAACCTTATTCTTATCCATGCTATTGTCCATATCTTCAAGCATATATGCCTGTTGCACCATGCCAACACCATCACGTGAATCACAGAAGGGCAATTTTGACAAACCCTCTCCCCCTCATACTGTGACATGAAAAATTAATATCTTTCATTTTTAATTTTGTACATATTTTGATGGCTTCTCAATGGTAATAAGGTGGAAGCTTTTCTAAGAAGATTGCAGCGCCCACAATGGAATAGCAGCGTGGTGATGCGGTGGCTTGGCGACTACCCTGATAACAGCATTCTATCTTCAAATATAATGGTTTTACTTAATTTAGGGTGCACACATTGTAAATGCCACAAGTATGCTTGATAAATACTTTAGTATGGTAGATAGGCTAGTGATGTGGAAAATAAAAGTGGGCCTTCATGCTCACATGGATTTTAATTATATTATTAATAAAGTATTCACCATAAGGCTACAAGTTAGGGAGTGTGGAAGGCACGTGGAGGAGTGTGTGTAGGTGCATAATTGGGAAAGATTCTTCTAGAATGCCTACATGGAAGAGGAGTGTGTGTAGGTGCATAATTGGAAAAGATTCTTCTAGAATGCCTACATAGAAGAGGAAAATTCCGCCATCATGTGTAAGTGGGATGTGTAAGTGGGATCTCCACCTACATGCCACTTAGACTTGGCTATTATCTTATCACACTTTCAAAGTAAAAAAGTCTTCAATTTAATAATCAATAGAAGACAGTCTAAGAGGACAATTGATGGTGACATCTACCCTTATGTCATTGAAGGGTTGAAGATTTTTATGTTGTAATTTGTAACAATGGAAGAGAGGGTGATTCTCCACCTATAAAAGGAGCCATGCTCTCTCTTTCAAATCAATGAATGAAGCCTCCTCAATTAAGCATTTTGTGTCATTGCCATTCTCTTATCTTCAAACTCTTATTCAAACACTCTCTTTACATGTGAATGCCTCATTTAGCATTAGCTCCTCATGCTTAACCCAATTTTGGACCTCTTTGATGATTCATGAGATAAGTGGGATAATGAGTTATTATCTTGGTGGGCTTGTGACTTCTCAAGGTAGCCCTTGCCTTATTGCCACCCTCCTTTGGAGGTACCAACAATGGTTTTAGCAGTAATGAGCATGTGGAAAGACTTTAGGGACCATAGGTAAATCTTTACGATTGTCCACTGAGAAATGTTAACCCTTACCCTCTAGCTTGAATCATGAAGGAGATGAAAGGCAAGAGGCTATGTGAAAATTGAGGTTTCATGCAAAGAGAGGGAAGTGTAATTTTTGTGGTCATCACTCGGGTATTGGTTTCTAAAATTGATCATATGTCTAGGAAGCTCTTTCTATACTCTTTCCACTTATGTAACTAATTTCTTAATCCTTTACTTCATTGATGATCAGAATTTCTCCCAAAGTTGCTAGCTTTTAGGCGAATTTTGGCAGTTTTATAGTCTTATAGTAAAATGCTCATAACTTTTCACTCGGTTGTCCGTTTTTGAAAGTTTTTATATAGACGCGAAGCTCTCTTCAAGCTCTACATACCTATATAATCCTCTTTTGTACATTCTATATGGATTTAAAACTATAAATTTTTTTTTGTGTATCTCTATTTTATAGACTTTTGGCCATTATTCTTCTTAATAATGATTAATTCCTCTTAATCTCTTATCAAAAAGTAAATCCCATGTATCTTATCCTCTTGTAAGTGATTGCTATATTCTTTTACTTTAAGATGTTTTGTCCAAATCATCCAATTCAAACAGATGAACCTTACCAACATTCCCCGTATGTTTCCATTCACATAATCCCGAGTTGAAAAATTTTCTTCCAACAAAGAACTGCCCTCTTGTTTTTGGAGCTGCAAGAGTGGCATAAATTCTAGCTTCTTCTGAGCCTTTCATCTTTCCTTCCTCCATGAAGTATGATCTCACCTTTGATGTGTTTATCTTTATCTTAACCTAGGGAGAGAAAGGGAGGTGAGGAGGCTGTGAGGTTTCATACAAGTGTGTTTTGATTCTAAGAAGTGACCGAAGTCAAAACCCCAACTTTGTGTCACATCTTTTGGTGGAGTTGACGGGCAGGTTTACTTAGAATTATTCTATTTTAACCTCAAGGTCTCGCATGATTAAAAAAAAGTTATTTTGAAATAAGTAAATTTCCCTTGTTGCTACTCATCTTTTGGTGCAAGATGTTCAACATTACGGTGTTCCAAGGATTGGAAAGAGAAGACCCGGGGAGTTATCTTCGAGAGTTTAACCGAACATGCCACTTGACGGGTTGGTCTATGAAGGAGAGGGCAGAAATACTTTGAGATTTCTTGGAGGGTGTTGCCTTAACTTGGCATGAGGCTTTGCCAGAGGAGTCTAAGAATTTACCAAAGCAATGAAGGAGAGATTTGAGACAGTAGAGTCACCAAATGCTTTACTATTGCAATTGGATCAAATTTTTCAAAAGGAAGGAGAGTCAGTTTCTACCTTTTCAGTGAGGTATGAAGCCTTGTTCATCAAATATCAATAAGCTGCTTTACATGTTGTTGCTTCTTCTTTTTCACCTTCTATGGGAGATTCAAAGAGTTCTTTAGCAATGGAGCACCTTAAGATGAGCAAGTTTATCCTCGCTTTGGATCCCCGCTTGCATGGAAAAGTTCTTAGCAAAGATCCCACTAATTTTAAAGAGGCTCTTCGTATTGCTTTGAAGAAGGAGGCCACTCTTCATATTGAGTCCACTTTTCAATCTTCTCCGTGTGTCGACCCCACCACGAGTAGAGATAGCCTCAATATCTCAGGTATAAGCTCCATCCTTGGATTATAACATTGCACAACTTATGGCAAAATTTGCTGATTTGAAGTTATACTTAGTCAATGCAAGGCCACCTAGGGTTCCATGAGTTGAGGATAAACCTAGGGATGGAAGTAGTGTCACATGCTATGAATGTCAAGAGAAGGGGCACTATCACACTGAGTGTATAAAATTGAGGAAAAGAGAGGATAAATGTTTAGCACTTTTAAAGGAAACATGCTTAGAAGAAGAAGAGGAAACATTGATGCCATTAATGGCAAAAAGGGGTCGTAATATTAGGAGCCAAGAAGAAGAAGAACAAGAAGATAAATCTGAAGAAGATGAGAAAAATAAGAAGAAGAAGAAGAAGTCTAGGAGAAAAATTGGACAATCTGACTTTCCTCTTGGACAAGGATCTCTTAGTTATGACCTCTTAACAGATCTTAGGGAGAAAACGGCACAAATCACATTTGGGCAGCTTTTGGCACTCTCTCCAAAGCTCAAAAAGGAATAGGGTAAGCTGGGTAGCACAAGGGAATCTAAGAAAAAGAAGAAGACGGATAATGGGACTCCTATGGCTCAAAAGGTGGATATTGATGTAGGAGATGATGTGCCTGTGATGATTGATGCCATCATTGAGGGGCAAACAATTTCTAATGCATACATTGATGGAGGTGCATCAATCAATGTCATGAGTGAAAAAATAATGAAAGATGCTAATTTAAAGTTATCTTCTACTAACTCTCCCTATCGCATAAAACTTGCTGATAATACTAGGGTGAAAACCTTAGGAATTATCAGAAATTTGGGAGTGGATGTATGTGGTATTTCTGTGCTTACAACTTTCCAGGTCATTCCTACAAAGCCTGATGCTACTAGGGCTTACCCATTAATATTAGGTAGGCCATGGCTTCGCCAAGTGAAGGCAATTCAAAAGTGGGAGACAGGTGATCTTATTCTACAAGGTGAGAATAAGAAGGTCCACTACAACATCAAGAGTCATTGCCGCCGCAAGAATGTGGTAAGAGGTGAACCTTCAACTTCCAAAAGTTTAGAGTCAGAGTCATCCAATGAAGAGGAGACAAGTGGTAGCTCCGAGGATTCCAACTCAGAAGGAGAGGTGGAGGGAGTTACATTTGGTCTTTCCCTGGGAAGGGATCGAGGGGATGCTAAAGACAATGGAGCCTTGGAAGGGGAAGCTTCTTTAACCATGTTCAAGAAAGGAGATGTAGACCTCACTAGTCTTTACTAACAAAATGAACTTCTTCTTGATGAGTCCATAGCAGGTACTAAAAGGGAGAATTACTTAAAAAAATGTTGGATGGATTTCCTAACCTTTTTGCAAACAGCTACACACAAGTATGCCAAGTTACCCTTGTAGAGCACAAGATTGATCTCAAGCCCCAAAGTAAGCCAGCGGTACAGCGGCTAAGGCATTTGGGAGTAGTGCAAGCGGAGGTGCTTAAGAATGAGGTAACTAATTTGCTTGAAGCTGGATTTATTTTTCCAATAGAGAATTTAGAGTGGATTTCCACAGTTGTAGTCACTCCCAAAAAAGGTGAAAAATGGCGTGTGTGTGTGTGGACTTTCGCCCTCTGAATGCATGCACAAAGAGGGATTATTATCCTCTACCCTTTCAGGATGAGATTTTGGATCAAGTTGTAGGTCATGAGTTGTATTCAGTGTGTGATGGATACTCTGGATACTTTCAAATCTGGATTTGTGAAGAAGATCAAAGGAAAACCTCATTTATCACCCCTTGGGGAGTGTATGCCTATAGGGTGATGCCATTTGGCTTGACCAATGCACCAATAACTTTTCAACACTTCATGAGTCAGGCATTTGCACCTTACTTGGGAAAGTTTATAAGGGTCTTTTTAGATTATTTTTGCATTTATTCAAGCCGCATGGATCACTTGGAAAAGTTGAGATTGGCCTTGCAAAGTATTGATGATGCAAAAGGGTGTCTTAATCTTGGAAAATGTCGCTTAGCACGAAGGAAGGTGGTTCTCTTGGGACATGTTATCTCAGAAGAAGGCATAGAGATGGATCCTACAAGGTGCAGGCAATTGTGGACCTCCCACCACCTACCAATGTAAGGGAGGTAAGGAGGATTTTGGGTAAAACAAAGTATTACGAACGCTTTGTTGACATGTTCTCTGAGAAGATGTATCCTATAAATCTGTTGACAAAGAAGAATGTTTCTTTCCAATGGGGGCCCGATCAAATTTAATCTTTTTGTTTGCTCAAGGAATGCATGAGTCAAAGTCCAATTGTGTAGCCTCCTAGGTGGGGGGAGGACTTTTATGTGAACCCAAGTGTCTCATCACATTCAGTGGGTGCTATACTCTTGCAAAAGGGAGAGCAAGGGCATATGCAACCAGTGTATTATGCAAGCCGACAACTCATTGATGCCGAGGAGAGGTATGGTGAAATGGAGAGAAAGGTGGGTTGTCTCTTGTTTTTGCAGTAAAGAAGTTCAGGTCTTGTTACCTCGCCCTTTTTTCTTCCTCACATCTCAACCTTCTTTACAATTCTTGGTCCACAAACCCAATCCTACAGGAGGGAAGTTTGCAAAGTGGATTTGTGAGCTTCAAGAATTCTCTTTCACTTTTATTACAAAAAACACCACTAGGGCCTCTCTTGCAGATTTGCTTACCACCAGGAAGGAAGAGGAAGAAGGAACAGATCCTTACCACCAGGATCAAATAGGAATTCATCATCCATTTTTATAAACAAATGGTCCTCTTGTGACTTCTCATCTTGTGTATCTTCATGACAATCCTCAAACTCCTCATTGTTATGAGAATCCTTGGTGTCCTCTCCTTCATCTATGAGAATCGTGGATGAGAATCCTTGGTTTCCTCTCCTTCATCCATGATAATCATAGTGGCCACAACTTTCTTAGTTTTGCATATATGCCACCTCTCTTTACACTTTAAACACTCTTGGGGGGTTGTCTACCCCCATAGATTGTAGGAATCTAGGAATGGAAGATTGTGGTGTAAGAAAAGAGCTTTTATTCATGTTGGAAGAGGTAATAGGTGGCTTGTGTGAATCCTTCATGAATGAAATAATAGGCTGAGATTTCCTATATTTAGACACATAAAGCTCCGCCAATCTTATAGCCTCCTTAAGAGTATTTGGCCTTTGAGCCAAAAAATCCACCTTGATGAAGGAACCAACCCATGTATGAACTTCCTCATCTTCATCTCCTCATTTAGGCCATCCACATGCATGGAAAGCTTTATGAAGCGTTTGATATATTCTCTTACCACCATGCCCTTTTGAGAGAGTTCATATACCATTGCTCATGGTATCTATCAAGTACCAAGGGTGAAGTGAAAGCCAAATTTATTTCCTTCTTCAAATCTTCCCATGAGTGTGGCATATTTCCTTGTTTGACCATATGCTTCCATAATTGATGAGCAAAATCTTCCCTATATAATGAAGAGAATTGTACCTTATCTTGCTCACTCTTGGGATAAAGTTGGAAAAATGTCTCCATCTTAGCAATCCACTCTTCTAGCTCATGTAAGGCTAAACTATCACCCTTAAACTTGGAGGGGGAACTTGACATCCTTTGAAGTATTAAAAGATGGAGTCCCATGATGGATAGAGGGTTTATACGTTTGCATTTGCATGTAGGAGTTCATTGGGAAAAATCTTTGTCCTCCTTTTTGATGAAAGAAGGTAACTTCATCCATCTATCATGTACCTGCTTTTGCCTTTGTGTGAAAGACATGTGTTCCCAATCATGCATAGCTTCTTCTTCATCTTAATACATCTCCCCATCTACTATTATGGGATGATTTTCCTTTGGATGAATGGGTATCCTCTTGGCCTCCCCAAATCATGAATTTATCGGCTTGCATGAAGCTTGTTGATGCTTGTAATTCAAGTGAGATGGCCTTAGATCCTTGATAAGTGGCCTCCTAGCATCCATCATGAATCCAAAATGATGAAGTCTTCATAGGAGCCTCTTGCATAGTTTGCTTGACTTCTCTATGACCATCATAAGAAGCTTTATGCATAACTTGTTTGCCATCATATGAACACCCATGGGTTGAGTCAATTTATCCTCTATAGCTCCCATCCTTATAGTCATTGAATCAAATATTGAGTTAAAGGCATGGTTGATGGTATCCAACCTCTCCATATAAGGGGGTTGAGATCAAGTCTTTCCACAAGCAATTGTATAAGAGTCGTTGGATATTGCTTGTGAACCTTGAGGAGTATGCTTATAAACACTTTCGGTGTTCATCTTTAACTCCTCTTGAGGCTTGACCCATGGATTAGGAAGTGCGTTTCTGAGTACTTCCCACATTTAATTGCTCTTCAATATCTTCCATAGTGTACGTGGTGCCATGCTTAATCAACTCTTCTCCTTCCATATCCTCCATTACAATGGGAAACTTTCTTGGTCTACCTTTTGGCTAGCTGGCCATAATGGGACTATTTTGGAAACACTGAGATAAAATGAGGTAGGATTGTCAGAATTAGACAACCTAGGGCTCTTATCTTGATGAGAAATATGGCTATAATGGTGGTTTATGTTCAGTACATAAAGGTTGGGACTAATTTAGGGTTTATTTTTCAGACAAACAATGGTGAAAAGTGTCCAAAAAGTGTTCAATCCAAGAGTTGGCTTCTTTACATGTGTAGGGCAAAAGTGATTGGGGAAGTGTGTGGGAATGATCAAGAGCATATAGAGGTTCAAGAAGGCAATGTAAGCATTATGCAAAGAAATGAAGAGAACTCCTTGATTTATAAGGATTTTATCCTAAACTTGGCCAAATCAATCAAGCAATACTTGGTTGTGTAGAGGAGATCAAGGGGAAAAGGACTATGGAGGATTGAAAGCTCAAGAAATCCCACCATAAACCCTAATCTTGAAGGAAATTCCCAAAACCTTGTTTTTCCCAAGAAACCCTAGAATTGTAATCATTATTGGAGAGTAAATGAGAGTTAGGGTAAGGGAATTAACACCCTGGGTCCCAAAACTTTATGGTGAAAACCACATTTTTGGAAGAAACTCAAATTTGGAGAAAGAGGCAAAGAAACCCTAACTTATTGGTTTGCATCTCATGAAGCATTGGGGGTATGGATGGAAAGAGGAGAGAATGGATAGAGTGAATATGCCATTAATTTTGTTAAAATCTTATGATTAGACCTAAATTGTCATGAATTTCCAAGCCTTGGAAAAACCATTAAATCTCACCATAGAAGCTTGCAAACACCACAAAAGGCTCCCATATGTTGATTAGAAGCACCTTAAACTTGCTGCAGAGCATGTGGAGCATATAAATAACATCTTCTTCTCCATGAAACCATGTGCGACACTGCAGGCAGCCTTTCAGGCAAAAATCGGCACCTCTTCATCTCACACAAAGAACACTTTATATGTTGTTTAACCCTTGCCTTAGCTTAACCCTAATGTTCGGCAAACCTTTAGAGTGTATGTGGTGAGTTATGGCCATGCCAAGCTCAAGAAAAGGGAGAGAGAGAAGATGAAAAAACCCGAGGAACATATATTTTTTCCAAAATTTTTTGTCCAATGTCTCAAAATTTTGATCCCTTATCCCAAAATTTGTCAGAATGGTTCAAACCTTGCCCAAATGTTCCCAAAAGACTCATGAAAAATGTGGCAATTGATTCACCCTCATGTCTAACCAAAATCCCTCAAGATATGCAAGGAAAGTTTTTAAGAAAAATCAAGAAAATTCAAAAATATATGTAGAAATCAAGAAAATTAAAGAAATTGCATGTAAACATCCATCTTCTTACAAATTTCTTGCCATATTGAAAATCAAAATTCTCATGATCAAAATCAAAGCATTGATACTAATTGTAGTAAAGAATTACTAATACAAAACTTGGAAGCTAAGATATGGAAAATCATCACATGAAAGCTTGCATATATTAATGAGATAATCACATGCAAAGCCATGATGCCTAAGTGAGGTAACCTATCACCAAGAGGATGGAAAGAGCCTTCCATAAGCCTAATTTAAAAAAGCCAAAGGCTCCAAGATTTTCCAAATGATAAAATGTTAAAAGATACCATAATGGCCCATGAGCCCTCTTTTATACTTGAGCCCATAATTATGATCCCTAAATCTAACTAATAAATTTGCTACTTCATTACATGAGGCCAAGCAAACTCAGATGGATCATTGAGCAAGTATAATGCAAGATTGGTTGCCAAGGATCATATGCAGACTTATGGCATTGACCATGAGAAGGCATTCAACCCCAGTTGTGAGAATGGCATGATCGTGAGAGTTGTCATAGCTATGGCTAAAGTGAAGGGTTGGTCTTTACATTAGATGGATGTAAATAATGCTTTCTTGTATGGTGATTTGCAAGAAGAAGTATACATGATGCAACCTCCTGGTTTGTAAATAATGCTTTCTTGTATGGTGATTTGCAAGAAGAAATATACATGATGCAACCTCCTGGTTATGAGAGTGATGCACACCTAGATTTTGTGTGCATGTTACTTAAAGCCTTGTATGGCTCGAAGCAGGTATCACAATCAAACAAGATTATAAGTATCTTGTTACCATTGGATTTCAGATTTCTAATGTACATTTTCACTTTATGTGAAAAAGACAAATAGAGGGATCATGCTATGGCTAAAGTGAAGGGTTGGTCTTTACATTAGATGGATGTAAATAATGCTTTCTTGTATGGTGATTTGCAAGAAGAAGTATACATGATGCAACCTCCTGGTTATGAGAGTGATGCACACCTAGATTTTGTGTGCATGTTACTTAAAGCCTTGTATGGCTCAAAGCAGGTATCACAATCAAACAAGATTATAAGTATCTTGTTACCATTGGATTTCAGATTTCTAATGTACATTTTCACTTTATGTGAAAAAGACAAATAGAGGGATCATGCTATTAATCATTTATGTGGATGACTTGATTGTTAACATCACTAGTAATAGTGATATTGGCATACATGATATCAGGATGCTTTTAAAGTAGAAGTTTGAGATGAAGGATTTGGGTAAGCTGCAATATTTCTTGGGTACAGAGGTGGTGATATCACCTCATGGAATTTTGTTGATAAAGGCAATATGGGTGGCCATATTGTCCAAGTATGGTATGACAGGCTGTAAGCCTATTTCAATGCCATTAGAGCAGAACACAAATCTTTTCATAGATAGAGGTGAGCTTTTGGAAGACCCCACTATGTATAGATGTATAGTGGGGTAGCTTGATCTACATAACCATTATTAGGCTAGACTTGAGCTATGATGTTGGGCTTATGAGTCGGTTTATGTAGGCCCCTACTAGGAAGCCACTTTTGGATATGGTTAGAAGGAGTATCAAGTACATAAAGTCTACAATTGATTATAGACTTTTCTATGAGGCTAGCATAGAGATACAATAACTACATGTATATAGAGATATATTGATTGGAGCTGGTGGTGTCATAGATAGAAGATCAACCAATGGCTTTATGTTTTCTTTTGGGAGTGTTGTTATAAGTTGTAGTAGTAAGAAACAACCAACAATTGTCTTATCGAGTGCAGATGCATAGTATAATGGCTTAGTTTTAGAAGCAACTTGGTGATATGGGTGAGTAGGATAGGACCATTGTTATTTATTGTGACAACATGAGTAGGTAACCCAGTCTATCATGCTAGGAAGAAGCACATAATGGTGCATTATCACAAGCTAAGGGAAGGAATCTAGTAACCTGACTTCTTTGACTAGAGAGAACAAGAAGAAAATGCTTTTATTATAATAATCTTGGCCTATCATATGAAAAAGAGGAAAACAAATAAGAAGAATAGCACTATGAAGCCCACCAAAAAAGAGTCAAGAAATAGTACTAAAGTGGAGTTGGAGATTTTTGTAGCAATTGAAGAGATTTGTGTAAAGATATAACATTCTTTTCAGGACCTGAATCATGGATAATGGATCATTCTAATACATTAAACCAATTAGAAGGATTGGTATTTGTCTTTCCAACTATAGCAGGACACCATCCAAGTAGCAGTCAAGAATGATGTCAAATGCTAAAAAAATGCATAGTTACCATTTATTTTGTGTCAAGCAATGGTGATTCGAAAATTTGTTAGATATCTTGTATGTAAATATCAAGAAGAATTTGCTCTTCATTTTGTGGCCATTACACTTTAGGGTTCAATTTTATCAAGCTAGTGTAGTTATCTTAAATGCCAACAACTGGTAATGTCTTGGGAGAGCAATCTAGTAGAACAATCTACATGAATTGTCGGCCTTTTTTGTTTGAACCAATGTGGGCACTAGTAGGCTGTGGCACGAGAGATTCAGGTTCCTAAGCCATGAATTGTTGGCCTTTTTTACTTGAACCAATGTGGACACTAGTAGGCTATGGCATAAGAGACTTAGGTACTAAGCGTGGTCTTTCAAAGAGATGGAGAAGTATGGGACTATGGAGAAGCTACCAACATTTTTAGAGATACCAGATATATGTAAAGCTTGTATCATGGGCAACAATTGAGCTACATCTCCTCTTGAGCTTATCCATGTATATTTGTCTCATAAGATTCTTACCATTACACTGGTTAGATCTTCCTATTTTATGTTACTCATCAATGACTGTAGGAGGAAGACGTGGTTTTATTTTCTTTGGGATAAGGCAGATGTTTTGGAAAGTTTAAAATATGGCATAAATTGATACAAAAAAGAAGTTAAGAAGTTTTAGACAAACCAAGGTGGTGAGTTTACATCAAATTAATTCAATGCCTACTACAAAGAGCATGGGATGAAAACACATTTGACCCCTGAGCAAAATGGAGTTGTGAAAAAAAAGAACTATGTAGTTATAGAGATGACAAGGAGTAAACTAAAGGAGAAAGGAACACCAAATGTATTTTAAGTTGAGGTAGTTAACATTGCGGTGCATAAACAAGAGTTATGCCAAGGCAATGAAGAAAATTACTCCTTAACTAGCCTTCTTTGTTAAGAAGCCTTAATTATTATATTTTAAAACATTTAGATGTGACTATTTTGTGCATATTCTAGACTTATCAAGGACTATGTGGGATTCCAAGATAATAAAATGTATCTTTCAAGAGTAAACTATAGAGTCAAAGGGTTACTAACTTTATAATCCTAAGGCAAGGAAGATTATTATAAGACATGATATATTATAGAATGCTTCATTCACTTTATCTATTAATATAATATATAACAATATTTAAACAAAGCCAGCAACTATAGATGCATAGGCTCTTACTTCAAAGGGAAGGTATGAATCCATTCTATAGAAGGTGGAATTTGAAGATAAAGATAATATATGGGCTTGTTGAAGCACAAAGGAATATGCCATATCCAAAGTGGTGAAGTAGTTCTTTGACCGAAAAGCTCCCCTAACTCTAGAAGATAAGCTAACAACTTTCCTTTAATCTCTTTGCCAAAAAAGCTCTCAGGACTATAGGAGATGAGCCGGCTACTAATCAAAGAGATTAATGGACCAAAAAATGGCTCACGCAAACATTATTGACATGGCACTTATGGTTGAGATAATGAATGTAAAGGACCAACAAGTTTGGAGGAAACATGAAAAGATATGAACTAGTGAGGGCCATGTAGTTAGAATATGACTTCACTATGAAGTATCAAACTTGAGATCTTGTGCATTGTATAAAGAAATGCAAGGTGTCACCAACATGCACATCCCATACCATACACCCCCAGTCCTCAACAACCATCATCGATGTAACCTGCCACCACTGGAGAGGGCCATGTAGTTAGAATATGACTTCACTATGAAGTATCAAACTTGAGATCTTGTGCATCGTATAAAGAAATGCAAGGTGTCACCAACACGCACATCCCATACCATACACCCCCAGTCCTCAACAACCATCATCGATGTAACTTGTCACTGGAGAGGGCCATGTAGTTAGAGTAAGACTCCAGTATGAATAATCAAACTTGAGATCTGATGCATTGTCTAAAGAAATGCAAGGTGTCACCAACGCGCACATCCCATACCATACACCCCCAGTCCCTCAACGACCATCATTGATGTAAGCTACCACTAGGCTTACCACCAATAGTTAGGCCCTTGGGAGGCTCCAAATTAATCAACTAAGGATAAGTCACTTAACACTATTTACAGCAAAATTCACAGTGAAAGGAACATAATCGGAACGTGAAGTACATCTGCAAGGTACTTCACTTTGCCATCCTGCATAGACAATGGCACATCTCCAACATGGGCAATTGGATGAGCAGTGTCATCCCCTGTTTCCACAAAACCTGGTCTTTCCGGGTCTTTCTCAATCTGTTATCGAATGGATCATTTTTCTTGCATCAATGGATGATTATAATATGAGGATATGTGCTCTTCAAATTCCTAAGAACTATAGTTTCTAGACTCTATTCACACCATGTCACGGCACCGCATGGGGGGCGGGCTGCGGGGCGTCATGGCACGGTGCAGTTTCATAGTACAAGAGTTTATACTTACACATGCATGGCTTAATCTTTGAGACAAGCATATGACTACTGGCAGGATCAATCAGGTAGCTATCCTTGGTAACACAAGCGGCACGAAGGCCGCGTGCTCCGACTCCGCACGCTTGGCGCATGGCCACGGGGCAGAGCGCTCCTTCTTAGGCACCCAAACGAAAAGGGACCGGGGAGGAGGGACGCACCGGTTACGGGCAACGGCACGACTTCGCGCACGTGCAAGACGGTCGAGCACCGGTTGCGGGCCAAAGTGCAGGGGCGCGCACGATGCAGCGGCTCGTGCAGAGGCGCGCGATGCCACACGGAGGCACCCAGGCCACCAACGCTCGACAGAACGGCACAAAGCGAGATGCCACAATACACATCAAAAAATCAGGGTGCAAGATGGACCTAATAAGCATGTAAATATTGATTTTGTCACCATTTAACATCACCATGGTATGAGCATAACAACCTTTTTAGAACCATAAATAACAATAATAAACCATAATATTCAATACACAAGTATTTTACCTCAAATGCATTCACTATAAAATGGTTTTTTACATAAGAGCATTCCATCTCCTGTTGGAGCTTAGCGCATAACTACCTTGCCACACCGAGCTTTAATCACATCGCCTTTGTAGTGGTGTGTGATAAGGGTTTGTGGATTCCTAAGGGTACCATTATGCCAGTGAGTCCCGTAGTCTTCACCTAGGTCTCCCATTGTAGTAAAGAAAGTTTCTACAATGTTTCATATGTCCTTCACATCATGTTTAAGTAATCATTGCACATTAACAATAGAAAGAAAACCAAATCCTTATTCAAAACTAAGAAAGAGTCCACATCTCCCTCCTAATATATTTGGCCTAACAAGCTAATGATTTGCATGATTCTTCCCCACAACATATATTCCAAGGTTCCTTCTTTTGCATCTCTTCCCCACAAAATATATTTCAAGGTTCCTTCTTTTGCATGACTCTTCCCCACAACATATATTTCAAGGTTCCTTCTTTTGCATGACTCTTCCCCACAACATATACTAAATGTTCATGTTCCCTCTTCCTATTCCTTATTTCCAAGTTCTAGAGTATCTCTTTGTGATCTTTAAGAGAGGCTCTAGGCATAAGAGGATCCCCTGGTGATTTTTTCTATAAGGACACTCCATATTTGTAAAGCTTTGGTTTGCCACCATTGATCTCTCTATCTTTCAAACAACTAGGCATGCATGGGTTTGTCTATGGGTGGTTTCCAAGTTTATTCGTGTGACATGGTGAATCCACACTTGAATACATAGTGATCTTCAAACAAAGTCCCACACATGTTGAACCCAAAGATAAAGCCAAGTGCTATTAGGTCTTCCTTTACAATGTCTTAATCCTAGTGGATCTATGCTAGCTTTTGTCTAAGTTTAAAGTTCCAAGTGCTTATGGAAGAATGTTTAAACCTTTTGATCCACATCTTGAAATGTTTAATATTAATTTACTCATCATATTCTCAAATATGTTGGTCTATCTCATTTAATAAAATCCCCATGAATCTCTCCATGCACAAGGGTCTTCCTTCACAAGCTCCAAAGCCTAGTGGATCTATGTTATGCTTTTTTCTAAGTTTAAATGTCCAAGAGTTTATGGAAGAATGAACCCTTTAATCCACATCTTGAAAGTTTTAGTATTCATTTATGGTCATTATTCAAATCTAATTAACTTCACGTAAGCTCCCAAGAATCTCTTCATGCACAAAGGGTCTACCCTTAAGGTGACTCCTAAACTATGTCTAATGGCTATTTTTCTTTCCCTTTGAAACCCTAATTTTTAACGGTACTTTGGACTGTAGTTTTTATTTTTAGAAACCCCAAAATATCCTAGTCAAATCCCTTTACTTACCTTAAAAGGTATTTCCAATCAGACTCCTAGAACCAAAGTTATGAGTTCCCAATGTTTACTTGATTTCTATGTGTAAAAGTTTTCATTTCCCCCCTCCTAATATTCTCTAATTCTTTAGGGGGATTTCTTATGATTTATTTGATATTTAAGACACAATAATTCTCTCTTCATCTATCATCTTGATCAATGTTGAAAAATTAAACTCAATTTGAAACTAAGGGGCTTAATATTTGCTATTCTCCACAATTTCCTCTTTACCTCCAATCCCATACACAATTTGTAGTTGCTTTACAAAATGATGTGTTCAAATGAATCCCTACAGTGGTAAATCCCACATATCTCTTCAAGTATTGAATGTTTCTCGCCCAAGAAAGGTGATAAAAGACCATTCTCCTCTTTAACCAAGTGGTGGGAGAGAGAGAGAGGCTATCTCCCTACCTCATTGTTCCTATGTGTTGGGGTTATTCTTGCCCTTGTGCCACCTTGGGTCTCGGCCATCTTTTACCTTTGTGGGCCTTATTGCCTCATTGTATACAACCTCTTGGGTGCTATGCACCCTTTGCACTTTGGGCTATCACCATGCCTACACATAATTTGATGAAAATCTCTCCTTGAGGATGGTGTCTCACACTTGATTTGTCATGGTTTGTGTAATTCTTTCTCTCAACCATGGTTACCTCCCTAGTCGAGAGACATTGAGCTCTTGAGTACACCTTTTATGCAAGAAAAAAATTTAGAAAGCTCCATTCAACATAATCCCCCACCAAAATTGTTAATTAACTAGCCAACCAAGAAACTATAACTCTCTTTGAATTAACAAAAATCCACTATTGTTTGTTTTAGTTAACCCTTGAATCAAATTACTGATATTCATTCGAACCCTCAACTTTTACTTTTAGAGATCATTATTCCACCACTGGAACCATTGGAACCCTCAACTTTTACTTTTAGAGATCATTATTCCACCATTGGAACCACTCTCCCAAACCAAGTAGTTATTTCTCTTTCCAATGAGGGGTCTAGTTGAGGCACCTTCCACTTGGCCTCATGTGAGTTCACCAACCATCCATGTGTTTGGGTTAGGCCCTAACCACTTTTCTAGCCCTCTATTTAGTTAAATTAATCTTTATCCAAATCTAAGAGGGTGTTCATTATTTAAATCTAAGAGGGAGAGTGTTCATTATTCAAATCTAAGAGGGAGAGTGTTCATTATTCAAATCCAAGAGGGAGGGTGTTCATTATTTAATAAATTAATCTTTATCCAAATCTAAAAGGGTGTTCATCTGCTTAACTTGTTTTGTCCATTATCCATCTATCCAGACTCCAGCTTATGTCTCGTATCTGGCTGATTAGGATCCCAACAACGTTGAGCACATTTATTTTGACTTTTCCAAAAATTCCCAAACATTTGAATTTATTGAAGTGATTGAATTTATTGAAATGATTGCTTTGAGATTCTTGTACACATAAGAGTACCCACACTTGGTCTTTATTTATAATGGTAATTTAGGGTCTTCCCTCCTTAAAAGGGGTCCTGAAGCAAAAATAAGGGTAACAAAAACTTGTAAGGATTATTTGAGCTTGAATGAACACAAGTAAAAGAAACCACAACATAATCACTGGGTATAATCATCCCCCCCCAAACGAGTGGCTCTAACTCCCTCATGTGGGTATTTATTAACAAAAGCAAAATTTGACCCTTGGAGCCAATAATATCTTCCTTTTCCTTTGACACAATATCAATACCCATAGTCTTAGCAATATCACATTTCCACTTTGCACAAAATAAATGTAAGTGTCCATATACATGCAAACTACACAACAGCAATATGTACAAGCCAAAATGGAGCGTAAATTAAAACTCTTTGGGTCTTTGGGTGCTATTCACCCCTGCTCAATTGAGTGATTCTCCTCAGTTAGTTAACCTTGCATTGTTCTACCCTACTCACATGTGCTCATCATTAAAGATTTTGTAACACCTCTTAAAGATTTTTGCCATAATCTCTAGTAAAATTATCAGCCGCTTGCACTCTATGTACAATCGCGGTAGGAATTGGAAAAGCCTTACCATAGATAATATCAAATGGTGCACAACCCGTGGCTAAATGTGAAGTATTATTATAGGCAAATTGGAAGAGATGTATGTACTTATCCCAAGTCTTAGGTTGAAAACTAGAATATTCTTTTAACAACTCTAATATAGTGCTATTAGGCACCTTAGTTTGTCCATTAGATTGTGGATGTAAATATAATGAGAAACCTAACTTATTAGTACCTAAGTTCTTAAACATATTTATCCAAAAGTTACTACAAAATTTGGAGTCTATATCATCTTGGGAAAGTCATGATATACAAAAATTTACTTGATGAACAAACGGGCTGCTTGTTGAGCTTTCAATTTCTTCTGGGGCAAGGAATGAAGTATGCTTGCTAAAGTAGCCCACTATTATCCAAATCACATTATTATGACTAGCTGTAGTAGGCCTACTAGTAATAAAATCCATTGATATTATACTAGTTGGCTATTATCCAAATCACATCATTATGACTAGTTTTAGTAGGCATCCTAGTAATGCAATTGTTCCAATGGTTCATTAGGAATTTATAAAGGCATTAGTAGACTCTAGCCTTCCCTTTATATCTCTTCCTTTTCTAGCAAGTCATGCATTCAGCAGAAAGTTAGCTATAGCAGTTTTCATTGATGGCTATTAAATTCCCTTGCCACAACTTATAAAGCTAAAGATACTCCTTGATGACCCATATATGGAGGCTGATGCATCTCTTTCACTAACTATTTAAATGGTTGAGTGATACTACACAATCTTTTCTAAAAGAAGAGAGCCCTCATGATAAGAATAATCTGACTCTAGCTTCCAATTGTTCGCTCACTTCTTTTGACTCAATGTCCAAATAGTCCAGGTCTTGGTCAGAATAACCTTGCATTGCTTCAAAGGGTTGAATTTCAATTATATCTAGAAATGTGGGGAATATTGTGTTTTCTTTTCCACGTTGATACTAGATCATAGGCTGGAAACTCTAAATAAAAGATGCCCATTTGTTGATATATCAATATATGATATTAATAAGAGCTTGATACTTTGTTGATCCATCTTGATAAGAAATTATGATCCCATGAGAGAATGTTTCCACATACGCAAAGCATGAACAACAACAGTTAGCTCCTTGTCACATGTGACATAATTACTGCAAGTAGTATACTCTTAGTTTACAACTCTCATATGTTATTGGGTGTCCATATTGCATAAGTAGTTGTTGATACTATAGTTTATGACTCTCCTTATCCATCTTGATAAGAAATTCTAATCCCATGAGATAGGGTTTCCACATATGCAAAGAATGAACAACATCAAATAGCTCCTTGTGATATGTGCTATAATTGATTCTACTATTCTTAATTTATGACTCTCATATGTTATTGCATGTCCATATTGTACAAGAACTGCTCCTATTCCATACCCACTTGCATAAGTAAGAACTACAAAGAATGGCCTTGTAAAGTTTGGTAGTTGTAAGAATGGTGCATGAATAAAAGCATATTTAAGAGCTTTAAAATACTATCTTGTGACAATTAATCCAATGAATTGTTTATCTTTTCTAAAGAGGTTAGTTAAAGGATTCACAATGCATACAAAGTTCTTAACAAACTTCCAATAGTAGCTACATAATCCAAGACACATATTCCATTGGTTGAAACAAAATGGCCCAAACATTAAATTTGACCTTGGAAGGAACTATTGTTCTCAATATTGAGATAGAGTTGGTTCTCTTTTAATAGATTTAAACTAGCTCGAGGTGTTTCTTGTTGTGAAGTAATCTTGGTACTTAAGAAAGACCCTACTCACCAACCTACTAAAGGTAGCTAGAGAATTTGTTAATGTGAAGGGTATAAGCAAAAAAATCATAGTGACCAGAATGTATCCTAAAGTTAGTCTTATTATAGACATCCTCTTTGGCCATACGAGCTTGGATGGTACCTAGACTTAAGATCTTACTAAATATCTTAGCCCCAACTATAGGGATAGGATATCTATTCTTTGCGCCATAATCTTGTTGAGTGCATAGTTTTCTTCTTGTCTAACTAGGTAGTTTTGGTGGTAAATCTTCTAGAAAGCTATCAAAAAATTTACAGATTTTTTTAATGCTTTTGTGCTACCATCATCATGCAACACTATGACTTCTTTACCATTGATAAGACCTTCATAATAGATCTAAATACTCCACAAAACACGTCAGTGAGTTTTCCCATGCCATTTACCAATCCTCAACCAAACAACTCCTTACTCGGTAACCTCGCAGTGTTCCACCCTAGTCACCTATGCTCATCAAGACATACCAAACAGATGTATTGATTATCTCACAATTAATTGATATCTAAGAATTAATCCCAATGTGTATGCTTAACAGTGACCTCAAAACAAATACACCAAAAACACTAGTATTAACATGGATATCACCCATAATACTAATCTACTAGCATGATGCTCATGATAAATATAAATAACACTAGGTCACAAAAAAACACTTGTGGACATCACCCATAATACTAATCTGTTGTTGCTCTGCCAGCCGTGTGTCACTACTTGTTGGCAAACGTAAAGAATAGGTTGTGGTGGTCCCTCCCGGAGCCCAACAACTTTAATCCAGCACGCACGTATTATATAGCAATGGCAAGCAGCAAAATACTGCATTCGGATCTATATGTCCAACCATGATGTAATATGCAATTAATTATAGCTCTAGTGTGACATTCACGGCATGTTGTATTATGGTGGTGGTGGGTGATTAGAATAGAGTGGTTTCTTTGCTAAGTTTCCTTCGTTGGCTCTATTTGATTGATTGATTGATTGATTCTATAGAGAGAGGAGAGGAGTCGCTTTCCCTTGTTGCTGCCTAGAGCCGTTACGTGTCACCCTGCTTGCATCATGTTCTTATGGGTACCTGCCTCATTATATATCGTTCACATAAAGTGGCGGTAAGCTTTACACTTATTTGACAACAACAAGTCCCATCATCATCATCATCATATGGGCATAGGCCAAGTGGAGTTCTTGGCTCTTTCCGGTGGGTCTTGAGTTCTAACCCTAGCTCGCATTTGTCCTCTTGTGAGATGGCCTCCACCTCCTTAAGATCAGAAGCATTTTTTGAGTGTGGACATCTATGACATGTACTTCCAGTATGAAGTGCAGCTTGACACCTCAAGTTTGAAACTTTTTCATCACCCTCGTTTGAACCTAGCCTATATTGCTAGCCAAAAATGTGTGGGTGTCTTGTAATGGACCCTTTTAGCCTTCAAAAAGTAACCCAACTTTGAAAATTGGGTTTTTTAAAAAGGCCACCCCAAGTAATGGATCAAGGTACCTTGTAGGCCTTAGGGGGTTTTTACAAGCATCCACAAACATGAGTGTGGACATTCCAACAACCACTTGTGAACCTTGTTTGAGTACATGGCAGCTTCATACATAGCTAGCTTGGTTGGTGCTCTTGCACAACTACTCACATGCCAAGTCACGACCATAGAGAAGTGATTCTTGTTTGTCGAACGCGAGTAGAGTGCAATGCGCAGGCCAATACGAGCTTCTTCCTATCGTGATTCTCGACCAACCAAATTGACACAAGAAGGTGGGTGGAAGGGAGGCACTGTATTGTTATTCGATAATTGCTTGTGAACACGTTGCACCTTTTCCATGGCTAGGTAAGTGGCTATCCCATGAGTGCATCCATTATAGTAACGAGGCCTAGACCCACCTGTGTGGTAGGTCAATTGTTAAGCAGTGTTTAAAGTACTCTACACATGTACATAGAACACATGCACATGCACATGCACATAAAACACACACATAGAACACAGACACATATAACATACACATGTACATAGCATATGCAAGCAAACACATATGCGCACACATTCATACATAGCATATGCAAGCACACACATGCGCACACATTCATACATAGCGTATGCAAGCACACACATGTGCACACACTTTCATACACGTGCACACACTTTCATACACGTGCACATAGAATACATGTGCACACACTTTCATACACGTGCACATAGAATACACATGTACATGGTATATGCAAACACACACATATACGCACACATACATAGATGCATATGCACACACACATTCATACATAATGGGTGAATGCATGCACACATGCCATTTTTCGAGGTCTTACACATGCATGCAAAGAGTTGCCACATGTTATAGATGCATCAAATATTTTATGCTACATTAGATAAAAACTTGTATCCATCATACAAATATAACATACCTGACATACTTAAACGCATATTAAACACCACATGTTTGGGATACGAATCCCAATAAGATATTAAAGATATATATATATATATATATATATATATATATAACTTGCACAAACTCATGGATTTTTTGTGCATTTTAAAACTAACTTTATGACTTGTTCATGAGTGTGACCCACACACCAATGTAGTATAATTTTGTGTAACATATTTTTAACTCTTACTTCATATTTTTACACCTTTAAGAAATAATTATGAACGTAACACACACACACACACACATTTTCTCTCACAAAAACTAGTACATGTCAACAACCTCTTTTAACAAAAATAATAATAAAGAGCATCTTATTCAAACCAAGCTCATGACATGATGTTTGCCTTATAAATAAAAGAGCTAAGTAGTCAACGTTCAAACTTATGAAAGGATCAACCTAATTACTAGTAGCATAATGTAGTTTGCACTTTTGACAACACTCCACTATATAGGCAATACATACTCCACTTTTGAGAGCACTCCACTAAAATATTAATCTAACTGCGAGAAGCATAATCTAGTTTATGCTTTTGAGAGCACTCAACTAAGTGCAATGCATCATGTCCAACAACATAAGATGGTGATGCATCTCCATCACATTCAATAGGTAATGTAGACGTCTTTTTATTTCTTAAAAATTTATTTTACGGACCTACACACAAGCACATAAGTATTAGTAAAAACTCATGACATAAACATTAAGGACCTACATACAAGCACATAAGTATTAATAAAAACACATAACATAACCATTAAGGAACATAAATGATGATATTCACATTACCACAAATGAAAGAAGACTTTGTTGAAGGTCTGACAAGCACTACATAAAATACATAACAAAACCCAGGGCTCATGTATGAGCTATGTCAAATCCAATCATATGAAATCGAGTACCCCTCAGAAGAGGTGACACAAGTCTCACGGTCATCTCGTCAACAGCCCCAAAAGTGAATTCCTTTCTAAATAAGTAGACACCATACTCAACTTCATAAAGAAACAACCCCATACAATTGAATGGCCTCATCAATGACTTTAACTATAATGGTATCAACCAAAGGTAAACTCTTAAAATAAAATAAAAAACAACATGTATAAACATTCATATAATCACATACTCAATGTATAGTTTATCAACCCATATTTATGGTCATCAATCATAATGCTAGTGATATGCATGTGCGATAAAGGTGCACACCAAAGTGTTGGCTTTGTATAAAACCAAGTCATATATTGTAATGTAGGAAATTACGTGCTTGGTTTTACTATACACATGCACGTGTGGGATGAGGGCCTAAGCACATGATATGGGGCACAGGACTTGGGTTTATGGGCAGCCCATGTGTGAAAGGTCCTTGGAGTAAGTGACTATATACTTATGGGATAGTTTGTATACCAATCTTTGATATCTTTTATGAATATACATTACCTTGATGCCTATGGCACAAGCTTCCATGGTGAGCTTCTCTCTTTCATGAGATTCTAGGATAGTGAACTACACCCTTGTTGTCTACTCCATGTAATCAGTGGGCATCCTTCTTGCATTGGTATCAAAGCTCATGCTTTTGATCCATTCTCTTAAATTTTCTTGAAATTCTTTGAATTTCCTAGAATTTTTTACATTTTCTTGATCAAAAAGATGGCTATGAAGACCTTGATTGGTTAAAGTTTCCTTTTCTTGGTTAATTTCCTAAGCTTTTGGGACCATGGGTTATTGTTAACCTAATTTTGGGGGAGCCGCACCAAGATTCGAATTGCAAGACCAAATTTGGGGGAAAAAAGCCATTAATTTCACTAATCATGTTTACTTTTACTAATCCAAAATGTTTGCTCTTTCTTCTTGCTTGATTTTGGAGTGTTTAGGTGCTTCAATTCTTGGCCAAAGCTTGGCCATAATTTAGGGTTTTGATTAGGCATAGCTTAAGCTTCACAAAGAGCTTCTTAATGGTGATTTTCATGGAGATTCTATGCCCATGACGCTGCCGTTTAGATGCACCATTTTTTTACCCTTTTCTTGGGGTTTTGGAGCTTCAATGCCAAGCTTAAAGCTTAGCAAGGCCTTGAATCTTGAGTAAGTATGGTTTAGGGCTTCATTTAAAGCTTTTCAAGCTCTTCAAATACATCTTTCTTGCGCGTTTTTCACCTGTGGTGGTTGCAGTCATTTTACGCTTGATTCCATGGCATCTTGGAGCTTAAGGGTCACATTCTAACTTGGGTAAGCTTGGGAATATGTTAAGCAAGCACAAGATTCATCCCAAACTTTGCAATGGTGATCTTCTTGGTGATTTTTCTTGTGAGGATACTCGTGGGGTTGCGCCCATTTTTTATCAAAATTGGGAGCTCATTAATCAGGATTTGAGTGCCAAAATGAATGGTAATGCATTTCCAATGCCTAAGCAAGACACTAATTTCTTTAATGCTTCCATTTTGTCAAGCTCTTACATATTAGGGTTTTCATAAAAAAGGAAAAAATTAGGGTTTCTTATCAATAATCCAAGTGTTGACAATGATGCTAGTGATCATTAGCAAGGCTTAATACTCCTTTAGGCTTGCATTTAATAGTTTTGATCACAATTGTTTAAATATTTAGGGGGTTTCCTCCTATCATTGCAAGTGTGGGAATAACAAGGTTATTGGAATCCTTATGCAAAATGGATGAAACTCTACTAGTCTTCATTCATGCTTGACTAGTGCATCGAGGCCAATATAGATTAATAGTGTCAATGCATGATGCAAGGGATTCTATGCCTTCTTGAGTATGTACATTAACCTTTGCTTTTTGCCAAGCAATGGAATTGAAGAGGTTGAATGCATTATGTGGTGTCTTTGAACCTTGGTATAAGAAACAAAGTTATTGGAAGTGATGCTTATGGATGCTATGGCAATGGCATAGTTTATGATTGGTGATTTCAAATGTAAGTGGTTTATGCTTTCTTTGCGCAATGGGTGAGAGCACATGTTGTTCCATGCTTGGTGGTAATGATTGAAGACTATGATGCAACGAGGATATAGCCTATGGTTGTTGTCCTTGGATACTAACCACTTGGAGTGAACGTTCCCTTTTGTGAGCCTCTTCACTGGAATTAAACTCTTGTAATGTGATAGAGTGAATGGGCATGCAATTATAAGTGACTCCATACATACTTTCAAAGTTCAAGCTACACAACTCACATATGCTTGCATCCACATTTCAATTTCTAGTAAACAAGTGATGTATGAGGGTACCTTGGCATATGGCAGAGAGGCCGGGGGAGCATGTTTTGAACTAACCATGCCGTGAGTGCTTTTGGTAAAGCGGTACAGGAGGGGATTAGGTCTTGGTGGTGAAGAAATGACCCAAACCTTTGCCCTTCCATTGTAAACTTGGGTAACGAGGTTGGAAGAGCTTGGTCGGGAGATCAGCAAGGTTCAACACGCTTCATTCGATACGTACATTCTCAAGGCAACATCAAGGCAAATATTATGGCAAAATGATGCATGGGTGAGGTATTGGTGGTGGGCACTCATGCAATAATTTTGACATGTAAAAGTGACTTGCAGTGGTCAAATGAAAATGCAATTGGATTTAATTTGACATTATGGAAATTTAGCAATGAATGCATGTGTGTTGTGACACTTGATTACATTGAGACTTTGCCCCAAGTACAAAGGAGATGCTGTCCGATTTTGCTCAAAAATTCATATGTGGCTGTGACAAAAAACCCTAATTCAGTCATCGGGGTTGTTTGGGAAAGTAACAAGGTCTCTACATCATTGCAAAGCACTTCCCTAGAGCTTCGAGACAAGCTATTGGGTGCACAAATTGGATAACGGAAGTGGGCCTAATTTAGAGTTTGATTGGATTCAAGAAACCCTAATTCAATCCAAGGGGTTTTGGAGGTTCCAAAAAGCAATTGGATATTCTTATAGTACTCTCTAAAGACTTACCAAATGGCATATAAAAATTTAGGAATCGAGTATAAAGTCAAAATAGAGAGAACTTCCACTTTGACTGAAGCAACGGGATTCGGTGTAGGGACACTACTACTTAAGAGCTTTCCAAAAAGCTATTTCTGACAAAATTTTGACCTCATTTTAGGGTTTTGGAGTGAAATTACTATTTTCAGGTGTTGTACAAACTCTAAAACAGAGAATACTTGGGCTATCCATTTTTTTTTGTTTTTGCATATTTGGATACTACACGACAAGAGCTATCCATAGATCCATATATCACCAATTTTTGATACCATTTGAGCCTTCTACTACGAGCCATTTTTCATTTTCAGCAATTATGCCTAAGGGGGGACGTCGAGCCAAGCAAGGGGTGGGACTTCAAGAGATAAGAGAAGCCAAGGAAATGGTGAATGAGGATAATGTAGAGGTGATTGGTGAAGAGGACATGAATTTACAAGGGGGAAAAAACAATGCAAGTATTACACATAGGACAAATCATGTACAAATTGGGCCAAATTTTATAAATGTTGCTGGCTAATGCATCAAATCAATTAGGAGGAACAAATGCATAAGCAATGCCCGCTATGATAAATGACATGTCACAAATAATGATGATGATGATTAGAAGCATGATGCAAACACTTGTGGAAAGCATGGTACAACCATGATTCAAACACTTGTGGAAAGCATGGTGCAACCAATTATGCAAGAGATTAGGGGTATTTGTGATGACATAAAGAGCAAGGATGAATATAAGTATGGATCATCTCAACATGTTCGTCAAGCTCACGTTGAAGACAGAGAGAATCATCACCCAAGTTTTCTTTCTACTTATGGTGCTATGTGCAACCTGATGTTTTTGTACACACCCAATGAAGCCAAAGGCAGGGTCATGCATTTCCAAACCCAAGGAATACTCATTGAGGTGCATTCCATTCACACTTGCATTTGGTCAATGCATAGACTATGATTATGTGGACCTTTGTGAGTTCATTGGTATCCTTAGGGATAACACACTTGCTAAAAATTCTATAAAGCAAGTGATTGTGAAACCATACACTCAAGTACAAGAAGTTTTGGACATTATCTCATGTACCAATTGTGTTTTGGCATGCATAGATCTTTTTCCTATGTTGGAAACATCCATATGTGTTGATGTAGTGGCCCATTGTGAGCCAATGATGAGCTTTGTGATGGTTGGAAATTCACAGCTCGTTGATGGCTGTGTGAATGAGGCTCTTTCACCTTGAATATTCTTCACACTTGGCTTGATGATGCATCGATTGATGATAGTTATGGGCAATATACACATGTGGATTGGCACTAAATTTTTTGTGGTGACTTATCTTTTCTTTGGGTTGATATGGAGTCATCCTCAAGAGATATTGATATGCATGAGATGATGGAGTCCATATGTGTTATGGAGGTGGATGGTTTTTCTTTGGGCACTACATCTTCTATTGGTGCATGAATCCATGGGTATGATGACTTTGCAAAAGAGATGGATGCCTATCCTATGTTCACAAGAGATTGGATAGTTTTGTATCTACTTTGTGTGATGCTTATGATGTTGACATATGTGATATTCATAGTGTGGACAACTTTGTTTTTGATCCACCTATGGTAGGTGTTACTCACATTGACTGGTGTGGATAGCCATACTAGGGATTCACCTATGGACACTTTCAAGGATGGTCCGTGGACTCGAGTTCAGAGTGGAAAGTTTATGATTGTGATCTCTATGAGACCATTTCATGTGTGGATGCCTTATCAGAGTCTAGTGTTGAAGAGAATCATGCTTATGATGGTCTTAAGGATTGTACCTTGGACACGTGGGTAGATTACACATGTGGTGATGGTTATGCACATGATGATTTGATATGTATTGATCAGAGTGTTGTGCATTATAGTGATGCCTTCCTTACATACACCTATTGGAGATGCTTCTTGTTTCCATGATGTGTATGGCAATTCTCTTTGTACATGGGACATTGTCAGTAGCAGCAGCTGCTATATGCTCATTACATAGAGGATGGCATAGAGAGAGTCGTGCCTATGGAGGGTTTGTTGGATTATCATTGTACTACCATCTATCATAAGGACGGGGATAATTATGATGATGTATGTATGCTTGATGGTGGAGAATATGATGATAGTTTTGATGATGAACATACCCACTATGATGATGTTTACTCTATGCTTGATGGTGGAGATTTCCATATGCATAGTGAGCATGTGTATTTGGATGATCACACCTATGCCCATATGGATGTCAGCTATGAGGTGTGTATTTCTGGACCTTATGGATGCCGACACGAGGTGATGGTTTATGTAGTTGGGGCATTTATTTTTAGATGTGCTTGGTGCCCTTTGGAATGTAATTTTGATGGAGAAGGGCGCATGACCATATTTATCATAGATGATGTTCTTTATATTTTCCATTTTACCCTGGGGGTTATAGAGCCATTGTCTTGGCGAGTGCAAGATGTGGATTTCCATTTGTCCAGGAGATTGTGTGATGATTGAGGATGCATGGCTACATCATCATTTTGACCCAGGCAGCATCATGTTATACATCTTGGCAAGTGTAAGATGTGGATTTCCATTTGATCCAAAAGGCTACGAGGAACTTTTGATGTTGGTATTTCTTGTGCATCGATATTTGAGGGTTTCCATTTGATGTTGGTGGCGACGACTTATTATACAGGATCATGGACTATTGGCACTTACTATGGTATATGACTCCACATGTTGTGGGTTGGTTTTAGTTTGTTTTGCATGACCAACTTTCAATTTCAAGGACAAAATCATTGTAGGAGGGGATGGTTTGTAATGTAAGAAATTATGTGCTTGGTTGTACTACACATGTACATGTGGGATGAGGGCCTAAGCAAATGATATGGGGCATAGGACTTTATGGGCAGCCCATGTGTGAAAGGTCCTAGGAGTAAGTGACTATATAAGTCACTTATGGGATAGTTTGTACACAAATCTTTGATATCATTTATGAATATACATTACCTTAATGCCTATGGCACAAGCTTCCATGGTGAGCTTCTCCCTTCTTCAAATGAGATTCTAGGATGGTGACCTACACCCTTGTTGTCTACTCCATGTAATGAGTGTGCCTCTTTCTTGCATATATAATGCATGTTTCAAAAATAATTTTAGCTTTGAACAAATAAAAAAATATTAACCTAAAATGTTATGCTCTTACATATCCAATGTTACATCATTATACTTGTCACAGTGTGTTCATAATAGAATTTAATGAGCCACACAAGCTTGTGCAGTATAGCAAGGAGGAGGAGGTACAAACATGTCAACAAAATGCTATAAAACATACCTCCTCAAGTTGTAGCTTGTTTGTGGTCCATTCACTATTGTGTCGCTTTACATGCACTATAGATTGCCTTTGATGAGAGGCATGTAATCCTTTGAAGAAAGATTTTGAAGAACAAACTTTATCAAGTAATGGTTTTTGTCAAGCTTTAACTTGCCATTTTTGAAGCTTTCTTTCTTTGCTCATTGATTTTTAGGGTTTGCTACATATTCCACAAAATGTCCAGCTCCTGGGCATTCAAAGTTCTATGCTGGTTGATTTGTGTATATTGTTGAATAAGGTGTTTAGTACACTCTTTGTCTTTCTTATTGTTGCAAATAGCTTCTGCCATAATCTTGTATAATAGCTTGCATTCTGGTTACAAAGCTTTGCCATACCACCAAGTCCTTTCGCATTTGCATAGAAAGTGAACGTAAAGCATCTCTCACCATTTTTGCAAACAATCTATGCATGAGATAGCTATTGTTGACAATCAATAATCTCTGATTTGTCAAGGACCAATTACGTGTTTATTCTGAAATACAATGCCAACCATAGTGGTGCATGATCTGAAAGAGCTATAGTGAGTAATCTAGCCACATTTTACAAGTGACTACATCATATTATGCTACATGTAAGAGGCTTACTACTTTGAAACACCATTCATTGAAGATGAGCTTGAAGATGAGCTTGATGATGCACTGAAACCATTGGGAAGTTGGAAGTCTCTAGGATGGGATGGTCTTACTGTAGAATATGTTCATGCATTTTGGGATCTTATGAAAGGCACTATCCTCTCCCATGATAAATCGTTTTTGGGACATAGGGATGCTACCGTTCTTGGAAGGAAGGACTTGTTAAGCTTGTGCCTAAAAAATAATTGTGTGAAATAATTTCTGGCTAGCGCCTTATTACTTTAATGCCTTTATATACAAACTCATCACAAAAATGCTAGTCACTCGAGTTAAAGGCATATTACGTAAAGGATTGCATCATCCTGCACAATATGGTTTTGTACCATGAAGGCATATAAATGACAACATTGTAAATGCATATACTGGCATTAAATATGCCAAATACAAAAAACAAGATGATTACCATGCAAGTGGACGTTGCTAAAGCCTTTGATATGGTACATTAGGACTACATTGAACAAAATGAGTTTCATACCAAAGATACGAAATATTATTTACTGGTTGTATGCTAAAGGATCAACAAAATGCATATTGGGAGGAGATCTCTCTACTCCCTGGAAACTAGGAAAATTAGTACATTAGAGCTACCCACTTAGTTCATTGTTATATGCAATTGCTACCCATTCTATGCTCTTATGTATAGACAAATTGGTTGTGGATGGTAATCTCCATGGCTTAGCAATGCGTGGTTGCATTGTCTCTTTTTGGATTGGTTGCCAGATTGAATGTTAACTTTGAAAAATGCAAATTGCTTTCGTTGTTGAATGTTTACTCTTGGCATGAGATATTGTGGCCAAGTCAAATCTTATCACCAAATCAAATTATTAGACATCTAGAATATCCCATAGGTTGGTTGGTTGGTTTCTCTTAAGAATGAGACATTCTAGGTTTTACAGAAATTGAATCACAAATTGGACTGTTGGAAGCTTTCCACATGGCTTTTGCACGTTGGACTTCGGATTGTTCAATCCATTCTTATGGCCTATGTTCAATTTTACTTTCCTCTTTTAGCTTGGACCAAGAAAGATATAGTGTTTAATGTCAAGAGATTTGCAATGCTTATAGAGGACCATAACTGATAAAAAGGCACTCAAGCTATTGAAATATAAACTTGTTTGTATGCCTAAGATGCATGGTGGCTTGAATTTTCTTAACTTACATTATCATGTCTTGGCCAGAAAAGCAACTATGGTTGGCTGATTTTCGCAGCACAACAACCATGGGCAATTATGCTAGCCACGTTATGTGCAAATATGGGAACATTGGCATTTGGCAACTTAATTCCTAAACACTGGGACATTGTTCTTGGACTTTTTAATGGTAAAATACCTGGCTGTCCATATTTCACTAGGCTTATTCAGGATTGGAAACATATCCTATCACACTTGCATTGGTATGGCAATAATGCTGATGCACTGGAAACTCTCTGCTTTGGAAAGTACACACTAAAGTAGAGTCTTCAAGGAATCACTAGCATTGTTGGAGCCTCAAAAGTCTTATTTTCTATCCACCAAAGGTATTCGATATGTACAGGATGCTATAGATGCAAATGGACAGGTTCTCAGCTTTCCTCAACCAAATCGTCAATATGATTTGGGCATGTATCGCATAATGTAGTTCATACAACCTATTCCTCCCTTTAATGGACAAAACATGCTAATTAGTCCTCTTTGAAAATGGCCCTTAAATAAGTTTTCTTGGGATGCTTATGTAGCATTGAGACCAGAGAGAGAGAGAGAGAGAGAGAGAGAGAGAGAGAGAGAGAGAGAGAGAGAGAGAGAGAGAGAGGTTACATTTTGAAGGCCAAAAATGACAAGATTTTGTGGAATTCTTGTCACCTACACACGTGCACAAGAAATGTCTACTTTCTTATTAATACAACAAGCACATATGTCTTCAAGAAATGCCTCTACAATTTCCATATCATACGTCTATAATCATCTCTCTCTCTCTCTCTCTCTCTCTCTCTCTCTCTCTATGTTTTCAAGAAATGACTCTATAATTTCCATATCATACGTCTACAATCATCTAGATCTCTCTCTCTCTCTCTCTCTCTCTCTCTCTCTCTCTCTCTCTCCATCATTAATGTATCATATTTGGATGCATCTAGTGCAAGGAAGAGTTTTGTATGGTCAAACAAGAATATGTGCTAACCATACAAAACTCTTCTGGATTTTATGGGCAATTTCTCACCATCGATTATGGATTTTGAGCATACCAAATGCTTAGCAATTTTGAAATTAGGCCCTTAACCTCTTCAATGTGCTGATTCCTAATCCATATTGATGGATTAGGAAGAGGATTAAGATTTTTGAAGGTGGTTTTGGGAAGAAGAAGGGTGGTTTGTGTTTAAAAAAAAGTAGTTTTTTAAATCAAAAGTTGACATTAAACCATAGCCCTTAGTGTAAATTTTCATCCAATGGCTCACAAAATTCCCATAACCCTTAACCCTTAAAGGTTTTAATTCCCATAACCCATAACCCTTAACCCTTAAAGGTTTTGTCCATGGATTCTTCACATAACCCTTAAAGGTTCTTCTATTTTGTCCATGGGTTCTCTAGTCTTTCACTACTTTACCCTTTGGGTTTTAGTGAGCTTTTCCCTATTCTTCAATCCAAGTATCCCATTCTTCAAATCCAAGTACCCCTAAGCTCTGATACCATATGCCATACCACTATACCACTGACACTGACACTGGATCTCAAATTCTTTTTGAAGAATAATTTAAAAATCACATAAACATCAAGAGCTAAACCATATAATTGAATTCAAAATAACAAGATTGAGCATAAATTAGAATAAAAATAAGAAATAGAATAGACATCACCTTCAACACAATATTGGGTGTAATCTTCCCCTCCCAAGAAGTGTCCCACTTCTTGGGTATTTATGTCTTTATTGATAAAAATAGTCCACATGCCAAAAATAGTTGCACGCTTATGCATGGGCTTGCCTTAAAGAAATAGGAGTTACTTTTACCAAAAGCTTAAATAAAACTTTCCTATCCAAATCACTAAGGACAAATGCATATAAATCCCCAAGGGCTAATTCATGTGCAACACAATTAATAGGTCCATGCCCAAGTATTACAAAAGTGGGCGGCTAACAATAATACAAAATATTTCGTAGTAAATACTACAGCTAAAATACCAAAAATCATTGGCTATCCTACAAAAGACAAATATTAAAGAAAAAAACCTTCCGATAATTACTCATGCCAAATCACTGCCATCATGTCCCAGTCATATCGGCTTACAAACACAAAGCCTGTCAATCTCACCAACCTATAGGTTTTCCATTCAAACACGTTACAACATGCTCACCAAGGTAAAGGAGAGAGTGCGTGGGAGCGTGCTACACTCAAGGCTCGCAGATGCCATCGAGTCGGTGTGAGCGGGTGGGAGCCTAGAAATTGAGGCTAGTCGCTAGAGAAAGACCGAGTGGTTGCTAGCAACACATTCGAGATACCATGATGGAGTAGGGTGGCCTTGTCGTGAGCAAGGTAGCATGGTGAGAGCCTACAAGCAAAGTGGTGGCCTGGTCAAGCTGCGAGCCGGTGGCATGGCAAAGGAGTAGCTGTGCTGCGTGGGTTAGCCATGGCGAACTCGAGCAAGCTGGAGTCGGTTGGTGTGGTAAGCGGGCTAGCAAACTGGAGCGACCTGGTGGGCTGGCAGACTGGAGCAGTGAGCGAGCTGGAGTTGGAGTTGGTGGGTTGGCGTGCAAAGGAGTAGCACGTTGTTGTCAGACCAAGGAGCGGACTGGCGAACAGGGCTGGCAAACTCGCGCAACCAGGCAAACACCTTTGAGTAGATGGTGGGCTGCTAAACTGGGGCTAGAGTTAGTGGGCTGGCATGCAAAGGAGCAACGAGACCAAGGCACGGGCTCGTGAACTGTGTGTGCATCTATAAATCCCTTCACAAGGGTGATGCAAGAGTGACGCGTGTAGTAGTTCATTGTTGAGGAGGCATCCTCGACACGATCTTTATGCCCTCTTTAATGCGAGCTATGAGGGGATCAACCGAAGTGGGGCATGGAAAGAGGGGCGATCGCAAACATACACATGGCAAGTGGCTTGGGTTACCTTTTTTTGTAAACGCGGGCATGGCGAGCTCACCAAAAAAAGTAGGATGCCGTTGGAAAGTGGCGACTGGGCCCACCGTGCTAATGGCGGTTGGTCGTGACACGCGTGCGTAATTCGAAATGGAATCTATATATCGATGGGCACTAATTTGAAAGCCCGTGCCACGGTGGTTGAATTAATGTCTCTCCTCCTTAGAGGCTGCAGCTAAATTTTTGCCTTCTTGTAGGTGCCACAAATGTAAACCTGAGCATATATAGGTATCTCCGCCTTGGTCAAGGGTTGGCGGGCTGCACAAGGATTCACACATCAAAACAGAGTTGCAAGGTAGGTTCATATGACAAGGAGGATGAGAGAAAGAAGGACACACGCTCACCTATGTGCATGCATACCGCTCAACCAAGCAAGCGGACAGGCTTGCTCATGACGAGTGACCAGGATAAGGTAGAAAATGTGCCAGGTTTCTATGAGACTGGGATTTGAATGAGACTCCACACGAAGAAGCCATAGATGCCAGGTTTCTATGACTGGGATTTGAATGAGACTCCACACGAAGAAGCCATAGATGCCAATTTGTTATTGTGAAGTATTGGGGATTCAATAGATGTTGATTTTCCCCTCCTTAATCAATGCCCCATAGTTGATAGTGGCTTTTTCCCTTTGCACGACTCTTTCAATGAGTTAAATGAGGACAAAGATGCGTCTAGTGACAACACGGAGTTGGAGGACCTTTTTGATGGCAATGGCTTTTTGTTAGAATTGTAGTCCCTTCAAGAAATTAACCCATTCGCCTTGACATCTCTAAGGTTATTTTCATTTGACAGGACAACCTACACCTTGATGATAGCATACATTGAGGATGGGTTCTCGGTGACTTTGGACATGCTAAAAAACAAGGACACACGGGCCCTCTTGGATTTGAAGAGGTGGACAAGAATGAGAGATTATCTATGCATTGTGGTCAGTGATCTTGGCCTGAGGTATCTTGCATGAGGGATAGTTTTAGGATTGCATGCATAGAAAACTAGAGGGGCATTATCGTGGCATGCCACTCACCTACACACCTTGGACTTAAAGAAACAATCGCCAAGATCAAGTCAACATGGTGCACTAATGTGAAGAAACACGACATCCCTTTGCCATATGTCACAGAGTTGATCGGTGCATGTGGGTGTGTAGCCTGCCATGGGTTACAGAAGAGTCATTGCCCGGGTTTACATTAGAACTATTACCATGCTGTGCAACAAGACCATTGCCTTGGTTTACATCTTGGCAAAGTCAAGAGTGACCCGAGTGTAAATGCAATTGAGCAACATTTCTTAAACATGGCTGATGTTGATGGGGAGTTGGACAATATAATTATCCAGCACAAGGTTAGGCTTATTGTTAGATCACCGTAACACCACTATGGGCGAAACTCCAATAAGGGCAAGTACTCTTCCCAATTAGATTGCTTCTTACTAACATAAGAACACGCAACATATCCTCTAGAATTTGGTTAACTCTTTCAGTTTGACCATCAGACTCCGGATAATCAGCCGTACTCATACTCAGAGTAGTATCCAACTTTTTGAAGACTTCCCTCCAAAAATGACTGTTGAACTTTCTATCTCTACCCGACACTATATCTGCAGGCAGGCCATATAGCTTGTAGAGATCTTTAATAAAGAGTTTTGCCAACTCTGGCGTTTTAAAAGTTTTCTTTGTGGCGATAAACTTTGTCATTTTAGTTAACCTGTCCACTACCACCCACACTGAGTCATTCCTTCGACTCGTCTTGGGTAAAGCGGTAATGAAATCCATGGAAATGCTTTCCCATTTCCCTTGAGGAATCTCTAGCGGGGATGGAGTAGTCCTCCAACCTTAAGATGTTCGTGTTTATTGACCTGCCACTTACTGCATTTCAGCACATAAGTCTGGACGTCCTTAAACAAACTAGGCCAATAAAACTGTCTTTTTACTAGTGCATAGGTCTTCTGAATCCCGGGATGACCCGCACTTGGACTATCATGACTTTCTTTAAGAATTTGGGCCCGAAAGTCACCATAGTTGGTACACATACTCTACCCTTGTAGAGTAAGTACCCGTCGTTAATGGAATAATTAGCATATTTCTCCCCCCGACGAAGTTTATCACCCCCCTTTGAAGCCGTGGTTGGCAATCAAAGGTGATGAAGGGCCTGTCCAGACCAAAGATGCTTGTGGAATATATATGCCATCATGGAGGTCATGTGGGGAGAAAGGGAGGTGACCACCAAAGATTGTGCACATCAAAGAAGTGCGGATGTCCTTTTAAGGTTGTGGTCCAGTATCTGCCACTTGGCATGGAGGATGTGGTCATCATAGTGCAGGGAGGCCATGGGGGACACGTGCCAGGATCACGTAGTGACTTGTACCACTTGTCGGGGCACCTGTTTTGCATGGAAGACTTGTTCGATGTGGGGACATGTCATCATGTCGCAAAGATGAGTGTGTCAAAGGAGGCATTTCACATCGAGAGGTCATCCCTAGTAGACCGAGTAGCATATAGATTCATCATGATTCCAAAAGAGATCCAAATGATGTCATACAAATTACGCATCAAAGGTAATCTATGGCCCGATTGTGCTACATTGTGTTGCACGTCTTGAATGTGCATAGCTAATTATGAACATCAACCACTTCTTGCAGGCCAACTCGCAGGTGACGATTGGACCTCCATGTACATGGAGGCTCTACGATTGAGGGCACAAAACAATGTGTTATATGGCCAACCATACAGCCCAGAGGCTTTGGATGAGAGGATAGACCCTTCATCCTTGTTATCCAAGATGAGTGGATGTTGGACATGTCCTTGCACTTCTTAAGGAACAATTCTTGGGCCATAGACTGGATCCACATTCAAGACAAATATGTTTCGGATGCCTTTATATGCCGTAGTTCTGCCAAATCAACATGGGATTGGCATGCTCGTATGTTAAATGCTTTGCACCCATGATGTGGGTACAAGCCAAGAGCACATTGCCTTACAGACCGCACTGACGGTGGTGTTTGAGAGAACGAATGAAGTTTGCCCTGCAGTGCTGGTCATTGACAAATGTCGTACACAGTTACTAGCAATCATGCATGTTGTCGAGAATGATCCTCATTGTTGGGCCAAAGATGGGAATGGAGTTCATTTTCAGATTGCGTGTGGGATGTTTGTTTGTTGCTTTCACACCAAAAAGGCATGGGTGGAACATTTTCTCCCACAGGTGCATTCAGACTAGGTTTACATTGATTTAAATCAAGGAAAATGACTATGTATGCAAACTAAGACGTTGTTCTATTCGTAGGTTCCAAAGGATATGCATCATAATGTGTACACATCAATGTCAAACCTTATTGTGCTGATACATATGCTCAAACTCTTGGATGGGTTGCTCATACACCGATCGAGGTAGAGTTGGAGCATATGTACGAGCAACCTATCCAAGAGTATTTAGTGCACAACCACGTCGTGTGTTACATTAGCAATGGGTGGTGTAGCAAGACGTGCATTTGGTGATGCATGTGGCCAAAATTTGGTCGTCTTTTTCTGCATGGCAATGTGGACACAACAAACCTGGTTGACATACTTTGGCACTATGTTAAGTATATGCTATTGGATGCACGGATCAATAGGTCAGCCCTATACATGCTCTTGTGGGTGACTCAAGAACATGCACACGAATGGGGGACACATCACTTGAGTTTTTCATGCAAAAGCAAGAAATATGTAAAGATTATTGCTATGCATGATTTATTTTGGTGCTTGGGTTTATCTATGTGTCTGGGCTTATCTGAGTAACCAAGTTTCTTTCCCTTGCATATGATTTGTTCGGGTTTGACTACAGTTGATTTTGGACGGTACAACATTTATGGTAATGACAAGTCACACAGCTAGGCTAGCAGGTGGAGAGGGTATACTTCGGAGGTATGAAGGTGACTTATCCACTCTTCAGATCATTGATGAGTCAGCAATGCTCTTTAAGATCTTGAGAATCTCAAGTTCACACATTTGGTACCATGTGAGCATCCAATCGACATACTGTGATTGCCCAGATTGGTTAAGCGACTGCAAGCATCTCTATGGAGTACGGCTCATCTTGAAAAAATGTTTCCCACACCTTCATGCCATTCTCCCCATCATTGACATGACACATGTAATGGGGCTAGCTAACATGTGACATGGACCCCAAGGTGATTTGGATAGGCCTTCCACTTCCAAGTTATTGCATCATAGCATTGAAGAATTAAAAGATCTCTTGGACAGGATTGCACAAGGGATACCTTCATATGATGAATCACAAATACAAGTATTGATAAATCATAGATACAAGCATTGATGAGCCAAATACAGATCTAAGGGCCCCGAAGGAGATCATGTTACCAATGGAAGTTACCAATGGAAGGTGGTATTTGGCAAGCACAATCCTGTGTGACAGCCACACGACTTGGTCATAGCAATCCCATGACCAAAGGAGAGATGATTGACAAGATAAGTGTGGCACCCATTCAACCTACCCGCCAGACTGGTGTGTTGAGGAGGAAGCATCAAAGGGGATAGAATCGGGTGCGCGTTGAAAAATGGTTGCGAGTGTATTGTCATCATTGTTGTACAAAGACTTTGTTGGTGGACCCATTGTGTATCGACTCATGCCAAACTTGTCATGCATTTTGCCTTTGACACAGAGACTTGCTCCACAGGATGCACTAGGGGCATTGATGGGTGGGCACACGATAGTATACGATGACTCGTATGCCTACGTGGCAAACGTGTCATCCTATTCATGTGGCTCCAATGAGGATGATGAGTAATGCTTTGTGTTGACTCTAGCCAATAGTTAAAAGATGTTTGATGTTTATGCATCAAAGCTCAGGGTGGTGTTAATGTAATCTCCACTAGTTTGTATTTGCTATTATCAAAAGATTGCTTATGATTTCTCAATATAATTTGCTACAAAGGTTGAGCACATATTTTATTTGAATAATACAACATTTTTGCTAATCCCCCAAGATTACTTTTGCCTACTCGTATGTAATGTACAAAGGATTACTTGCTTTGTTATGGGTCATATATGTATGCATGAGACATGGAGTGATAGTGTAACAATCATTGACATGTTATCACAAACGGGAGGCATGTTACAAAAAAAACTTTTACACATGCTCATCACAAAGGTAAGTATATAAATATTTACGTGAATTGAAAACATCACATTATCTTACATTTTTAATTAAAAGTATGTAGCTTTTACAATCACATGAGTTTAAATGTACATTAGTTAAAAAGAAAATTAGGTAAGGTGGAACAAGGTGCAAATTTTGATTTATATTTCAAGTCAAAGAACGATTACAAAGCCAAAATTAGAGTGCTCGTTCACATCTATGGTTTCATATACATAACAACAAGGCTCACTGCTCGAGCGTTTTCAGAACTAATCCCGAATGTCTACATGCAATCTCGCCACATCAACATTTGTGAACCAGTCAACCAAGCTGCAAAGAAAGGCAAGGCAAGTATAAGAGTTAGGGACACAAAAACAACCACAACAAGATTTGTAATATGAATGCTTACCCAACCCCTAGGCATCTTCTGAGTGAAGATGTCCTCCGCCAAGCACTTCATTGTCATCATGTAGAAGCCACAGTCACTCTCCTCAATGTAGTCATCATCACTCTCGTCAATGTAGTCGTAATTACTCTCCTCATCCTCCACATCATTGCTCTCATCACTCTTAGTAGCCTCCTCATCCTCCACATCATTGCTCTCATCATAACTCTCGTCAACGTAGTCGTAATCACTCTCCTCATCCTCCACATCATTGCTCTCATCACTCTTAGGAGCCTCCTCATCCTCCACATCATTGCTCTCGCCTCCTCATCACCCTTGGTAGCCTCCTCATCATTGCCCTCGTTACCCTCATCAGCCTCATCATTGCTCTCATCACCCTCATTAGCCTCCTCATCACCCTCATCTTCCTCCGAGTCCTCACCCTCCTCCTCCTCCTGGTTCTCCTCCTCCTCCGCCCTGTCCTCACATCACCCTCCTCACTCCCACCCTTGACACCACCGTCACTATCCTCCATGGCACCCCCCATCAAGCCCATGACCCTCAGTGTCTTTGTCATCATCCTCGGGCTAGCTTCTACATTTTGGGTCCACTTTATACGCCTCTACCAATCAATAAACAAGAAGTAGATGACATAGCACACAAGCACAAGTGTAGACCAACAACAATTAAAAGAATGCCCCACATACTCACATTGGTGTCATACCCCTCCCCTCCCGTATACGCCTTCGTATGGACATGCCTCTTCACAAAGCCACTCATGAATTTACCCTGCTGCATAATGCGTTTCTCCTTGGGGATTGCACCCCATGCCTCGATTGCCCTAATAATACGAGCCCTAGCCTCCACCTGTTGCGTATTCAACGAATGTTTGTTGTCCACATCCTTAAATCGGTCAATTGCACGTGCGTGGTCCCTCGTTGGTGACCCTGGGGCACCCCCAAGCCTAGAGCCCATGGGCCTACCCCCCATCTTGAGCGGGATTGCAACATCTAAGCCATGTGGATGCTTTAGATGTTCGACCATTCTCAATGCATGTGTTTCTTTGTGGACATGTCGAGGTGGCACGACACTGCAACACAGCCCCCCCACCCCCCCTCCCCCCTCACCCCCCTGAGGAATAGCTCTACATAGGGCTGTAAAGTAAACCTGGAAATCAATACACAAACTAGTGGTGGCAAGAGGAAGATGGACCTAAACCCAATCACAACAAACCTTATCTGTGTGCGGGAGGATGGCCCGCAAAACAATCCTCTTTGTCGGGCTCTTCGTCGACTTGCCTTTTTGAGTGCCAGAGTGTGCCGCAAGCTCCTTCCCCTTCCCTTCAGCCATCTGTAGTATGTAGATAATTGTCTCAGCCCCATCCAAATCCAGGCCTGGTCCCTAATCCCCATACTTATACAGATAAACCTGGACCTTGGGGGGGGGGGGGGAGAGAGAGAGAGAGACCAATTACATACATGAAACGCCAATAGATGGAGATAGAGAGGGAAGGAAGGGCTGAGAGAGAGAGGGGAGGAGAGAGAGAGAGAGAGAGAGAGAGAGGGGGGGGGGGCGGTATCAAACCTTGTGTCTCGCTTTGAAGGCCCTTCTTCGACGGGCGGGGCTTGCTCCTTGGGAGCCTCTTTTGCTAATTTCCCCCTCCTTTGAGCTGTTGCAACCTTCACCTTCTTCTACTTTTTGGGCTTCTCCACATGTACCACAAGCACAACCCAACATCAAATCCACTGTGTATACAGTTAAACCCGGGCATACAGAGGTAAATTGTGTACCAAATAGTTAACGTGGGGGGTGTGCCCTCTGTCGTTGCTGCCCCCATTCCTTTTCACTTTTTTCCAGTATCACGCGTCTCCTTTTTAGGCTTCTCCACCCGCAGCACAAATAGAACTCTTATCCACTGTGTACAGGTAAACCCAACTTATACAGCTAAACCCGGGCACACACACGTAAACCCAGTCACACACAAGTAAACCCAGGAAAATACAAGTAAACCCAGGTGTTGAATACCTATTGTAGGGGGTGTGCCCTTGGTCATTGCCCCCGCCGTTCGTTCTCTCTTTCCACCATCACCGTAGGTAAACTTGTAGCCATACAGAAAAACCTGAGCATCTAGAAGTAAACCGGGGCATATACAGGTAAACTCGAGCATCGAATACTTACCATGGGTGTGCCCTCCGTCGTATAGCATGTGCCATTTGTTTCTACCATACAAAAAAACCCGGGCATCTACAGGTAAACCCGGGTATATACAGGTAAACTCGAGCATCGGAATGCTTACCGTGGGTGTGCCCTCTGTCGTACAGCAGGTGCCGTTCATTTTGGGTTTCCACCATCATCGTATAATTTTTTAAATTTCTTCACCTGCAGCACCCAACATTAAACCCACGGTCATATAGACATATACAGGTCCTCCTACGGCCATACCGAAAAACACAGGCATGTATAGGTAAATTGGGCATGCACAGGTAAACCCGGGCACCGAATACAACATGAGCAAACATAAAGGTCCTCCGCGACCATATAGAAAAACCCAAGCACTGACAAGTAAACTTGGGCATGCAAAGGTAAACCTAGGCACCGAATACGTACCAACCAAACATACAGGTCCTCCTGTGGCCATACAGAAAAACCCGGGCACCGACAGGTAAACCTAGGCATACACAGGTAAACTCGGGCACCAAATATGTATCGACCAAACATACAGGTTGTTGGAATTAGGGTTGCAAGAATGCACACACAACTTCAAGAAGATGAGGAAGCTTGAGCACAACACTGTAGTGTATTATGAGTGCCAAAAATGAAAGATAACCAACCCTAAAAGATAATGGGCGTATATACAATGCACGGGGGAAAAAACCTCCTAGTGAGGGAAAAAGTGCCCCGGCGGTCCTAAGTGTGTTCACACACATCACTACTATAATATGGTAACAAATCCCCCCTGGAGTGATGCGGTGAACAAGAGCTAGCACTCATGTATAGGGAAGTGTCTAGCTATGTGGACGAATCCACAAAAGGGAGTAAGCCCAAAGCTTTGCGAAAAGCTTCGAACTTTTCACGAGGCAGAGCCTTTGTGAAAAGGTCTGCAAGGTTGTCCTGTGTTGGCACATAAGCCAAACTGATCTCTCCTGCAGAGAGTCTCTCCCTGACATAATGGTAGTGCACCTCAATGTGCTTCGTACGAGCATGGAACACTGGGTTCCGCGCAACTGCCAATGCGCTCTGACTGTCAGTGAAGATGGTGGTGGCAGATGGCTGCCCAACACCCAAATCAGCCATAAGGCGTCTGAGCCACACACACTCAACCGTAGCTGTGAAAGCTGCCCTGTACTCAGCTTCACAACTAGAAGTGGCCACAGTAGGCTGCTTCTTGCTCAACCATGATATGCATGAGCTTCCAAGCATGAAGCAAAAACCACTCGTGGACACGCGTGTGTCATAACAACCAGCCCAGTCAGAATCTGAAAAAACATGTAAATCTGGCGGCAATGATCCCCCCTTGGGATAAAACAACCCAAGATGCCGAGTACCACTCAAATAGCGAAAGATACGCTTCACTGCCTGCCAATGCTTAATGCCTGGGCTATGCATAAATCTGCTCACCTGTGAGACTGCAAACTGAATGTCTGGCCTCGTAATGCATACATAAATGAGGCAACCAACAGCTGTCTGATAGAGTGTGACATCAAAGTGATCTCCAGCATCATGAAGACTCAACTTCAAACCTGTCTCCATTGGAGTAGCAATAGGCTTGCAGTCTTCAAGGCCAAATCTCCGCAACAATGTTTCAATATACTTTGTCTGACACAAAGCAATACCTCCATCACACTGCTTAAATTGTATCCCCAAATAATGATGCAAATGCCCCAAATCTGACATCTCAAAAGAGGCATTCAAATCAGCCTTAAAATCAGCAATATGACTCTCATTTGGTCCTGTGAGCAGCATGTCATCGACATAGAGAGCAATGATTAGATGTACACCATCCACACGTTTAACATACAAAGTGCTTTCTGTTGGACTATTCTGAAACCCATGTGCAGTCAAATATGCATGTATTTTTTCATACCAAGCTCGTGGAGCTTGCTTTAAACCATATAAAGCCTTTTTTAACCTACACACTTTGTTTTCCTGCCCTCTTTGAACAAAACCACGAGGCTGCGATACATACACCTCCTCATGCAAATCTCCATTTAAGAACGCAGTCTTTATGTCCAGCTGATGTACATTCCAACCATTATGAGCTGCTAATGCACAGATGCTACGAACAGTGGTCATACGACATGTGGGAGCAAAAGTCTCATCAAAATCAATGCCCTTCTCTTGAGCATAACCTTTTGCAACAAGCCTAGCCTTATGGCGATCCACTGTGCCATCAGGCTTACGCTTCAATTTGTATACCCACTTAGTGCCAATGGCCTTCTTGCCAGGGGGCAAGTCACATAAAGACCATGTACCATTCTTCATAATAGCATCGTATTCTGCTTGCATAGCAGCCATCCAATTTTCTGAACTTTGTGCCTCATCAAATGAAACAGGCTCACTTTCATCGCACATACTAGAAACAGCCAATGCATAACAATCTGACGCATAAGAGGCACCATGAGAGCCAGAACGAGTGCGACTAGACAAAGGGGCATCCAACTTGCTGTCACGCAAAGTCTGCACCAGCCATCTAGGCATATTCCTAGAGCCCTCAATCTCTTGTCTCTCATCCTCAAGTGCATCATGCACATCTGCATCAGATATAGGCTGATCTGTGCCATCATTTAAAACCTGCATAGGCTGAAAAACTGCCTCATGAGGTATTGTACTTGACTGTGCACCACTGAAAAGAGGCAACAATGTATCATAGACATCACGTGAGCTGATATCTGTCTCCTTAGTACATGAAACCAAGGGCTGAACTGCATCTTCCACAAATACAACATCACGGCTAACCAAAATGCGCTTTGTCTGTGGATGATACAAACGATAGCCTTTGCTCTCAGCACTATATCCAACAAAAATACATTTGACAGCTTTGTCATCCAATTTTCTGCGATGTTGCACAGGCACTAATGCATATGCCAGGCAACCAAAAACACGTAAATGGCCAACAGATGGCTTGCGGCTATGCCAAGCCTCATATGGAGTGACAACCTGTAATGCTTTGGTGGGACACCTGTTTAGTACATAAGTGGCACACATGACAGCCTCAAGCCAAAAACCATGTGGTAGACTTTGACTCTTAACCATACATCTTGCCATTTCCATGAGAGACCTGTTTTTTCTCTCAGCCACACCATTTTGCTGTGGTGTATACGGCACTGTACATTGGTGTTTTATCCCACGCTCAGCCAGAAATGCATTAAATTCTGAAGACATATACTCCCCCCCTCGATCTGAACGGAGGGTGCCCATCTTACTTTCTGACACATTTTCAGCCATAACCAAAAACTGTTTGAAGCACAAAAACACTTCGGACTTTGCCTTCAAAGGATATACCCATGCATGCCTGGTAAAATCATCAATGAAAGTCACGAAGTAAAGGTAGTTTCCAAATGATGGAGTTTGCATGGGACCACAAACATCACTGTGAACAAGCTGCAATCTGCGTTCAGCTCTCACTGATCCATCTTTGGGAAAGGAAGCACGCTGCATTTTACCCAATATGCAGCCCTCACAAACATGCTTGACAGGTGCCTCAAGCTTAGGCAAAGAAGACACCATTTCAGATTTCTGCAGGCGCAGCAAACTTGCAAAATTCAGATGACCAAAACGTGCATGCCACAGTTTTGCATCTGAAATAGCCTGCGTATCCATAATAGCACATGCTGAATCCTCTACACATTTGCCATCCATATTGAGCTTATACAGCCCTCGACATAGTGAACCAGATGCTACAATGATGTCACCACAAGAGAGATCATGAACAGTACATCTGTCATCCACAAATTTTACAACCAAACCTGTTTTGGCAAATGCGGAGACTGACAGCAGATTCTTTTTGATCCCTGGCACATACAATGCATCAAAAAGTGTAAAGGTGTTGCCATTTGCAACGTTCAGCACAATCTGTCCAACTCCTTCAACGGGATAAGAGGAGTTATTGGCACAAGTGACAGTATTCCCTGTGGGAGCAGACTCAAGGAAAGTGAATAAACTGCGCTGCGAGGTGATATGCTTAGTGGCACCACTGTCAAAGTACCATACATCTGAATCTACTGCAGACATACATGTGTCATGCAAATATGGGTCATAACTGCACTGCGCATTGAATGCCCATTCTGTATCTAGCACAACATTAGCAGATTCATTGTTAGAAGGAGAGGCATCTGCAACAGCCATACCAGCCTCTTTCTTCTTAGCCTCTTTCGCAGCCAGCTTAGGACACGCTTTGATGACATGATCATTTCCCTTACAGTACTTGCAAAATGTCTTCTGTTTGTCACCCTTCTTCTCATCTTTGTCTTCCTTCTTTGGTTGCGCAGCATTTGCAGATTTCTGCTTACTAGAAGAAAAGCCAGCTTTACCTTTCCCGCTTCTCTGACTAGCAACGAAAGCTTGATCTGCGACACGCATAATATTCCTGTTTTGCCTTGACTGGTCTTCTTGCAGCAAAACAGAAACTAACTCCTCAAATGATAAGGCATTGGGATTGCCTTTCATCATCAAGCGAAGAGTGGAAGCAAAACCCTGATAAGAATCTGGTAGACCATTCAAAACAGTCTGCACAAGTGAACTGTCTGACAGGATTTCATCTGCAGAAATGAGCTGCTCTTTGAAATCCTTGATCTTTGTCAAAAAGCTATCCATAGAATCACCTTCGTTCATATGCTCACTCTCCAACTGTTTTCGGAGATAAGCAACACGAGCCTCATTTCTTGCCTGATACAATGTGGCAAGTACATCCCAAGCATCCTTAGAAGTCCTGCAGGAGCGAATATGTGGGATAATGGTACGTTTGACAGACAGCGCAATCAAGGCATGAGCCTGCGCATCTCTACCATCCCAACGAATCTGCTCTGCTGAAAGTGGTGGTTCTCGAACAGCTGCTACAGCACTTGTGCCTGCACCATCATCAACAGTACCTGTTTCTGATGTGTTTGCAGCATTCCCAGCCACAATAGGACGTGCATCAATACCCTACACAATGTTCCATAACCCCTTTGCTACCAATACATGTCGCATCATATATGCCCACAATGGATAGTTGGTGCCATCCAACTTATCCTCAGCAGCCAACATGCGGAATACATCATTGTTGTCAGCCATGGCCAATGACTGTACTACTAGATGTAAATGCTGTCTGTAAGAGGTAAACCTGTATAAAATCGACCTGTGCTATGTAGCACAGCCCAAAACAGACGAATGGGCACCTGTCCTGCAGATTTTAATCTTGACAGAAAATCTGCACAGTAGGACGATTTTGCCTGCGCAGTACTTGGAATGCAAAAACGGAGGGCGAAATGACTTCAGATCAAAATTCTGAAACGAACAAGCCCTACGGGCTCTCCCCACGGCATATACTAACCTGCAGACGCTCGTGAAACCTCGTTGCAATCGGAGGAGATGAAGCGGCAGGTGCCGGTGATGTTGCCCGGGAGGAGGAAGCCTGCTCTGATACCAATTGTTGGAATTAGGGTTGCAGGAATGCACACACAACTTCAAGAAGATGAGGAAGCTTGAGCACAACACTGTAGTGTATTATGAGTGCCAAAAATGAAAGATAACCAACCCTAAAAGATAATGGGCGTATATACAATGCACGGGGGAAAAAACCTCCTAGTGAGGGAAAAAGTGCCCCGGCGGTCCTAAGTGTGTTCACACACATCACTACTATAATATGGTAACACAGGTCCTCCTGCAACCATACAGAAAATCCCGGGCATATACAGGTAAACCCAGTTTGCGAATACCTATCGTCGTTATAGCACCCACTGTTCATTTTCTCTTTCCACCAACAAGGTCTAATTTTCTGTGCTTCTCCACCTGCAGAAAAACCCGACATCAAAACCCGCGGTCATACAAGTAAACTTGGGCATCCTACAAACTCGGGCATCTACAGGTAAACCTGGGCACTGAATACCTACCCTGGGGGGTGTGCCCTCCATTGTCGTTGTGCAGCCCCCGTTGGTTTTCTCTTTTTTCCACCATCACCCGTCACCTTTTTAGGCTTCTCCACTTGCATGCAACACAAGCAGAACCCAACATCAAATTCGGGCATACATAGGTAAACCCATGATCACACAGAAAAATCCGGGCATATATTGGTCAAGGGCACCGAATACCTACCGTGGGGCGTGTGCCCTCCGTCGTTGTTGCAGCTGCCATTCGTTTTCTCTTTTTTTCACCAGCCTTTGTCACTTTTTTGGACTTCTCCACCTGTAGCACAAGCAGAACCCAACATCAACCCCCGATATGTGTAGGTAAACCTGGGCACGAAGTACTTATCATGGAGACTTGATTCGTTGTCGTCGTAGACACCGTGCATTTCCTATTGCCCTCCTCCACCTTCACTGCGGGGGGGCGGTGGGTCCTCTGTCGTCGTAGCTGCTCCACGCGCAACTATCCTCTTGGGCAGGCTGACCCTTCTCCACACCAGATAGTGTGGCGGAGGCTTGCGAGGTGGCTGCCTAAGTCCCACCCTCTCTCCTTTTCTCCTACTTGTAGCGTCAGACATGGTGTGTACAAATCGTGGGGCTTGGGCACATAGGGGGTGAAAGGCGCTTTAGATGCTACATATTCCAGTAATGCCGTCGAAATAGCGGGGGAAACGAAGTTGCCTTCTTTCATGCGCCGGGCTCTCTAAACCCGGGCACAAATGTTGTCTCGAGGAGGGGAGATTCGCACCACGTGGCGCGGTATGCGCACAAGTGGGCCACGTGATCCCCTCATGCATGTAACCACCCTCAGTACTACACTACACGTGGCATTTTGCGTACCCACCGAAGTGACCACCTCAATTTTTGGACCTGCGAAGCGATCGCCATTAGCATGATGGGCCCAGCCGCCGCTTTCCGATGCCATCCCGCTTTTTTCGATGAGCTTGCCATGCCCTGGTTTACAGAAAATGTAAACGCAGGCCACTTGCCACGTGTACGCTTGCGATCTCCCCTCTTTCCGTGCCCCACTTCCATGCAGTCGATCAAAGGTACACGGTGAGTGATAATGAGCACAGCAAGATAGGAGGACTCGCATTAAAGATGGCGTGGACATTGTGTCGGGCCTGCTGCAATGCATGTGGCTTTGCCACGTGACACCTTGCTCACAATGTCCGCGGGCCGTCCAAAAGGCGTGCCAAGAATGTGTAAGAGGAAACTTTTAAAAACCTTGCGGGATAAATAATAGAGAGAGGTGTGCCGTCCACCATTGGTGTTTTGTGAAAGGAGGAAATCGAGTTATGGCGGACGACAGCGCTTTCGTTCTGGTGGATCTGGAGCAGCAGCAGGACCCGGGCGGAGGGGGCTCTTCGTCGGCATCGGGTGTTTTGGAAGAGCGGCAGGCGTTGCAGGAAGCCCTGGCCGATGTGGCGGAGTGCCGGGCTAAATTGGAAGCCCTAGGCGAGCCTCCGGAGCACGAGGCTCTGGAGGAGGCCCGCGCCGCCCTCGCCTCCATCGACGCCGTGCTCGCCTCCAACCTGGAGCACCTGCTATCGGCCGCGCAGCCCATCACCACAGATCGCGAGCATTGGACAGCTCTTCAGGTAAGCTTTCGATCCTTTATTGCCTACTTTACCCTTCCTTTTCTACGTGGACTGTGAATGGTAACCAAGCCCTGCCTTTCTTAGGGGCAGAAAGAGAATGACTTACATGAGGCTGCACGGATCGCAAAGCTGCCGTACCAAGCCATTATTCAGACTGACGAACTGCATCGGTCTTATGAATTGCTGTTGAGAGATGCCGAAACGGACATGTTAAGGCTGTCCGCCTCGCGGGATTCGCCCTCGCCCAGGGCATCGCAGGAAAAAGAAGGAGAAGAAGAAGGCGTAAACGAGGAGGTTGCCCAGATTTTGCTAGCGGCGAAAGAAGGGCCCATCCAGATAGTGGATTTGAAGGGGCGCAGGATAACTCGAGTACCGGATGCTTTTGGCAGGATATCCACCTTAGTCTCACTTGATCTGTCAAATAATCAGTTGAAGGTAACTTATCGATTGTTTTTACTTGCCAGAGGCATCTTGTCTCTACAAAGGTCCTTCCAGGCAAAGCTTGCTTATTCCTCGTTTTCCTGCGTCTTTTACAGGTCTTGTCAGATTCCATCGGTGGTCTGGTAAACCTCCACACTCTCAATCTTGAGAACAATAACCTGGAATCCCTTCCTGATTCCATAGGTTTGCTGAAGAACGTCAAGGTTTTGAATGTTTCATCCAACAAAGTTGCCGCCTTTCCAGAAAGTATTTTACAGTGCAGGTAGGTGCTCCGTCTTCCTCTTTTTCATTCACCTCCAAAGCATATCTTACCGGATTCTGGATACGAGGTCTACAGGTTTCTTTATTTTCTAGTTCTCAAAGGTTTCGCTTTCTATGATGTCATGTTCTATGGTTTGTATTTACCATGATGTCAGTGGGAGTATACCGTCTCCCGGACTTTATGAAAGATTCATTGGTGATATCCCTTGGCACAATTTTAAAGAGTAGAGAGAGAGAGAGAGAGAGAGAGAGAGAGAGAGGATTCTTACTTCGAGTAGCTGGTTTTTTGTTTTACTTGTTGGTTTGCAGTTCTTTGGTGTCACTGAACGCAAATTTGAATCAGCTTTCATATCTTCCCTCTCAAATTGGCTTTAGTTTGCTCAATCTGCAACAGTTATCTCTTCAGTGGAATAAGCTGCGGTCTTTACCAGCTTCTATCTGCAACTTGAAGTCGTTGAAATGCATTGAAGTCAGGTTTAATCATCTGAGGGCTTTGCCATCAGCAATTGGGAATCTCTATAATCTCGAGCTTCTTGATGCCAGTTGCAACTTCATGGATTTGCAAACTGTGCCCGACACAATTGGTGACCTAGTCTCCTTGGTTGAAATTAATCTGAGTTGCAACCAGATTAGGTCCCTGCCAGACTCGTTTGGAAGGCTGCAAAATCTGAAGAAGATCAATATCAAAGATAATCCTTTGGTAATCCCTCCACGGGAAGTTGCTGAGGCTGGAACAGAAGCAATCATGGCTTATATGAAGGAGAGATGGCAAAATTTCTTGGAAGAGGAGAAACAACGCCTTTTAGCGGAAGAGAGCCAGCAACAGAATAAATGGTTACCCCCGGCACTGGGTGGATCATGGTTAACCAGAGTACTTTTTGGAGTAGCTGATCGACCCTCACGGCAGGCCTTGTTCAGTGAGGATTACTTGGAGCAACAGTTGTGAAGGCCAGGCCATGCCTTACTCTGTACATAGCTTTAGGAATCAAAGGTGGTTTAACTAAGTATGAGGAGTTCGAAGAACAGATTTAGCTTGTTTGATTGCGAAGTTTGTATTAATCAAATTGTGTGAGTCTGTTATGGCTGGCAGTTTAATTGTGCATCCATCTCTCTCTCTCTCTCTCTCTCTCTCTCTCTCTCTCTCTCTCTTTCTCTTGCTCTCTCATGCTACTTAATTAGGCAAAGTTTAGTTCCAACAGTGGTATAGGTAGGGTTCGTCAAGCTGGGCACTTAATAAAACAATATCCAATAAAGGTAACACCTTCTGATGCAACTTTCCCAGCCACCAAGTCATTGAGCATGGTAGTAGATATGGACTTAAGCAAATCACTTCCAACTATATTGAGGGGAATAGGGTGAAGTAAAATGGTGGCTCAGGGGAGCTACTTCTAAGATTTGTAACACTAGGTACCAGATGACTTCCAACTATTTTGAGGGGAATAGGATGAAGTAAAATGATGGCCAAGGGTGTATCTCTTGTCAATAGGATACTCCAATCTTCTTTCCTATTGTTGTCAACTATAAGAGAGATGTTTGGGATATTGAAGCGCCCAACAGCTTTGGGAGAAGAGAATTTTTTTCATATGATCTTAGGGATACTTGTTACAAGAGGATCACCACTCCAATGAAGTTTATGCACAGAGCTTTAAGGGAGGGGAGGTCACAAGAGAAGGGTCTTTAGAAAGAGAAGAAGTAGAGGCAAGTTGGGATAAGCAATATGTAGTGAAGAACCACTAATGCAAAACTTGGAAGCTAAGATATGGGAAATCACCATAGAATCTTGCATGTATTAAGAAGATAATCTTATACAGAGCTATGATGCCTAAGTAAAATAATATCTTACCAAGAGGATGAAAATAGCCTTCCACAAGCTCAAGGTAAGAAAGCCAAAGGCTTCAAGATTGAAAATGTCAAAAGATATGATTCCTAAATCTAACTAATGAAGTTGTTATTTCATTACAAACCATCCCTTACCAAAGATTTTGTCTTCAAAATTTATCATGTGTCAATTGTATATCAATGAGAAGTGAAGATTTCATTATGCTCATAAGACCATAAAAAGTAGATGGCAATAAAATATCCAAAAGTAGCCATGCCGATAGCATAGTCGGTGTAGAGAACTAGATCCTCCAAGTATGAGGAGAAATGTCCTTGGTCTTTCGTATGGTCCCATGAATAAAGTCTCTGAGGAGATGATTGAGTGAGCCTTCAATCAATCTTGGAAAACTTCGGTCCATAAGCTTTGATTATCTAATGAAGAATAACCATCAATCCATAGGTGGATCCACACCTCTATGAATTTCATTGTGAGTCTTTCCAAGACTAAGCATAGATGGGATCAAATATTTGTGGTGGTTGATAGGCTTACCAAGTCAGCTTACTTTGTTGCTTCTAAGACTACATACAGACAATCTTAAATTGCCAAACAATTCATTTTTTATGTATTTAAGGTACAAGGCTTGCCACTTAACATAGTGTATGATAGAGACACTAAATTCATGGGAAAATTTTAGAGATCTTTGTATGAGAATATGGGCACACAAATTACTCTATCTACAGCCTATTATCCTCAAACGGATGGTCAAATGGAGTATAACAAAAAGTGGATTGAGGTGCATTTTAAGCATTATTGTCATTACATACAATCTTCATGGGATGAATAGCTGTATCTTGCTAAATTTTGCCTTAATTCTAGCAAACATTTGAGCATTGGGATGTCTCCCTTTAAGGCTCTTTATGGGTATCAAGCGCATGTGCCATCCATAGCCTTCCAAGAAGACAAGGCGGTCAACCCATTGGCTAAAGAAGAGTTGGAGAGAATTAGGCAACGTCTTCAACTATGCAAGGACAATATGAAGAAAGCCCAAGAGGTTATGAAGAGCTAATGCGGATGAGCATAGGCATAATGTGAGGTTTCAAGAAGGAGATTATGTATCTTGAAGCTACCAAAGACCCGCCACACCACTCTTAAGGGTTATACTAATCCCAAGTTTGCTCATAGGTACTATGGTCCATACCTAGTGTTCAAAAGGGTTGGCTTGGTTAGAAGCTCACTTTTTCCTATAAATAGAAGCCTTCCTCTTTGTTGAAGCTTAATAGTGTTTTTGCATTGTTAACTTTGGCTTACAAGCTTGACCTCCCTTCTTCTACAAGAATCCAAATATATTCCATGCATCTAATGTTAACTTTGGCTTACAAGCTTGACCTCCCTTCTTCTAAAAGAATCCATAATGTATTCCATGCATCTAATCTCAATAAGTATGTGGGTTATATACCTCAAGGTGGAAGAGCTTCCATTTATGGATAAAGAGGGAGAAATCATTTATGAGCCGGAGAGAATTGTGGGAAGAAGGACAGAAGAATAGAAGAAGCATAGAAGAGTTCCTTATCAAATGGAAGCATTTACCCTTGGATGAAGCTACATAGCAACCACTTTCCTATGTGCAACAAGGTCTATCTATGGAGGATGTTTCTTGACCATGTGACATGATTTCCATGGACTTTTTGCCTCTTATATGGGGAGATATACATTTTGTAAATTTTTGGACAGATTCTACAAAGGCTTCTTTGGGGGTATTTTCTCTATCTTAATGGACTCCAATGGCTATTAGGATGAAGAATTGTGACATGGGGATATTTTGACATTGTGTATAACTCATTTGCACCCCATTTCAAGGTGTTTCCATGAAGGAATTGCAAGGGCTTTGAACTATGATGGAGGAATGGGTAAAGGATAAAGTAGACCACCGGGTAGTTGATGACTATCCTTGTTCCTTTGACATGAAGAACATTCCATCATAAACTTATTGACATCTTGAGAAAGGTTTTGCCATACTCTCCTGGACCATCAAGAAAATACACTTCATCAACATCTACATAGACTACCTTCAAAATTTGATTGAAGATAGCCATTTGATAATAATTTAGAGTTATTTCCATATAATCGCTTGGCAATTTGTGCTTGTTGCTCATCATTAAACATTCTCTATTCTTGTAATAATCCATTTGTAACTACCGACATACTTGACAGGAGGCATTCCCTCAAACTCAACCATCATATTGTTGAAGAATGTGCTCTAAATGCAATCTTTTCCACAAAAGGCCAGGAGAGGTAGGCTCACAAAAACACTAAAATTGTGATAAGCATGTGTCTTAATTGTGATCTGGTTTGATAGAAGGTGGCCTCTTGCATACATACAAACCATTCTTCATCACTTTCAGCTATGCAAAAAGAAGGATAAAGATGCCCATCAAAAGTGTGCAAGTCACATCGAAAGACTTACAATCCTTGCCCATCAAAAGTGTACAAGTCATTGAAAGAATTATAACCTTTGCAAACAATAAGCGACATTATACAAGAAATATTGCTCAACAGATGGAGAAACGTTGTACATGCAATCAATTCTATTACATAACTTCCTTTTAGTCCATTTCTTAATACTTGTGTTCCAAACCCACTTGCATGGAAAGTCGCTCTTAGAGAAAATCTTTTGCATCATCGTGTAACTCGTTGCGCATGAACCACTCTATAAGAGAAGTTTTTTTGTTACTTTATCTATCTATTACACTCCATAAATCATCATCATCTCAAAACATGACATTATTGTGTAGGGGAAAATGAACCTGTAATCTTTGGACAAGGATTTTCATCATATTCATAAATTTGCCAACATGCTTCTGATGCTAACACATAATGTGCATCCAAGTACCCATTGATCTCATCCACTACACCATCAATTGAATACTATAGTTTTCCTTGCTTTTCTACACAATTTACTGTATGCAACCTGAGTATTGCTCTATCATGACCCTTGTACACATATTTATACAAATACTTAACTGCTGTGATTGTCGAGCATACTTCAATGTTGATGTGTGTCTTGTATTTCATGAAGAGGAAAGGATTGAAAGGCACAATCCAATGATTGTGTACCATAGCTCCTTTCACTTGTATGGTCCTGCAATCATCCCGACTCATGTAAATTTGATAGCCATCGCTATCCACCATAGTAGATTGAGTGAAGGTATGCAGATAATGACAACTACATTTTCCATCAATCATGCAAGGAGCAATGGGATTTAGTGCCTCAGATGGGCCATGAACATTACATGTCTAATCATCTCATACAACTCAAGAAACATTCCCCTATCAAGCAGCTCCATGCATATAAATTGATTATATTAATCTCAATTATCTTAAAATCATGTAGGCGATGGCAACATAACTCTATGCCCTACCATGTTGCATTCATTACAATCCTTACACCATCAGTGGCATCAACCATTCTCAATAATCCACACTTACACGTAAAGTTGTATGACTATTGCATATACATACCAGTCTTATTGATTCCTCCGTGCTACTGTATGCATTAACAAAGTACTATTGCAATAATCTCCCCTCACATAGAAGGTAGCATTGGTCTCTAGTCGACCCTACAATCGATATGCATAATACTATCTTTGAGCAACACATTTTGTACTATGAATCTCATGTTGTTGAAGGATGAAAAGGACCCACTAAAATAATTGCAAAGTATTAATCAAAGCATAGAATAGGAATTGCACATAACACAAGATTGGGTCCAATTTCCCCCCACACAAAAGTGAGCCCATGCTTCCTCTTAGTGTATTTAAATCATATTGCTTAAAATACCTTGTTGGGCTCAAAATAGTATCCTCTACAAATATGTCAACTTCTTCAAGAATATCTTGTTTTATTAGACATGCAAGCCAATTTACTTAAAAAGAGGTGTAAACTTTGAATCTTATAAATATGTTGACTTCTTAAAAAATAGCTTGTTTTATTAGACATGCAAGCAATCTACCTTGAATCTTATAAATGTATACATCTCTTGTAAAATCAAATATAAAAGGGGGAGCTTTCACATGTCCCAATAAATATATGCATCGACAATAAATATAGACAACATCCAAAATGAAATAATGGCGCGTGTTGTCACAAAAATCATATAATATTTGTCGACACCCAAAATTAAGTATCTCAAAATCTTCCTAGCCACCACCAGCTTGCCTCCATTAGATCTGCACTTACATCAAGTATGCTAATCAATTAATAAGTTATTTGATTAAAAAAATACAAATAATCATACGAAACTCATAACATCAAGACGATACAACCAATACCCCCGCATGTACCCAATCACCCGTGTACGTGTAAAGTAAGCTATGATCGTCCAAATTTAGAAAGGTTTCTCAATCTAAACCCCTCTAGGAGAAAAGGAATGGGAAATGTGGAAATATAAAATTCCATTAATTACTCAAACATGCCTCTAGGGTGACAAGCAACTATTCCCACTTGTCACAAAATCATAAATAATCACCATGGGCTTCTATGAATATAAGATGCAATTAAGGATGGATAGGCAGTGAGGGCATGATGGGGTGACTTTTATACTTGACTAAATATCTGTGATAAATATTACCTTTTCTTGTGGTTGTCAGAATTCCTAGCAAAAAAGGCTAATAGTACAAGAATATATTCAAGAAAGGAATATCTATTTTTTACCTTTTCTTGTGATTGTCAAAATTTCTAGCAAAAAGGGTTAATAGTATAAGAATATATTCAAGAAAGGAATATCTATTTATTATGAATTAGTTTCATGTTGCAATGATACGTGAATAGAAAATTGGAGTAAAAGATTGTCATCTTCAATGGGTGGTTTAGTCACCAAATATAATTTTACATATGTTCAAATTAATTCAAACATATTTTTCTATTTCTTAATATTTTGAAATTATCTTTCTATTTCTTTTATTACATACACACACTCTTTCTCCTTTCCCTAATCCTCAATACTTTATAAGATTATTTAGTATAAAATATATAATTTTATTTAATAATCAAATATAATTTAAAATTAAATTTATTTGAATATATTTTTCTATATTCTTATCCTTATCCTTATGTTTTTAATATAACATACACTATCATATCAGAAACAAATAAGTGTTATATATATATATATCTTTCCCTCTTGATCATCATCTCCTTGAGTAGTAGACATTGATTTTTTACCTGATGCCACTCGAGAGGATGATACTTGATGAACTAATTCATCTACTCTTTTATTATACAGATAGGTCTAGAGTAGTGCTTGGAGTACTCTTTTCTATTGACTCAATTCTCAATTCTATTTTGCATTACATGTCTTATTGATGATCACTTTATAAGCAATTCAAATATGAAACATATCATTTAGACTTTTTTCACAAGTTCTCACATTTCTTAAATCTTTTATTTTCTCAATTTTCTATATTCGTCTCCTTATCCTTATATTTTCAATTTATAACATACACTATCATATCAAGAACAAATAAGTGTGTGTGTTTGTTATATATATGTGTCTTTCTCTCTTGCTAGCTTGAGATGCATGATATTTTAAATTTATAACATACACTATCATATCAAGATCAAACAAGTGTGTGTGTTTGTTATATATATGTATCTTTCTCTCTTGCTAGCTTGAGATGCATGATATTTTGCAATGCCATCGATCAACATCTCCTTGAGTAGTATACATTGAGTTTTTGCATGATGCCACTCGTGAGGATGGCACTTAATGAGCTAATTCAGGTACTATTTTATTGAACACATAGATCCATAATAGTAGTTGGAGAGTTGTCACATATCTTGTAATAGCATGCTCGAGTCGCCTGTAGTAGCGGCAATAGAGCTCGAACAAACACAGAGTCCACACGTTGGAGTGCGTGTGACGAGTGTGTTCGAGGTTCAGGGGTGAGGCGCCTAGGTTAGAGAACCGTGGGAAACCGAACTACTAGGGGCAAACAATCCATTATATAAGCTCGCCGGTGTGGACACTTATCCACATTCCTGGGTGGTGACCACGAGCTCAGAGCTCTCCTTGGCTATGATAGTGTACATAGCGATGTAACACTAATATCAGAGCCTAGTTCCAAATTGAACTCTCTCTCTCTCTCTCTCTCTCTCTCTCTCTCGCATAGAGCCTAGTTCCAAATTGAACTCTCTCTTTCTCTCTCTCTCTCTCTCTCTCTCATGTGAAACTGCCTTGAAGAGATAAGATTTTCTTGAATTTTAATTTGAATGGTGGAAAATTCTCCTCCTCCTCCATGATTTTTTTTCTGCAGACAATTGGGAGGGTATTGCGGATCAGCACTCTTGAGAGGGAGGAGAAGAAGGCCGACAACAGGTAATATCCCTAGAGCGGATGCTCCCAGAGCTGGACGATCTAAAGGAGAGGGGTCGTACCTCGTCAGTGTCAGAGAGAGTAGAAATGTCCCCCTGGCCTGCCCTTGCAGACCAGACCTCCCCCCATGACTAAGCGAAGGGGATGCAGTGGGACACGAAGGGCTGGACGACGGTTACCAAGTGAGCCCTTCTTGTGGTTGAAGCACCAGGACTCCACCATTGCCGACAGGTAGAAGGCCATGAAGCCCAACGTGGGGCCCACGACCTTGCAGCGGCATGACGTTCTTAGTCCCAGCAGTTCTAAGAGCAAATGCTGGACTTCGAGGTGCTAACGAGCTACACCAGGCGAACGCTGTACTGCTGCCACTGCCACTGCCACTGCCAGCTGCTGCAGGAGGAGGTGAAGAAACCGACCCCACCTTGCAGGCCGGCCTCTTTGGCCACCATCACTTAGGGCACTGGATGATTCTCGCAACAACCGGATGGTGGGAGGGACCAAATACAGCCGATGCAAAAGCGATGAGCAGGGGTAGGTGGCGCTGGGATGATTCTCCCCGCAGGCGGATGGTGGGAGGGACAGAATACAGCTGGTGAGCAGGGGCACGGACACCACTGTACTGGCCTTGCTCTTCGACGCAGATAAAGTGCTGCCCTCACTGCCTGGTGCTCGAGCGCTCGCGAGACTGCCCCATGCCCTTTGTCAAGATCCAAGTTGCGTACTTCCACGACTTTCTGCAAGTTCATGAACAAGATGCCACACATGGTATTTCGAAGGAGAATCAGCAGGGGGTTGAGTGGCTGAGGCTGGTAAAAACGGAACACCAAGTGGCAGGAACGGCATCATTGTTTGGAACCCAAACCCATGATAGCCCTACACCTCTAAGTTGATATCCAGCCCTCTTCAACCCAACCGTACCTCTGCAACCACACAATTGCTACATACACCATGTGTAGATTAAGGTCGGGGTCAGCCAATGGCAAAGGCAAAAGTAACATCAATATATAGCCACAAATGATCCCCCAACGTTTGCAAGGAAAGATGTTAGTCCTTTCCGTCAACTGCTCCAGTAGAATAAGCAGGGGGAGGAGGAACCCAAAATTAGTCTCGTAGCTATTGAAGACACGATCCTGAAAGGCATGGCTCAGGATACTCGCTTGGCTCCAGGTGCCATGCCATGCTTCCCTTTCTAAATGTGGAGCAGTAGGAACGCCGTTCGAAGAGCATCCTGCCACAAGCTCAGTGTTGGGGATACAGAAAAGCTTCTAAAGCATCGTAGTATGTTCATAGCATCGTAGTATGTTCATTACTAGTCTGGTATGGTTATGTTTATGAATGTTGTTTTCACAAACATGTGTTTGCACAATTGCGCTGGTATGCATCAACAAGTTGTGCTATTTAAGGTGAACCACTTGCGGAGTTGCCATTGCTCTTTGGTGTTTAGCGAGTCTACTTCAAAAGCTAACTTGGAGTTGTCAGGGTAGTGATTTTTAAGTTTTGTAACTTTTTATAAGTAAGAGTTGTAGGACTCCACCAACTTTTTATGTTGGCACACACAGGTGTCAATCTCCGCTACTCGAGCTGATGGATATCAACCCACTTATTTGTTGGCTTGGTTTGTTGGGTTGAGGAGCTATGTTCACTTGGCCACACTAAATTTAGTGTCTGCTTGGCCACACTAAATTATGGCTATTGGACCATCCTTCTTTGGAGGTTGTTTTTACGGAGGGATACCGTGTCTCCAATGTGTTTACTTGTTTTGACTAGTTTGTCGAAACAGAATTTAGACCAACTTACAACGTGCATTGATTCACCATAGTGTGACCAAGACCAAAGTAAGCCCTATATTTGTATCACAAACAACAAAAATCATCTTTGGACCTCTAACAACCGTAGTGTTGTGTTGTTCAACAATCGAAGTGTTGTTTACTCAATTTATAGAGATGGAAACCCTTGTGCATGGTCCGTAGTGGCGCATGACTTTTGCATAAATTCTGTCATGCCAATCGAAAAAAAAATCTTTGGTTGCAAAGATGTATGGGTTGGGTCTTGACCCCATTTATGGAAAGAAAAAGCGAATTTTTTTTTGTTACCCTTTTAACGAGATTCATAGTAGTCCCATGCTCATAGTCAGTGGGTTTTGTAGTAATCCTGAGCTTGGAATTAATAGACTTTGAGTATGTAAAACCCAAGTATCAAGGACTTTTAGTGTTTTCTTATTCATCGTGTTTATATCTGAGTACTTAGCTACTCTATGAGCTTGGAATTAATAGACTTTGAGTATGTAAAACCCAAGTATCAAGGACTTTTAGTGTTTTCTTATTCATCGTGTTTATATTTGAGTACTTAGCTACTCTATGTTGTGTGGGATACATATATGTTCCTTTTGTTTGATAAATTGGGAAGGTATCTGACATGTCATATCTTTTTTACGGAGGGATACCGTGTCTCCAATGTGTTTACTTGTTTTGACTAGTTTGTTGAAATAGAATTTAGACCAACTTACAACGTGCATTGATTCACCATAGTGTGACCAAGACCGAAGTAAGCCCTATATTTGTATCACAGACAACAAAAATCATCTTTGGATCTCTAACAATCGTAGTGTTGTGTTGTTCAACAACCAAAGTGTTGTTTACTCAATTTATAGAGATGGAAACCCTTGTGCATGGTCCGTAGTGGCGCATGACTTTTGCATAAATTCTGTCATGCCAATAGAAAAAAAAAATCTTTGGTTGCAAAGATGTATGGGTTGGGTCTTGACCCCATTTATGGGAAGAAAAAGCGAAAAGTTTTTTTTTTGGGTTACCCTTTTAACGAGATTCATAGTAGTCCCGTGCTCATAGTCAGTGGGTTTCGTAGTAATCTTGAGCTCGGAATAAATAGACTTTGAGTATGTAAAACCCAAGTATCAAGGACTTTTAGTGTTTTCTTATTCATCGTGTTTATATCTGAGTACTTAGCTACTCTATGTTATGTGGGATACATATATGTTCCCTTTGTTTGATAAATTGGGAAGGTATCTGACATGTCATGCCATCTGGGAAATTATTAGCTGTGATTTTCCTCATTTTTACCTTGTAACACCATAAAATTTGAAATCCAAATAATTGAGGTTACAAGTAGCCCAAGATTTATCGAATTAATTCTACGTATATACTTCGTAGCTAGTGTTGTAGAATTCTAGGGTGATTTAGAATCTCCTCAATGGAACACATGCTATAAAACAAGTTTTTCCTTATACTGTATTTGGTGATGTTTTACATCACTCTTGGGTTTTGGGGATGTGAAATCATCCAACCAAAAGAAAGAAGGTTCATTTTTTTTGTGTCACAATAGTTTTTGTGATTATTTGGTGGTATGGGACATCAATTGCTCTACATAAACTCTGGTGACCTTGGTGGTATGGGACACCAAGGCAAACACTAGAAATAGACTTTCTTGGCTTTTTTATTTTTGTAGTGTGTGACTCACTTTGTAGGTTATATCTGCACAATCTACATTATATTGACATCATTGACTAGCCATTGCCATTGTCTATTATGCCAAGTAGGATGCTGATCACTCAGGAGTGATTAGATGGGTCTCTTGACATGGATATTAGAGTTTTAAGGTTGAACATGACGGTTCAAAGAAAACTCCAGGTTTGGAGTTGATCCAGAGAGATTAGAGGCAAACCACAATAGATTTGGTGGTGATAATCTAGAGTGATTACACTGTGCAGATTTTGATCTTGATGCTAGCATGGAGTGCTCAGTAGTTATATTGATCATTTGTTATACTTAGGCGGGGCTGATGTTGCTGTATGTGTGCATAATTTCCAACACTAATCACCTTCCTCGTCAAAAAGGTGTGCTAATCTAGAGAGATGAGCCGAGGTTTTGCGAGAAGAAGAGTGAGCACTAATCCAGAGTGATTAGATGAATCTCTTGGGTTATATACTAAGACAGACTGTTAAGGGGTGGACCCTTCATGCCCACTTGACCTTGTGTCAAATGGGTGATTAAACTTATTGGGGAAAAAAGTGATAGTATATTTTAACCGATATTGGGAGTTGACTTCCAATGAGCTCAAATTTATGGAAAGTCACATATCTTAGGCGCTTGATATTCTAGATAAAGCCCTAACCTTGTTAATTTGCGTGGCCAAATTGCCAAGAGAATTCAGTGTGTATTTTGGGTAGGCATGGATGTGTTTTCACTCTATGCTCAGGCATGGCAGTTGGCTATGAGGTGGATCCACAAAATATATGGGGCAAGTCCTTGAAGAACTTTGCTATTATTATTCACACTGAAAGTTGAGTTTACGGCTATTATCACAGCCTAGGAGGACTCATAGTAGCTAGTTGCTGAATCGTACAATTCAGAGATTAACATAGTTGTTGATTAGATGTCATTGGATCAACAAGGATTGGGTGCTGGAATGCCCCTGACTTTGTGCCGTAGTGCCAAAGGTTTTACTTCAATTGAGGTGAGCACTTCGTAGTATAAGTGGCTCAGCTATCTTGTGAGATGGCTCTTTGGATATTTCGATGCGTAGGAGAGTATATCCATGAGTACAAAGTTACTGATACAAGGATATGGAGTCAACCAAATTGAGGAAAAGATTTGGCGTTTTGAAAGGACAAAGTAAAGTGGATGTCGTTCCTCTTTATTTCACCAAGAAAAATAAACTTGTACATGTTTGTGTTTTGTAATATATTTATGAAGTGTGTATGAGGACCATTATTCTTTGTTGGTCAATCGATTACAGTTGGATAGTATATTGCCACCTACTACAGGTAGGTAGTACATTGCCACTGTAAGAGGCAACAAAGAAATATTATATGCCAGACTTCATATTGGTATTGAATGCAAACTGTGGATGTTATGTTATTTATGTCAAAGCAATCTCAAAGTATAGAGATTGATTTTGTTTGTCTATTAGTGTAAGGTGTGTTAGAGGCATACCTATCCACATATCGTAGCATATGTATATACAGATTGAATAAGCAATAAAAATTTCTCATTTGTTATTGTATAGTAAATCATTTCCCATAATTGAAATGGTTTACGATATTGTTTCACCTACTAGTAGAGGTGTCTAGTAAGACCACACTTCTAGAGGTGTGTCTAGATGGTGCTATTAGCTTTTAGATGTGACCATAGATAGCCCATAAACATGTCCATAGAGACATGGTTAACCGTAGAGTCATAGATATGTATTGCAAAGCAACCAAGGTGGTTGGAGGAGTAGACATGTGGATAGGCATGTATCTTCTCATGGGTTGGGAGTGGTACTCTCATTGGTGCACATCTCTTGTTTTTCTAGTAGTACATAGACACTATACATCACATAGATACTGTCTATGTGAAAATCTTTGTTTGCAAGATGTGTAAACTGTTCTTGAAAGAAGACAAGAACTTTTGGAGAGAGGAAAGTGTAGTTTCCTTAGACCATGTGTGAGGTCAATTGAACTTCACCACATTATAGAACAATTTACTAAAGACAGTTGTGTAAATTTGTTGAATTAAAGTCCATGTGGTTTCTAACCACACAAGAGAAAAACATGTTTGTCATAGACCATGCAAAGGATTCCTTGAATGTCAGAGCACATTCATTATGAAGTTCTTGAGGATTTGAGGCATGATGTTATTTGATACCTTAGTATAGCAATTTGCATTTTATTGACATCTTTCATAGTTACAAGTGGCAACTATGCTTTGGTGTTACAAATGAAACACGAGTGTTGCATGTATCCTTGGTCGTGGTACTTAATTAAGGAAAATATGTGTTGTGTGTCTTGCTATCCTTGTCGTAGTATTTAGGGAAGTTACAGGCATAGACGACCATATGGTATACACACAAACACTTGTTTACAACTCTTCTTGAAAGGAAGAGTAAATAACTTGACAAAGTTAAATACTTAGGGAAGTTACAAGCGTAGACGACCATATGGTATACACACACACACACTTGTTTACAATTCTTCTTGAAAGGAAGAGTAAATAACTTGACAAAGTTTCTTTCGACTAAAAGATGTGAAAACATCTGAGCTCACTAGGCTCGCAGATATAGTGTTGGATAGAGATAGGACGTTTGATAGTCGTTTTTGAAGGGAGATTTTGGATATTACTTTGAGTATATGGCCGATCATCCAAAGTTTGATGGTCAAATTAAAAAGTCAACCAAGTTCTAGAGAATATATATTGCTTATGCATATGGTAGTAAAAGCAATCAGGTTGAGAGGACTACCTGTCACCTGTTGAATTTGGTTTTTTCTATTCAAACATTTAACTAGATTTATTCCATTCAAGTTGTTGCATGAATTCTACTCTACATCTCATGTGGCCACCATAGAGCTATAAAAGGAGAATATTCAACTCTTTGGTAGCATAACCTAGTAGTGTGGTCTACAAATTGAGTTGCTGGAGAGCTCTCAAGTACACCTAGTTTTTCATGTGAGTGGCATGTGAAAACAATGTATCACCAAGACAACGTAGTTTATCTTAAAGTTGTAGTTGAGTCCTTAGAGTTACTGCACTTCCACATGAACCAAGGAGAACTCTTAGGTTTAAAGATTGGAACATGAGGTGTACTGTGTACAGGTAGGCAATTGTTAAGTGGAAGGATAGGTTAGAAAAGATCTCAAGTGAGAACAACTAAATGCGCTTACCAAAAGCTTTCCCCAGTTTATTGCGGACAAAACTCTTTAGAAGGGGGGATAATGTCACGTAACCTATAACGGCATGTGTGAGTCGCCCATAATGGCAACAAAACTCAACCGGACATGGAGTCCACACGCCGAAGTGCGTGTAGCGAGTGTGTCTGAGGTTTAGGGGTGAGGCGCCTAAGTCAGAGAACCATGGGCGGTTGGGCTAGTGTGGGCAAGCAAGCCACTATATAAGCCCGATAGTGTGGACACTTATCCACATTCCTCTATGGTTGGGTGGTGACCACAAGCTTGGAGCCCTCCTTGGCTATGACGGCATACACAATGATGTAATAAAGGTACTCTTTTCTATTGGCTTAGTTCTGTAGTCTATTTTGCATTACATGTCTTATTTATGATCATTTAATGGAGCAATTCAAATATGAAACATATAAGATTAAGCACAAAATAGCCTATGAATGCTATAAAATTAAGATAAAGCTTCCAACATGCTTACAAGGTTGTTATGGGAATATATTTTAAGCCCTCTTAAAAATATTATTCCACCCTCTTAGATAATTCGAGGAAGCTTGGATTATCTTTACGTCAAGCTAAATCATGTTAATAACATGGGTGATGCCATTATGAATATTAATACATTTGGTATATATTGACGTATGATTGGGGCCTCCAATGTTTGTTACAGTTTGGTTTGTATGGAAGGGTGATTGACTTTTGTGTTACTCTTGGCAAACATGTGTGTGGTTATGGCTTGTACACTTATAAAATATTTATTTATCAATTTATTATTGGTTATTTTATAGGTGAAGAGGATTCCAAAGATTGAGGAGAATTTGCACATTATTATTACTTGGCACACATTTTTGTAAACAAGCTTTGTATATACATATGCTAGCTTGTGCACATTTTGATTTATTTTGGAAAGCCTTGGTTTTTCAAGCTTGGACTTGAATTTTAATGTTTGTAAAGCGTGATATGCTTTAACCTAACATGAATTTATGGACACTCTATTTTGAGCATAAGAGAGTGTCGTGTAAGAAAAGCACCTTTTTGTATTTTTGGAGGCTATGGCTTAATTAGGAATAAATTATTACGTAAATACTCATGTGTGGGGAGAACCCACACACATGAAGGGGGGATGATTTCACCCAATGTTGGAGTCATGATTTTTGAGCTACGTATTATTTGTTATTCGTTTAAATATTGAATATGTTGAGTTTGTGGTCTTTTGATGAGTTATTTGGTTTGATTTAATCAATTTCTTGCAAGTTCCTTTTTACTATAATTTCGTAGAATTGGATCCGTGTCAGTGGTATCAAAGCTTGGGTCTATGAAGATGGAGGCAAGATTTGAAAGCTTAATTCAAAGGTTTGAAGAGTTGTAGTCTATTATCTAAAGGACAAAGACCAAAGAATAAAGGGGGTAGCAAACCACTCTGTAAAAAATCACCAAATAACCTTTATCTTGAAAAACGATTTTCCCAAATTCTTAGCCTCTCTATGATCCAACTGTATGGATGAACTCGGCTTCTGAAGGAGGTTTAAGCCCAACAATCCAATTGCTAAACCACTGCAAGATGAGAAATGCTATAATGGATGGTGCAGAGTCTTCTACAAATCAAGTCTTTTGAAAAGCACTGAAATGCAACCTTTAGGGTGAATTACTTTTGGAAATTAAAAAAAAAAGCTTTTAAAAAAAGTTCATTTCTCCCCCTCTATTACAGGTATATATTTATCATATTTTTGATGCATAATAATCGTAGAAAAATATGCTTGATTTAATGTGTGCAGAAATCAGCTTAATGGAATGTGCGAATGTGCACAAGGTTATTTTATGAGTTATTTTTGCTATCCACATGCCAAATGTTTGTACAAATTATTTATGCACACTTATGCATGGCGTTGTTATATTCCTAGCACATATGCTAAAAGAGTTGTAATTATTTACACAGTGTGTGAGCAAGCTCTAGTGTTTGAGCTATTTTTGTAAAAGAAAGCTTGTAGAGCAAGCTTGGGCTAAAATAGCCATGTAACCTATTTTTTATGGAATAAAATAATATAAAAATACTTAAGCGGGGATGCCTTTGCTTGGGGGGCAGCTAGGACCCAATCTAGTGTTTCTCTCGCATCTATATTTTCATGTGTGCATGCTTCCTAAGGTCCCGTGTACTTTCCCATTTCAGTGGTATCGGAGCCCAGAGTACGCTCTGTCAGAAAGGGGTGTGTTTGGGGCACTCAACTGCGCCAGACCGACGGTAGCACGGCATGGCGAACCAATGACCCCGACAGAGCGAGGGCGCCATGAGCAGCCCACGGATGTCTCTTATGAGATAAATGCTAAAGGGCATGTGCTTCACCCTTTATACTTTCCCCACTAAACTACTCGACTCTATGTGGGATAATCTAGCCGTTGTGTGGCAGCTTGTGGCGAGCCACAGGAGAAGGAGAAGAAGAAGAAGAGGAGAGAGAAGAAGAAGAGGAGAGAGAAGAAGAAGAAAGAGAAGAGAAGAAGAAGAAGAGAAGAGAGAAGAAGAAGAAGAAGAAGAGGAGAAGGAGAGAGAAGAAAGAGAAGAAGAAGAAGAAAAGAAAGAAATTTATTTATTTATTTATTTATTTTTCATTATTTGGACATAATCGTTTTAGACATTTTCTCATCTTTGAAGAGACCTATGATTTGGGTTATTCTGATGATTTCTTTTGGAAGCCACGTAGAGTTTCCAACAAATATCAGCTCGACTTATTACGATAAGTCCTTATCTTAACTAAATAATTACATTTGTAGTTATTCGTAAATTATTTTAAAATTCTCTTTAACTTTTCATTTTGTAGCCAACAATACATCAAGGTAAGAATCTCTTACTTTTGGATTTTATTTTATTTAATATTTGTTATTTAAGTTTATTTCACTTGGACTTAATATGATCGACGATGAAGAAGAACAAGACTACTATGACGACTACTCTAACTCTTAGGGTAACATATCCATTTGATTATCTTTACAATAAATTTTATTCAAAACTTTTACAAATTTCAAGGAGAGTTCTTATGCATCAAAAGTAGAACTTCTTGGAGGAGCTGGCCATTCCATCTTGAACTATACTTTACGAATATTTCACTATGTATTAGTCTTGTGGTATGGGATACGAGATTAATCCTGTGTGAAGTATTTCAATGCATACTTATATCTAGATCTATGTGGGATAATTTCTAGTGGTATGGGGCACTAGAATTTATCACACATAGAAGTCCTTGATACAATGTCTTTTGTTATTAATTAGAGAAGATACTTGAATTTATATAGTATACAATAATTGATCTCCTTTGCTTGCAATAAGCAAATACGCATCTGAGGTCAGTTACTTATCCAAGCAGGAGGGATGTTACAAGTCTACCCTTCAGTTATACGGGGATGCCCGAACGCTAGTGTGCCATCCTAGTGAATTGATATCATGGTTGACTCCACATTAAATATTGATTGCCTAGTGGTATTGGCATAGCTTGAGACCATGCTTGACGGGTGTATGTTGTTGAGGTGTAACAAGTAGTACCATACTTGACAACTATATTGTGGTCAAAGTAAAACAACTGGACTATGCTAGACAACTGCACACGCTCGAAGTGTAACAAGTGGTTTATGCAACTGATGTGCCATGCTCATTAGAGTGTAATAAGTGGTAACTTACACCATGTTAGATGATGTGTATAATGATAATCTCATCATAGTGAAACAAGTGGTGAATATATGTTGTGTTTGTGCCTATCAACATTTCATATTGGGATTAATTGTAGAGAAGGCCAATTAATTGGGATATGTCTACAGAAATAGGTGATGAGCAGTGCGTGTGTCGCACATGAGGGATCTTGTCTATATCATATTATTTTATATTATTAATTATGATTTGATGATGAGTGCGAGGGTCACCAAATTAGGTGTTGCACGAGTATTATTGTTGTAATCCATGGTCATCCGAGCCTCTGAGCCATGTTCGGTTAATGAACCTCTAAGTTTGTTTGTGGTATTCCATGGCCATAAGAACCTCTGAGCCATGCCTAATCAGCCTCTGAGCCATGTTTAGACCTCTGAGTTTACCTTGCAGGTTATGACATTGATAGCAATGAGTATAATGTTGTTGTAGCATTTTCTTCTACACAACTGAGGACAGTTGTTTCCTCAAATGGGAGGACTGTTTACAGGTATATATTTATCATATTTTTGATGCATAATAATCATAGAAAAATATGCTTGATTTAATATGTGCAAAATCCAACTTAATGAAATGCGCGAATGTGCCAAGGTTATTACTAGAAGAGTTATAATTATTTACACTTAGTGTGTGAACAAGCTCTAGTGTTTGAGCTATTTTTGTAAAAAGAAAGCTTGTAGAGCAAGCTTGGTCTAAAAAAGCCATGTAACCTATTTTTGATGGAATAAAATACTATAAAAATACTCAAGCGGGGATGCTTTTGGCACACGTTGGGGGGGGGGGGGGGCATTTGGGAGCCAATCTGGTGTTTCCCTCACGTCTATATTTTCCTATACGTACACTTCTCGAGGTCCCATGTACTTTCCCGCTTCACCCTTTTCTTCGCATGTCGGTGGCTATTTCTTCCTTTTTCTTTGCAATCGAAAGCAGGGCGGCAGCATAAAATTGGTTCAATTCTTTCCTTTCTTCGTTGTAGTGCAGTGCAACGGTTTCTTGCTGTAGGAGAAGGCGTCGTTTTCTCTTCTTTTAAGGCTTTAAAAGCTTTGTTAACAAGCTTAATGTTATAAGCTATAAAGAGAGTAAAGCTTAATAAAATAAACTTAAAACAAAAGCTTATAATAACCATAAGCTTACAAAAGTTATTTTCAAAGGCTTTTAAAGGGGTTCAAAGAAGAGAGGGAAAATTTAGATTTACAAGCTTGCAGAAAATCTGCAAAACAATTACAAGAAGCTCTTCCCTCTTTTTTCGAAAAATTGGAAGGCTTCTTTAACCAAAATTTTTGGGCATCAAGTGCATCAAAAATCGAAAATTCTTGGAGGTGTTGATTTTTTTGCTCCAATTTCTTCATCACATCAAGCTTTGGGCAGGCTTTTGAAACGGCTTAAATTTTTTTGCCAAAGTCGACCAAAACTCAAGCTTCTTGACCACGCTTGGATTTTATTCATAATTGGAGTAAAAGGACAGTGTCAAGATCAACCATTTGACGACTTTAAACTTGAATTCAACACAGTTCAAGAGCTAAGTTTCTCATATTTATTTATTTATCTGCATTATTGAATTGCACCTTCTTTACCGCTATACATGCATAACCCACTATGCAAGAGCAAATTTTAGCATTTCAAGAGCAAATTACAAGTGAGCGTGAACTCTACAGCAAATTAGAGCGTCAAGTGAAGTGTTCACAAGCGTGACTCTTCTGACTCTAATAAGAGGGAAAGTGGTCATGTTAGACACTCTATCAAAGTTACCTTGCATGCTCAGAGTTCTCGAAGATTTACAAATTAGCCAAAAGGTGTTCATTTTCCAGAACTATGACAGCAAGAAAGATGCACGAGGACTTATTGCATGGCTTAGCCAATTGGATGGTTATTTTTCAGGAGAAAAGTTCTCAGAAAAGGACAAGATTAAATGTGCTTGTAACCACTTGATTGAAAGTGCTACCTTATATTGGAATGTGATCAAGCAGAGTAACATCGACCTTCAACGTGGAAAGAGTTCTAGAAACTCTTAAAGAAGAACTTTCTACCTTCTTAGTACAAGGCCAAAGCACATCAACAATGGGACTCTTTACGCTAGGTCGAGAAAGAGAATTTCCAAGTCTACATCGATAAATTTTGGGACATTCTATTATAGGTTCAAGTGATTGAAAAAGTTAAGGAAAAACCATCGTACTCTAGTTACAAAGTAAAAGCTGCATTTCAAGGTACTAAGTACAACTGCACAAAAGAGGCTGAGTTAGAATTGGAAATGGATTCACTAAAAGAAAAGGGAACATTCCTAGTGGCTCCTTTGCAAGGAGTGGATGTTATAACTCTTAGGTATTAGGGAACATTCCACAGAGACATCAGCATAATCCTCAGATTGAGTATGAAACTCATACCATGTGGTTAATAAAAGGTGACAAAGAAATTTGTCGCCCAATGTTAGACCTATGAAACTCATACCATGTGGTTAATAAAAGGTGACAAAGAAATTTGTCTCCAATGTCAGACCAAGGGTGACTTAGGTTCACTTTTGACTCATACCCAAGCAAAAAGAGTTGTATGAAAAAAGGAGAATATAATTTTTATTCTTGTCAACCAACTTACTGCTCAAGATGACTCCAAATCAAATGTGTCGCATGATCCTTTCATCTCTAAGTTCTCTAACTGCTTCATGGATGACTTTCATAATGGAGTAGCAACTTTAATAGTTAGCTTAGGTCTATGGTCATATAGCTTAGGTTTATGGTCATAGGGCTCAATTATAAAAGGGGCTCATGGACCCTCATTTGTAACTTTTAGAACCTTTTTGATCATATGACTTTCGGAACATACATTGGAGCCTTGAGCTACCAAACTTGGCTTATGGAAGGCTATTTACATCCTTTGATGAAAGGCTAAATCACTTAGGCATTATGTGCATTTCTTGCTAATTGCATGCTAATTCACATAATGATTTGTCCCAAATCTTAGTTTGTGGTTGCTTCATTTCAATTGGTATCAGAGCCTTTATCTTGATTTTGGAGCTTTCTAGTGCATTTTGGCAAGAAAATTAGTTTTACATGTGATTTTGGCAATTTTCTTTAATTTTGCAAGCCTTATTTTTTGCATTTTCTTGGATCTTCTTAAAGTGATAGGAAAGATGGTGAAATTGCATGAATTTTGCTTCATCTAGACCTTTTTCTAAAGTCTTTTGGGTAAGATTTGGGCATGGGACCAAATTTTTGAGCATATATTGGGATACTGGACCATATTTTAATTTTGTTAAGTGTTTGAATTTCAATTGATTTGATTTAGTTGAAGCTTTCAAAGCATTGGTTTTTATGGTTGAATCAATTCTTGTGAATTCTCTACTCATCCACAATCTATCCTAGAATAAGATTCCAGTTGCACATCTACACCAGTACTAGTTTCTACATCAACTTTTGGATCACCATCATCAATGGTGAACAAGACCCAAGTCTCAGAACCTTGGAAACGCCGCTGTAAAAAGATGGCTATATCTTTATCGACATTGGCATCGCTTTGATTTTTTGGGATCATTTATGATCAAGGAGGAGAAACTCTCCCAAATATTTATATGTGTTTGTTTGCTATATGTTATGTACCGCCTTGATTTATAAAAGGCAATGTCATGTTCTTTTGTGTGTGTGTTGTTGTTATTATTGTTGTCATGTAGTTGTGACCTAATTCCCGTGTTGGGACTCTACCCAAGTGGCACCTCTGGAGGCATGAGAAACTAGGACATGGGCCTATGATCTATCCTTTTACAATAGCAAGAGAGATAGCCCTTGAGGGGGGTTTGTTGGGAACAAGGTCTTGTCTATGTGTGTTGTGTTATGAGTGTGTAACCTATTCCTTGTTTGTTCCTACACTTGGGAACCACCTACTAGCATGAGAAACTAGGCTATGGGCCTAAGATTAATCCTTGACTAGAGTGTGGCAATCCCTTGAGGGGGAGTGTTGGAATCAAGGTATTGCCTATATTCATGTATGTGTGTCCCAACTCACAATTGAGGGGGGTTGTTGGAATATGTGCAATTGTGTGTTTGTGTATCCATGTATGTGTGTGTGTGTGTGTGTGTGTGTGAACACATCCCTAAAAAGGGTATGAACACTTTATGTGTGTAGTTGTGTGTGAATCCACTCTTAGGTGGAGTGGATAAGTGTGCACTCAATGTTGGTCTATGAGGGAGATGGACCTCTAGTCCTATATATTGTACCCATCACATCAATGTTAATATAGATCTATTTTGTGTGGTTTTGTGTTATCTTAATTAGTTGCTTAATTACTTGTTCATTATTAGGACCTTAATCTTGTTATTATGGCCATAACTTGCTATGATCCCCCATATCTATTTAGATTTCTAACAGTTATCAATGTATGTGGAAGGGTTTAATGAGAAAAAGATACATTGAAAGACCCAAGGGATTCAATAATGCCCTTGATCTTAAAGGCATATTCATTGATGGACATGCTTTTCTTTTCCACAGTATGCAACTCTTGCTTTAACTGCAACTTCCTTGCCTTTGTGTTAGTCTGGAACATCTGAACCAAATTCTGCCATGCAACTGCTGGAGTGTTTGCATCCTGTATGTGTCCTATCATAGTGTTTGTGACACTAATTGAAAGCCAGTACATGACTTTTCTTGCACCCTTATTCCAATCCTTGAATGCCTTTATATCTGCAGGAGTGGCATTCTCCTCAGATAACTGTGGAGGCTTGTCATTATCTCCTTCTACATAATCCCAAAATCCTTTACCCATTAGGAAATTGGTCATTCTGAACTTCCAGGCATGGAAGCTATTCTTATCCAGCTTCTCACTAACAATCTGATTAATTCCGTCAGACATGTTTTCCTACAACAATCAAATAACCTACAAACAGACAACTTCTGTATGCAACCTGTAATATAGCAGTATCTCCTATAACTGTTGTAGCAGCAGTACTTTAGCATAGCTTGTGTGTCACCAAATGTGACCAGAGTACATGTACATACACCCGGTATCAATAATACATGTGCAAACCCTGTCTGCACTTCCAAAATGCACTACTGCACTACAATAACCAAATTTCAAGCAAAAAGAATTCTCTACCAGAACTTCTAGAAAACCACCGAAAATACCCTATAGTGACGAAATAGGACCCGTAACGCGCCCAAAACGCGAATATGGCCGAAAAAACTTTGTTCAATAGGACATTATACCTGCCCTGTAGCCCTGCTCACGTGAAGATAGCTCCTCAATCGGAGATGTGTAGCTCCCAGAGCTACTGAGGGGGTGTTGTACCTAAACCAAAAAGGGGGAAAGAGATGATGGTGCTCTTACCCATGTAGTACTGCTTCCTTCCTTCCTTGTTCTTGCCTCTTGCTTGCCTCCTTAGCTCTCACACGAACCAGGCTCTGATACCATAAAGAGAATGTGGGGGAGAGGGAGAGCTTCAAACCCTAGCAAGCAAACACACACACGCACACAAGAGAGAGCAAGACATAAGAGAGAGATGGATAGCTGAATTTTCTTCTATCTTCTTCTTCTCTACTCAACCAACATAACATAAAGATAAGAGTACACACTATATGGGTTAGTACTCAACTACTACAACATACAAGGGTCGGTCCATAATGTGAACGCGACTAAATGAGCTGGCGCTATAACTATGTCAGTCTCTACTGTCACACAGCCTGTCATCCCACTGGCCGCATATCACCCATAATCTCACCAACCATGCCAGTGGTGTAGATACAGAAGCTATCACCCAGGCGGGTCATCAATGTCCGCCCGTAGCACTAGTTGAGCTCAATATCTCAACATATTGAAAGGTGATTCTTGGGTTACTTACGGTAAACATGCGTGTGGTTATGCTTTGTACACTTATGAAATATTTGTTTACCAATTTATTGTTGGTTATTTTATAGGTGAAGAGGATTCCGAAGATTGAGGAGAATTCATACATTATTATTACTTGGCATGCATTTTTGTAAACAAGGTTTGTATATACATGTGTTAGCTTGTGCACATTTTGATTTATTTTGGAAAGCCTTGGTTTATCAAGCTTAGACTTGAATTTTAATATTTTGTAAAGTGTTTTAACCCTAGCCTTAATTTATGGACACTTTATTTTGAGCATAAGAGAGTGAGTGCAAGAAAAGCACCTTTTTACATTTTTGGAGGCTATGGCCTATTTTGGAATAATGTGTTACGTAAATACTCATGTGTGGGGGGAGGCCACACACATGAGGGGGGATGATTGCACCCAATGTTGGAGTCGTGAATTTTGAGCTAAGTATTATTTGTTATTCATTTAAATATTGAATATGTTGAGTTTGTGGTCTTTTAATGAGTTATTTGGTTTGATTTAATCAATTTCTTGCAAGTTCCTTTTTACTCTATTTTTCTAGGATTGGATCCGTGTCAAATGTTGCATTAGAGTGCTCTAATCAAGTGTTGGCAACTCCAATGGCATGAAGGAGAAGCAAATAGCTCAACACTTGAAAGCCTCAAGCTATGGAAGCTAGGGTTTTAAGATTCATGAAAATCTGGTAAAGAAATACATGGAATGGTAAGATATCACAAAGAATGTCCATGAATGGTTCAAGAAACTCACCATTGATCAAATCTTGAAGCTATGCGCCTTCAAAACCTCTTGCTCTCCATGAAGTAGGTGCTAAAATTTTCAACATTTTCAGCTTTTCTTGAAGAATAAAACATGGAAGCTTCAATCCTTGATGTTGTTTGCCTTCAATAGTGTTCATATTGGTTAAAGAAACTCAACCAAAGCTTTTTCCAAGCTTCAACGGCATGCTTGCAAGAGGCTACATGGCATGCTTGCAAGAGGCTACATGAAAGAGGCTACATGGCATGCTTGCAAGAGACTACATGAAAGAGGCACCATTTTTTACGAAAATGGAAGAAAATAGGATAAAAATGTGGCCGCCTAGGATTTGCTCAAGAAAGAGGTGTAGATCTACTCCAAACTAACCCTAATAGCCCCTTAATGCTCCCTAATGGCAAGATCGCAAGCTATTGAAGCTTGGTGGAACAAGAAGACGCCTAGGGTTTTGTGGAAAATCAAGAAAATGCAGAAATAAATATCTCAAATTTTTTAGAAATTAGGTTTTATGGATTAAAGATCAAGATTTGATACCAATGAAAGAAGGAAAAATAGCACTCAATATATAGAGCACCACATGCTTGCACTCATGAGAGTACCACCATGGAAGCTTACTTGAACTAAGAAGATGATTAATGTTTGATTAGTAACATGCTTAGATACATGATTAAGCTCATAATTGTCTTATCTACTAAAGTTTCTCATGAAGGAGTACCACCATGGAAGCTTGCTTGAAGCAAGAAAATGATAAATGTTTGATTAGTAAAATGACTAGATACATGATTAATCTCATAGTTATCTTACTGGAGCTCTATTTCACACTTCTTTATTAATGTCCAGCCTTGTGGCCTTGGTCTTAGCCCTATGTCCACACCATTTGTTCATGTCCCATGGCCTTTGGCCCATATATCCTAAGCTTATATGCTTATTAACATGGGTATTGATTCCACCATGTTACGTTGAATATACTTGAATTGAGACCATTCCAATGCTATAGTGTTCATATTGGTTAAAGAAACTCAACCAAAGCTTTTTCCAAGCTTCAATGGCATGCTTGCAAGAGGCTACATGAAAGAGGCACCATTTTTTACGAAAATGGAAGAAAATAGGGTAAAAATGTGGCCGCCTAGGATTTTCTCAAGAAAGAGGTGTAGATCTACTCCAAACTAACCCTAATAGCCCCTTAGTGCTCCCTAATGGCAAGATCGCAAGCTATTGAAGCTTGGTGGAACAAGAAGACGCCTAGGGTTTTGTGGAAAATCAAGAAAATGCAGAAATAAATATCTCAAATTTTTCAGAAATTAGGTTTTATGGATCAAAGATCAAGATTTGATACCAATGAAAGAAGGAAAAATAGCACTCAATACATGGAGCACCACATGCTTGCACTCATGAGAGTACCACCATGGAAGCTTACTTGAACTAAGAAGATGATTAATGTTTGATTAGTAACATGCTTAGATACATGATTAAGCTCATAATTGTCTTATCTACTACTAAAGTTTCTCATGAAGGAGTACCACCATGGAAGCTTGCTTGAAGCAAGAAAATGATAAATGCTTGATTAGTAAAATGGCTAGATACATGATTAATCTCATAGTTATCTTATTGGAGCTCTATTTCACACTTCTTTATTTTAATGTCCAGCCTTGTGGCCTTGGTCTTAGCCCTATGTCCACACCATTTGTTCATGTCCCATGGCCTTTGGCCCATATATCCTAAGCTTATATGCTTATTAACATGGGTATTGATTCCACCATGTTACGTTGAATATACCTGAATTGAGACCATTCCAATGCTCTGTTTCGCCATGCATGAACCGAACCAACTATTAGCATAAGGATGATCACTTCAATGAAGGTGAATAGACCCAATTCCCTAAAAACTATACCCCAAGGATAACAAGAGACCTGAGCTTGCAAATATCAAAGCAAAATGTAGTAGCAGATCTGGAATAAAAAATTCCTAGATGAGTCTAATAGCTGTCCTTAATACCCTCTATTTTCCATGACATAAAGAGGGTATTTTAGAAAGTGTTCTTCTTTACTAGTAGTAGGGTTTGATGAGAGAATCGAAAATAGAGGTATTTCAAGAATGTGATCGAAAGGAGCTATTTCAAATCCTACGGGTAAATAAGATCATCATCAACATTCATACCATTTGTAGCACTTATTTTTATCTACTATTGTAAGGAATCTTGACAAACTACTTTACATACAATATATATATTGGGAAGAACAGATTGTGGGCAGGATAAGGTTCAACGTCGATGGTGAAGGAGGTAAGACATCTACGAAGTTTGTCTAGAAGCAACCGTCCTTAAAACAGTGCGTTAATAGCTAGCGAGAAGCACCTATGGACAAAGCGGAAGCCCGAATGTGGACGGACTTATGAGAATCCATTGCCCCAAAATAGGAGGACACGTGTGTAACCAGTTTAGATATGAATTGTGTTCCAGCAGGTTTCGGGGAGTAAAGCTGCGTTAAAAGGAGGAGCGTTTGGATGGAGATCGCGGCGGGTAGTGCAGGTTGGGGGGATGTGCAGGCGGCGTTGGGCGTGGGCGGGGTGGTGAGGCAGTCTGCAAAGGTGCTAATCTCGCGGGCTAAGCTCTTCGTGGCCCTGGCGCTGACGCTAACTCTGCCGCTCTGCTTCATCGTGCTGGCGCATAATTTGGCCGTACATCCCCTCGCCTCTCGGATCGACCGCGACCAAGACCTCGTCTCTAGTGATAGCAGCCTCCGGAGCCGCATCACGTCCGACCGCGTCCGCCTGGGCGTCCTCCTGGCCGCCTATGTGTTGCTGGTGCTGGCCTTCAAGCTGCTTTCCACCGCCGCCACCGTCTACAGCGTGGCCTGCATCTACACCAAGCGCGCCCTCACCTACAGAAAGGTCATGTCCGTGCTGCCCAAGGTGTGGTGGCGCTTGCTTGTAACGTTCCTCTGGGCCTTCGTCTTCGTCGTCTTCCTGGTGGGCGCCTTCCTCTTCATCTACCTTGTCTTCCTGCCGCTCAACGGCGTCCTGGCGGCCGTGCTGTGGTGGGTGGTCAGCCTCCTCTTTCTGTCTGCCCTCTTCCATTTCACATGCGTCTTCAGCCTGGCAAGCGTGGTGTCTGTCCTGGAGGAGAGCTACGGCCTTAAGGCCATCAAGAAGAGCAGTCTGCTTATCAAGGGCAAGAGGCTGGTGGCGTACTCCCTCTACGCCCTCTATCTCATCTTCTTCTGTGTGATGGTGATAGGCTTCGACTTTGCCTCGAGCAACTTGTCCAACGTTGCCCTCCGAGTGTTGTTGGCGATTGTATTCGCTCTGCTTCTGGCCTTTGTGGACCAGCTGGGAATTGTGGTATTCACCATCCTCTATTTCGCCTGCAAGGCCTTTCACCACGAGAGCATCGACATGCTGGCTCTCTCCGAGCATCTGGGTGCCTACACAGGAGAGTATGTTAATCTCAGAGCTTCTGTGCAGATGGAGGCCATGCAGCAAGCTTAAAGGCTGGCCATAAATTCTCTCAGGGGTTTGGATTCTTCCAAAAAGAGTCAGTGACTAGGCCCTTTTAGGGTCTGCTGCGGTCTGATAGTGGGTGTGGCTTGCAGAGAACAGGGAACTGGTATTTTGTTAAACATTAGGCCAACCTATCGCTTAGCATGCGTTTTACACGGGCAGCCCAAATATTTTTCTCTGCATGCTGTGTTAGTGTAGCAATCATGTTGGGATGTAATGAGGTTGCATGCCAAATGAACTCTCATTATAGAAACTGTTTGGTCTTCTCAAAGGCAGATTCCATACAAGTATATAGTTTGATATTATCCACATTGTACAATGTACATGCAGTGCATCATTTGCAATAACGTGTAGTACACCGTTTGCAATATGAGTTATCCAGTTTATACATGTGATGAGGTGTTGGCTAGTTCGTATTGGCACGTTCTGGCTTGTATTTTCAACCCACAATAGCACTATCACATATGTTCTGTGGCTTGCCAACTTGTCCCGACTTCTACCTGATGTGGGTTTGTATGTTGGTTTTTTCAATTCTCAATTATTCAGCACAGATGACACAAGTCTCAGGTGATTATGTTATAACCGGTGGTAATAACATGTTTTCCACTCATGATGGCCCCTGCCCTTCTTGAGGGGTTTAAGGATCTGCCTAATTTGTCATGGATGTAGCTCAGCCAAAAGCAGGGGCAATTCTCAAACCTTCCGATGAACCGATTATAAACAAGAGTAGCTTTCATTCCGGGTAATAAGGCATGTGTGTGGCTTTTCATCCTAGGCAAATACATTGCAGAATACCAAGTACGGTTCGTTTTCTGCTCTCACCACAATCATGAGATTAGAAAAGGAATCTCATTCAGCCAGTTATTTTCAAGAAACTCTTGGCTTCGCCGCAAAATAACTGGCCTCGTCATATTTGTTCTCCTATTCCTTCTAAGAATGTCAAGGTAGATTGCCCGAATAGTGGATTAAGGGACTTCAACAATTCAAGTTTTAAGCCATTGGAACAGCTCAGAACTGAAATATTGAGTTTTGCTTAAAGAGCATTACCAAAGTAATCTTTGCTTTTAGTAGGATTTATAGAGACTTTTAATGTTGATTGTGCGCCCATGCCCAAAATGTTAACATGCAGCTTGGGCTCCTCACGATGTTGTGAGGTAAGAAGCAAGAAAATGATGCTGAGTTAAGGAGATTGGCTAAGAGCACCTTAAAGAATTGCAGGTTCGCCCCTCAAGGAACAGGACACTTCCATCGTTCCTCAGCAACATTGTGAAACAAGCTAGGGTCGTACTTATGAAGTAAATTGAGGTCAGTACAACGAGCATCATATTTTATTTTAGTGTGTGAAGCTTTTATACCAATCTGAATGTGGCACACCTTAAAGATTCTCTCTTACTGGGGGGCATTTGTGGCTCTCTCTGCTGACCCTGAGAGGAGCAATTGAGGCAGCAAGGCTGTGCTTTTTTGTTGTTATTAATGTGTAATGGACACAACTTTAAATGCAGAGTTATTGAATGACTTCTTAATGTGTGCTAGGGTGAGGGCTTTACACTAATCTTTCACCAGAGCCCACTTGTAAGTCGTGGAAATGGAGCAAACTGTTAGCATGTAATTTACGCTGGACACGTGGGCACCAGCTGGCGCCCACCGTGTTGGCATGCGACCTAGTCAGCAGGCCCATTCATTGTAATAACAGACTCCAGTTAACTGGCTGATAGTAAACCATGGTTAACAGCTAGCATACCTTCTTGGAGATCTTGGAGATTAACATATCTTCACCCTCTTCAAAAATAATTGAATCCCCAGCATGCCAAAGACCCAAAAAATCTAGTCATAGACCCTAGCAACCTGCCTAAGAAGATGGCAGAATATCCCAATCCTATTGAGGAAAAATGTAGGCTAGAAGTAGCCCAGGAACTATGGTAAGGGCATGCCAAGCACAAAAGGATGTTGAACCTCGTGTAGTCCCCAAAGCTCGAGAGGACGCGAATACAAAGACTAATTTCACCTTGCTCAAGAGAAGATTGGGAAAAGAACCAATCTATTCCACAACCCAAGAAAACTCAGAACATGAATTAGGAGATGAAGACAAAAGCTTTGGGGCCATGGCCTCCAAACTCTTGGGGAGTGATGACCAAAGATTACCACTAGAGGGGCCTATTCCATACACCATTATCGGCCCAGAAAGCTATGTAAGTGATAATGGACTTGTAAACATCTAGAGACATAACTGGACTCACCCCCTTTCTTTCCTCCCACAAGTGTAAATTTTTATTGGCTCCTTACTTCAAGAAAATCCCAGCCTATGGAAGGACTTAAAGGATTGGATGGATGGAAAGTTAAAAGTTCACACAGTGCCTCTGAATGCAGTCACTCAAATGCAAAGTAAAAGGAGAGCCATAGCTCATGTTGTTGCTAAAGCATCTACTTCGCAGAAGCAGGAAACCTTAGGACATGCAAGGATCTTATCTTCTAAAGAGGTTCGTGAACAAGCACGAACAACTAGGCACTCCCGAAAGAAAAAGGCCACAAAATCAACCACCATGGAAAGAGAAGCGTTGTGGCCATGGTCTATATAGTTAAAAAGTTTCGACCTTACCTTTTGGCAACTAAATTTATTTTCTTCGTAGACCATCAAGCTCTTCTTTATCTAGTGAATAAACCTTGCACCATGGGTAGGATCACTAGATGGCTCCTAATTCTACTAGAGTTTGATTTTACCGTCATGATACGTAAAGGCTTCCAACATGTATTGGCCGACCATATGTCGCACATTTCTAATGGAGAGCCGCTGGTGGGTGTTGATGATGACTTGCTCGATGCTCCCCTATTCCAAGTATGCTTGATTCCTGGAAGTTGTGCATTTCTTAATGGCCTACCCACCGAAGCACTGACAACAAGGATCGAGGAAGACACCTCATCAAAAAGTTAACCCCTTTATCAATTGATTGCAAGGCAACTTTATAAACAAAGGAAGGACAGAATAATGAGATGTTGGTGTCCATGAGATGAATGCGTCTCTATTTTGAAACAAGCCCACTCTGGGTTTGTAGGCAGACACTTTATAGCAGCAGATACCACTGCTTGAAATATCCCTCTACCTGGCAGGCTTATGGTGGCCAACCTTGTTTGGAGATGCGGTTGAATATATCAAAGGATGTGATGAATGCCAATGAATGACGATTCCAAACAATAAAGAAAGGATGCCCCTTTAACCCATCATGTCCTTACAACCATTTGAAAAATGGAGTATCGATTTTGGTGGACCCATTAGTCCGGTTGCCTTACACACCCAATCCTAGCATATCATAGTGGCATGGACTATTGCACAAAATGGGTTGCTTGCGCCACAAGAAAATCCGACAAATGATCCATGGCTAAAGTCCTTTGCGAGTGTGTAATCACTTGCTTTGGGCAACATAATGGCACCCACTTCATAAATGCGGTAGTATAATTCTTGCTACAAGAATTTTTGGTCACACACTGTAAATCTTCACCATGCCAATGACCAAGAAGAAAGTACTAAATAAGACCCTATGTGCCATCTTGACCAAGACTGTATAGGCAAGCCGCAATGACTGGGAACATAAGTTGTCGGCTGCACTATGGGCTTATCGCACAACGTATAAGGTGGCCATCCACACAACACCCTTCAACCTAACGCATGGAACTGAGGAAATTATGCTTATAGAAGTCTTGGTACCAAGCTTTAAGGGTACATTTGCGAGCACTATTCTGGCAAGGCTAATGGCTATTATCAACCCTATAAGGCTAACGGTTGTTGTTGATCCTGCAATGCCATGTATACTCAACCTCTTCTCAAATCTAGCCAACTTGCACCTATTGGGGTGAATTCTAGTAGCCTCTAATCAAGCTAACTTTCTATGCAAAGAAACTAGTGAAGTGTTGAGCTCAACTAAAGGTTTTGAGAGCAAATGAATGATTAAGGTGGGATTTTATAACTCCTTATTAGAGGTAAAAATTTACATTTCTAAAGCCCCATGCTTGTGTGAAAGTTTGCGCCTGTTTTTCGATCGTGTTCTAGAATCTCCTAAAAGCAAGTGCCCATTTTTGTGGTGAGCTTGAGATAAAGCATGAGCTCAAAGCTGATTGAATCATCAGATCCGTAATCATGAAGGTAACCACGACCGCCTTTGCACAAAATATGGACATTATGAGTATTTGATCATGAACACTTTGAACATTATGGCCAACCTTTGAAGTTTGTATTCTATTATTATGCCCATGAAGAAAATTTGGGTAGAGTATAAGACACCATTCTAATGAGAGGGCACATAGTTCAAGAAGTAGGAGGAGGAAAATCTTGGGTAGACTATTTAGGTTTAGGACACCATTCTAATGAGAGGGCACATAGGTCACAAAGTAGGAGGAGGCCCTGTCTTGCTGATAGAACTTGAAAGGAAATCAAGGAGGCTCAAATAATATAGCTAAATACATTATTAAAGATACTAATGTGGGCTCCATCTAATCCATAAAACTAGCACACAATATGTGTTTAGGTCTCTCCCATGATAGTGGTAACCTGCCTCTTTCTTACTCTCAATGAAAAAAGGATTCCATAGAATGAATATAATCTCTACTATGGTAACCTACCTCTTTCTTACTCTCAATGACAAAAGGATTCCATAGAATCAATATAGTCCTATTGTGGTAAGTTACTACCTCTTTCTTGCTCTCAATGACCAAAGGATTCAATAGAATCAATATAGTCTCTATAGAGACTCACATACTTCCATAAATGTCATGCCTCGAACTAATCAGTGCAACAGGTTTGTCTAACTCTCATTCACAATTCCATAAGATCTCAAAACAGATATTTGCAAATATCTTATAAAGCTTGCCTCTATAGAGGACTCATGGCTTCAATATTCCTCCACAAAAGATTTACATACTAATCTTACCACAACAACAAATGGTGCTTCTCACACTCACTCTCATTCACAATCAAAATCTCACAAGATCTCAATCTAGCATCCACAAAGAGTTGTCTCATTTTCATTGTCATTCAATCCGAAACTTCCATCTTACTCTTTTGAAGGATTAATCATCCCATTCTCACTTCTAGGTATCTCACTCAAAATCTTGATCAAAAGATTCTTCCAAAAAATAAACAAACGTCTTCAAATATGTCTAAAGCTTTACCATAGGTAATGTTGATGTTGCGTAATAAATAAGAAATATTCAAAAGCTTCACCATAGCTAATGTCAATGATGCTAGCTAGCTGCTTCACCATAGGTGGTCATTGATGCCAAGCTGATTCAGCTTCATAAATAATAATCAATAGTTATGGGAATTACCACTGATGATCCAAAATCAACCTTGTCTTATACACATCATTGTGTTCATGAAGTTGCATTAAAATCAATACCCAAAAGAGATTAAGAGCAACAATGCAAACAGGATTTAGGATGGTACGGCAGTTGAGTTATCCAAAACCTCCTAGAGTAATTCCCAAGGTTAATTGCATGTATCATGGGGACTTCATCTAAGGGTTGCTTTGAAAAAAAATTTGTGCATGGGTATAGCTCAACTTTTGGGTAACTAGAGGCTTAACAGAGGGGTAAACTTGGATCTAGAGATCAGGATTTGACCTACAAGGAGGGACTATACATGCACTTGAGATTAGGGAAAATAGTTGAAGACAAACTTGCATAGTGAAACTTCCAAGGACGTTCCTACCAGAGGAGCACTAGATCGGGTCGCTTGGCTAACACACATCAAAGTGTGATCACTTGGAGAGGAATGAATTTAATCAATACTAGCAGGCGAGACAACTAATCAAGGGTACCACAGAGGGGGGGAGAGAAATGCAACCTCCCCCCATAGTATTCGGTAGTTTTCTAAACATTGTTAAGAGCTATTTGGATACCTCTACAAGAGGCTCAATCTGCAGACACAGGTCAAGTGCAATAAGCATAGGTTAAAGCACCTCAATAGGAAGGGAAAATACATAGACAACACCCACCTTACAAGAATTTATGCAGAGGGAAACCTTTGCAAGCCAAAACGAGCAAATAACATACACTGCTAAATTTTGGAGCGACATTGAAGTTGCCTCTGGGAGCAAGGAAACCTTCTTTCCCGCTCCAAGGGAGTTTTGGATGTAGACACGAAACTATGACAAAGATGCAAGCCATAAGTCACAATAAACAAGAACGATGCGCAAATGGCACTAAGTGAGTAAAGAATCTTTGAGAGAGTGCAATCCCCTGAATATAGGATCATAAAGGTTAGGGATTGGTGCGCAAGCCCAAGCTGTTGTTTAAGCTATGTTAGAGGGAATGCCACTATTGGAGCCTATTTGTGAATACTCCAATGAGGGTGGGAAACTATTACCCTTCTGAATATAGATGATCCCAATACGGAGAAGGCTAAGAAGCTAAACGACAATTCTAGGATGTATTTTTTTGGCGAGCACTTTTTGGTTTTGAGGCGAGCGACTTCTCTCTTTACTCATATTGTCTCTGTCTACTCTTTCTCTCTCTATTATCTCGCTCTTCTCTCCCTTACGCACCCTTTCTTTCTCTCTTTACTATCTTGCTCTTTAAAAAGATAGCGGGCAATGTTGAAACTTCCAATATTGTCCAATACATTCCAAGACTTTTCCACACCTTTACAAAGGCACCATATTATGATCTTAAAATTCCATTATATTCCAAAGAAAATTTACAAGATTATAGCATATTATGACAAACACCTACGAGATATTGAACACACGCAACAATACATGAAAACATTTGTGTACACAATGTTGTTTACTTCCAGGGGCCACTATCATTGCTACTTAAGTCTTCACAAAGACACCATAGAGAGATGCAGCTTCCATTATATTTCAAAGAAAAATTACAATACTGTAGCATATTATGACAAACACCTATGAGATGTTAAACACAAGCAGCAATACATGAAAGCATTTTGGACCTCAACTATCATCTTGGCCTTCTCCATCTACTCTAAATTTGCAATGAAGGTGGCAACTTTTCCTTGAAGAGGAGCCTCTTTGCCCTCTTCAATGATGCCAAATCATTGAAGAGGAGCCTCTTTGCCCTCTTTGCCCTCTTCAATGATGCCAAATCTCTCCATATGCCAATGGTTGTTTGCTGCTTTCACCTCTAGCATGTTCTTGTCTGCAAGGTCTACCACTTTCTTTGTTGTGAGCTTCTTGTAGAGCTCCTGCACTTCAGATGTTGTTGTCCATGCTTCCATAAGGGCATTTGATCTAGGTTCTTTTTCTTTGAGGTGCATGAAAGGTTGAAGAGCTTTACTTAAGATGCTTGCAAACGTCGTAGTATTAGAGGGATTGGTGGATAAACCTATGATAATAGAGTTTATGCCCAGCCTATTACAATATGAAAATATAAGGGGTGGGTGGGATGGGATGTGTCCCTAGAATAAGCATAGTGGAACATGGCAATCTCTACTCTATTTATAAGGTCTCAGAAACAAAAATAACTATTTTAAGCATAGAAATAACTATTTTAAGGTCTCACTAAAAATTTCTCTCTTTTACTCACACTCTCTTGTGGCCTCCAGATCTATCTTGCTCCATCTCTCTTTATTGTCAATTTAATTACCTAAATAGTTATAGCAAAATCTAAAACAATGCCATAGATATAATATGAGTCAACAAAAGTGCATCGCAATATTGTATAAATCAATATGTTTTTGTCATTACAAGGGATGAAATACATCAATAAGGACGTCATGAATCTGTTAATGGAAGAAGGAAGGTGGTTGCATGTAGGGAGCTCTACCAAATGGTGCAGGTGTAGGTGGGAATAGCAAGCAGCCTTGCAAGTTTGAGATGTGGTGCCCACCATGATAAGGGCATCGTAAAAGAACCCACGTGGGATATCTATGGCATACCACCTGGGGCTCGCTTGGAACACCAGGTGGCCATGATGAGGTACTTGACCTTGTTGGGCTCATGGGTACTAGGGTGGGTGGAGGATATAGGTGAGAAGCATGTGGAGATGATCCCCCCACATCCCTCTGTTGCTCTCGTCAAGCGTACTCAGTGAGGTAACCCTTGAAATACTGTTGACCCAAATCTTTGGGAATGTACAAAAGTGGTCATAGACACGAACTATAGCACACCTCGTCGCTCTCCATGCTGATGCGATGCCAATGTAGTATCCTACATGCTCTAGCAAGGGTCCCAATATCGGCAAAGGAATCTAGGACTGCCGTCCCCTTGATCAGTGAACATCCCGAGTAACCACCTGCCGTAGTAAAATCTTTCATTAGCATATATAAATGGACGATAATATAAAAGAAAATATATAAATGGATGACAAGAGTGATGATGGACTATATAATGATTACAATACTTCAAACGAATTGTAATGAAGTGAGTGCTCTGATTACCTTGCGAAAGGCTCGCTACATTAAACAACATCTTGGATAGGATTCCCGTCTGCATCCAACATGTATGGCAAGGTTCCCTCTTGCAGTTTAGGCTCTAGGAAGATATCACCCAACCTCAAAACCTGGACAATCTGCCTCACCTCCTCGCCTATCATAATTTGGACAATTGGACGTACTTCGATTGGGGTGCGTAGATATGGCAATGACCAAAACAGTGACCTAGGTGCACACACTTGTAAGTACATTAGGTAAATCATGGTTGTTCACATTAATAAAAACCACTCCTTCACTCACCTCTTCTTGTCCATCTTTTGATATGACATACAAGTATCGCAGGGAGCGTAAGAACAAAGTCCTACGTAATGTAAAGTTCCAAGTCTATGCCTCTCACACAACAATCCCCAAGTGCTCTGCGCGTAGATTATAAACCATAGTGCCATTGGCATGTAGGAACTCTGTAGCAAGTACAAAAGCTAACTCCACAAGTACCTCCCTAAATAGATTCCATCGGGGAACCATAACCTCAGTCTTGGTGGAGAGTGTAAGATTTGTTGGAAAATCATCCCACACCAAGCGCATGCCTCCAAGGCTATCGAACATGTCCATGCTTCCCAACCTCATGCCAATGATCCCATGCCTCCAAGATTTGTTGGAAAATCAACCCACAACAAGTGCATGCCTCGAAGGCTATCAAATGTGTCCATGCTTCCCAACATCGTGCCAGTGATCCCATGAATCATTGCAATAATGCTAGATTCGTGGAACAACAAAGCATATAAGTGGACTGCAAACTATATAACGATGAGACGAATGAAGAGAGTCAATGGCATGCGTTAGAGATCATACCTATGTTTTTGCTTTCCCAAAAGTGCGAGACGGAGGTGATCAATGTTGGAGTTGAGAACTAAGTGGAGAGGATCTACAACTTCTGAATGGAAGTCATCATTTAGACAAGACCAATCACATGTTATTATTGTTGTTCAAATAATGAACTTATGTTAAAACCCAAACATGTTAAGTTCACTTACTGGATCCCAACAGGTCTACGTCATCTTCTTTTGAACTCTCTAACCCCTACTCTTTGCTCTCACAATGCAGGCTCACCTACTCATCACCACATGCGTGGGACTCATGCTCATCATCCTCAGAGTCGCTATCCTCAGCATCCTCATCAATGTCATCCCCTTCCCACTTTGGCAATGACCTCTTTTTGGGCGTTGCTATCACGGTCATGGATGATGGAGGTGTGTGTTCATTTGGCTTCTTACCCTTGTCCTTGGGTCACTCCTCGTTTGCTAATTTCTTGCCCTTCTTCTCCTCAGGGGCTGAGTGCTGCTCGGTGAGAGGCTTCTTGCCCTTCTTTTACTCCTACATTCACCCAACATAGCAATTTTAAACTCACAAAAATAAACTTCATAGTTTATACAAATGTGCTACCCCACACAATGAAACGTACTCTAAAACTACTTAGCCTCATCTAGAGGAAATTGCTTAGCTTCATTTAGAGGAAACTCCTCCTCAGGGTAGTCTATCCCACCATGGGCACAATATCTAGGTGTCCTTCCCCCGTAGCTCATCAATCCATCCTCAGGGTACAATCACATCTCATCTGTCTCGAACCACACCCATGCGTCTGGAGGATGCTTGGGCATATATATCCGATTACACACACAACTTCTCCAACAAAATGATAAAATAGCAATATAAACTTATCCACCATCTAATACGATAAAATGACAATAATAATATTGTGGCATGCTACTAGATACCTATACAAGAGGCATTGTGCCATGCACAACGCGTGTAGTTCGCTGGTCAAGGGTGGCACGCATTTACCCTTTCCACCTTATGAGCACCTTTTTCAAAGTGAGTCTTTCTAAAATCTTTGAGAGCATCCGTGATACCTACCCTAGAGTCCAATGTGTCTCTCTCGTGTGCCTGCCGGCTATGGCAGGTGAGCTTGCCTCCAACTTCGCGTATAGTTATAGCATATACTCAGCCGATTGGAACCAATACACAAGCCAATGTATCCACACAAAGAACTCTCTGCAAGATGAAGGAATCTGGGCATCCCTCATTGCAAACTCACCACACCCGCTGCCAATATGTCAACGAGCCTACATTTCCTACATTGTGAAACAACATTATGTGTTTAGCTAGTATGAAAAGAACTTTAATGTGTCAAGAGAGTTACTCTGCATTTGGAATATGTGCCCAAGGTCACATAATTCTTCTCTGCATCATTAAGATATCTTCTTCCATCACATACAGTGTGTAGACCATAGCTAAACCTTCTCTTTCAATGGTTGTGAATTTCTTATCTATATCATTAAGCTATCTACTTCCATAGCATAGAGGAAAATCTATATTACTCTCACTTGGTTGCACTAGGATATAGTCCAATGGCAAATGTAGAGGTGTCAATGTGCATATGAAAAATCACATTCCATCTTAGGGCTTGAGAATGAGAGCTGATGCTATAATGCTTTCTTTAGTTTTTCAAATGATTCCTCACATTCATTAGTCCACATAAAAATAATTAGCAACACATGTAAAAAGGTCATGCCAACATGAAGCTGAATCTTTTGTAGTATCCATAGTGACCCATAAATCTCTAGACACCCCTGAAGTTAAGGGCTCTTGAAAGCTCAAGAATAATCTTAATCTTACTCTTCGTAGTGGATATACCATTCCTAGAGACAATGTGTCCCGAACTCACACTTTTTTGGGGTTAAGAGAAATCCAGTACAATCTTCATAGCTCAAAGACTTTCCTTAGGCAATGTATATGTTCTTTCCATGAGTAATCCACACATAGATCATCCATGAACACTTCTAAGAATTTTCTCTTCTAGCTTGCGAGTACTGAATCTGCTAGCCTTTTCACCCTATCCCTGGTAGAAAATCACTTTCTTAAAAAACTATTTGCCACAGTCAGGGTTGGAAATTTGTGCCAAATCATGTCCCCTCTTTGTAAATAGCATTTCCATATCCTTCAAGGCATCTTTATAATTCTTGTCTCATAACCTCCCTTTAAAATCGAATTCTCAAAGCAAACATCTCCTTTGCTGAATTATATGCTCTTAAAAGGATATGATCTAGACGGAAGGAAACCCTTATTCAAATATTTTTTCCAAGCCTAAACTCGATAATCAGAATCTCCCTAGAAGAGTTAAATCCCCAAATCTCAATGATAACTCTAAAAATCATATCATATAACACCCAAGGTCTCTCACTTCTTGAGAGAGATATGGCCATCTCTTCTTGGCTGGAATCCAAAAACCTCTCCCTTGATTACTTTGCAAGGAACTTAAAATTAGCCAGCCCAGACCATGAAGACAAGCTTAAGTCTATCTCCAAAGACTAGTTTCTTACTCTCAAAGGACATAGGCTTCCCATCTTGGAACAAAGCTACACCTATCACAAAATCACTAGCATTAGTCTCAATGATGTAAGGCCAAGGCTCACATAGGAGTATCTCGAAATTTAATTTTTTCAAAGTATCGAAAGTTCCATGTAGCTTCTCCTTCCACTCAATTGGAGAATCAGACTTCTTATTTTTACCCTTAAGAAGATTGGTAAAAGGCACTGTCAACTTTGAATAATCCCTGACATATTTTTGAAGAAACACTACGAAACCTAAGAAAGATTTTAACTGTGACCGTACACGGAATTGGGCATTCCAAAATCTTTTGGATTTGATCCAAATCTATACTTAAGCCATCTAGAGAGATTTTATGACCCAAGTATAATAATTCCTTCTTGAAGAAATCACACTTAGATAATTTATAATATAGTTTCTCCTTCTTGAGCTTTCCTAGAACCTCTTTAAGATGATCCTCATGCTCACCCAAAGCTTTATTATATATCAAAATGTCATCTAAGAAAACCACCATGCATTTTCCTAATAGATCCTAAAATAGTCATTTATCATCTGTTGGAAAGTTTTTGGTAACACTAAAAATTCGTATAGTCGTGACATGTCCTAAAAGCAATTTTAGGAAACCTTCCTCTGTAATACGGATCTGATGATAATTGGTTCACAAGCCAAGCTTTGTAAAATACTTAGCTCCTTAAAACCTATCAATAAGATCATCTGATGTAGGCAATGGGTATTTATTTTTAATTGTAACTTTGTTAAGACGTTTGTAATCAATACATATTTGCCAGGTACCCTAATCTTTTTTCTTAACCAAGAGAGCTAAGGAGACTTACTTGGTCTGATCTAACCCATCCTCAAGTATTCAGCTAGTTGCTTGGCTTCTTCGTCTTCCTCAATCTAGCTAAGCTGATACTATAGAGGAATACTAACAGGTACTGCACCTGGTACTAGCTTAATTTTGTGGTCCACCTCTTGTTTAGGAGGTAATCCACGAGGTAACTCATCAAGAAATACATCCTGAAATTCGCTCTTAATGGAATTTAACACTTTACTTTCCCAAACATCTAAAGAAACAGTGTTGACATCAAAATGAACACATGACGACACTAGATCCATAACCAATTGGAAAAGTTTATAGTTAAAAAGGTTTTCCATTAACTCAAGCTCATTAATGATAGTTTCTTTAGGTACAACAACGTTTTCCTTAAGAGTAACAAGGTTTCCATTGTGATGGAAAGACATCAAATGTTTGACCCAGCAACAGAAAAATCTTCATTTTTTTTATGAAACCATTCCATCCCTAAAATGATGTCTACATGACCTAACCTCATGACATGAAAATGAAGTATTTCTTTCTAAGTTCAATTGGATGTCTAGCTTTGACACCTTGTCCCAAAATTGGACTTGTCCTCTAGCCATCCTGACCTTGTACATGTGATCATTATGAGTGGTTTCCAGCTTCATCCTCTATACCACAATGTTGTCAATAAAATTGTGAGTACTACCACGATCAAACAATATATGAACCTGATGTCCATTTATTGTTCCATAAATATAAAATAATTTGTTTAGACCAAAAACGTCCTTACTGAAAGTACAATTTGGACATTTGCTTCCTTCAAGATGCGTAATATTGACTTCAGAAAATTTACCTTGAAGTGCTGTAATGTGCACAGATTTCTTTGGTATAAACTTCTTCGGTCCTGCCTTTTGCCTAGGGTATCGAAGGTGTTGCAGCTCCATTCAAAGGACATAATTTCTTCGTGTGTCCCTTTTCTTTGCATTTGAAACATGTGAGATTATCCCTACTCCACAAATTTCAGCTTCTTGCTGGCGTTGTTAGAATTTTTTTTGGTTTTGGTGTGTAAAAACTATCTTCCTTTTTTGTCTTCTCTTCGTAAAAGTGAACGTGGATTTCTTTTCATTAGACAATGGTTTTGAAGTGTTGGCGCCGACCATTATCTTATTAAAAACCTGAGCTACATGAATAGCATCCTCATCCGTTTTGACTTTGCACTTTTTTTTTTACCTCGTACTAATAGTCACGAGCTAGACCATTGATGAAAATCCCACATAAGGTATGATCATTTGTTTTGGCGTTGGCACCCAATTGTCTAAACTTTTGCACATAATTGTCAAACGATTAATTTCTCATGCTATTTTTTATAAGCTTTGCAATTATCTCGAATTCATCCTCTGGTTAGACGAACTCTTTTTTGAAAGCTTCTTTGAAATTTTGCCAAGTGGTAGGAATGGAATCTTCTTTGAGATCCTTCCACCAAGTCAATGCCTTCCCTTTCAATAACCCCTACGCCATCTGCAGCTTTTGCGCATTAGTAAATGGATGAAAGGCAAAGTGTGTAGTCCACCTGTTGAGCTAAGCATCTACAGATTCTTGAGTCTTCTCCTTTTTATCTCACTACCGTATACCTTTGGCACAAACAATGAAGCAACTGCTTTGGTAGGAGCAGGAGGCGCCGCCAAAAGAGCCTTTTGTAAAGTCAAGATCTGCACCTTCAGTGACTCCATCTCGTCATGGCATTTGGCAATAGTTGCTTCCAGACAACCTCCTCTTCTTCAACAACTTGGAATTTAAGATCTTCCCTCCCTGAGTCAGGATGAATACACATCTCATCAACATTATCATTGACCGAGAAGTCAATGTGAGCCATTATAATAAGATTCTTCAAAAATCATGAATCACTCAAGCCAACTTCACTTGACCACCCTTGACCAAAATGATCTAGTGAATTAATTCACTAGAATTGACTACACATAAGAAAAAAGTATTTCATTCGCATTTGGTGGCTAAACAACGGCCAAAATCATGAAAACACCCTCTAGAATTAATCCAAACAGAAATAACTACTAGTACAAGGCACACTCGCATTAATTATATGAGAATAACCCACATCTATCTAATGTCACCACGTGAAAACGTACTTCAACACTAAATAACTCTTGAAAATTTTAAATTCTCGAGAAAAAAAAGAATTATCATGATTTTTCCTAATTTTTTAGGGCCTCAAAATTTACTAATTTTTTAGGGCCTCAAAATTTTAATGCTGGTATCTGACCCTACGCATTTTGAGGCCTCTTTGCTCCACGCATACTGCACAAACCTCGAGAGTATATAATCGCCTAATTTTTTAGGGTCAGATGCGATTATATACTCTCATCTAGTTTTGGCTGTGAAACTCATGCTTTAGTGAGCTAATAGCAAGAATGGAGGCCCCCACGGTGGTCCTTAGCCTAGCACGTGCATGTAAGCATCTTGGAGATCATCAGTGCTAGAGAATCTGCGGATTGATATTGAAGCCTCCCTCTTATTATTTGTATCTACTGCCCTTGATTTTGTATCTTTCTCTCAATTCGTATCTTCTACCCATATATATTATGAGTTGGCTTTTCATTTGTGGGCATATATTTTGTATCTTTCTATTAATGGTTTGGGGGTGAAACTTTGCGAGTGGGTGGAACGTCAAGATTTTATGGCATTTGATAGGGTTTCACCTCCACTCACAAAGTTTCACCACCATGAGATGCCAGATGGGCAGGACAGTGTGTTGCTACCTGCTATTTTTGCATAGTGCCCAAGGGGTCTGCCTATACAAAAGTTACAAGTTTGGGTGGGACATCACGCTCGTATAGGCTCGTATGGTATTCGATGGGGTTGAAACTTTGCGTGTGGGGGTCTATGGGACTGCTACCCCTCCACTTGCAAAGTTTTACCACCATCGGATGTCGGATAGGTAGGAGGGTGTGTTGCCACCCGCTAGGATATGCATAGTGCCCAAGGACCCCTTACGCAAAAAATCACGGGTTTGGGTGGGGATATCACACTCGTATGGCATCCAATGAGGGTGAAACTTTGCGAGTGGGTCCATGGATCTGGTACCCCTCCATTCGCATAGTTTCACCACTATCAGGATGCCAGATGGGTGGGAGGTGTGTTATCACACACTTTTTTTTGTATAGTGCCTAAGGGGTTCCCTATGCAAAAATTAGGGGTTTGGATAGGACATCACGCCCGTACGACATCCGATGGGGGTGAAACTTTGCGAGTGGGTCCATGGAGCTACTACCCCTCCACCCGCAAAGTTTCACCACCACACGACACCAGATGGATGGGACGGTATGTAAGATTCCTCCCCAACCTATCAAGATGTCCAGCATCTTCCCCTGTAATCAATTCCCTCTTCAGAAATATAAAAGATCTTGTTTCTATATGTTTTGGCCTAGAGAGAGAAAATATTTTAGAGAGAGAATGAATATTTTTGGATGGAAAAATATCTCTTCTTATTAAAATAAGTTCCTCCGAAATAGAAGTTCAAAAAGATTTTCAGAAGGTGCATTAGAAATCAAGTATAATCTGTTCAAGAGGCCTTATCCTAGGGGTCAAGATTTTTTTGAAATTTTAAATTAAGGTTCCTATGGACCAACAAGATTCATCCAAATGTAGGGAGGAGATAAATGGAAGAATAAAAGGAAAATCTCCCAAAAATGAGTAAATACTCACATAAGATGAAGAGTTGACTAAGGACAAGGTTAATAGATAAAAAAGAGAGATATTTAGAAGAACTGATGCATTTTTGACACCTCAGTATATGGGCGAATTTCCCTCGTGAAAGAGGCACCTATTTCACATGTATGGGAGAGTTTTAAACTCTCAAATAATGAGATATTTTTATCTCTCCTCTCTCCTGTTTCAACTAGATCCAAAAAGCGAACTAAACTGACCCAAAATGGTCATTATTTGACTAAACTGATCTAGAAAATTCTAGAATTAGTTGGCTTGGTTAGAAGCTCTCTTTTTCCTATAAATAGAAGCCTCCCCCTTTGTTGAAGCTCAATACCCTACTTCCCAAGAGCCAAAAACTGTGAATTTACTCATAATTCATTAGTTTTTGACCTTCCCTCTTCTAAAGATTGGTGTGGCCACTCTTGTTTCAAACAAGAGTAGATCCCTCAAACCATCAAGCCAAAGGAAAGCGCTCAAATTCTCCATGTAAGTTGGAGATTCTTCTCTTTTCTATTTCATTTTATGGTTTTTTATGATTTTTGTCTTCTCTAATATGAATATGATGTTATGCCTCATTGAAAAAAGGCATTCCCCTCTCTTCTTTAGTAAATCCAACCATTCTTTATCCTAGATGAATGATTAATGGATAAAATCAAGTTTTTCATAATGTTTCTCTTAAATAAGTAGAAAATGTTTACATTAGAATGATTTAAATACTCTTGGTGAACTTCTAATTAATTTTAGAGAGTTACAAATTGAAAAATGGTCAGCCATACAAAGGAGGTTATGGCAAAATTTTCTAAAATTGTGTAAAATAAGTTTTATTTTTTTATTCAAAAAGAGTAATCCCCATTGTATATGTATTCTTAAAGTGTTATTTTTCATCCTAGGTATAGAAAAATGCATACTAAAAATATTTTATTAAAAAAGTGTTACTTTCTTTAGAATTAAATTATATGCATAGAAGGAAGCATATTGAAATTTTTATTTTGATTATAAAAGTGTTATTTTCATCATAAATGATTTGTATGCATAAACATATGCATACAAGAAATTTTTATATATTAAAAGAGTGATTTTTATCATAAATGATTTTTATCATAAATGATTTTTATCATAAATGATTTTTATGTATAAATGGATGCATAAAAGAAATTTTTAAATATTAAAAGAGTGATTTTTATCATAAATTATTTTTATGCATAAATGGATGCATAAAAGAAATTCTTTTATATTAAAAGAGTGATTTTTTATGCATAAAAGAAATTCTTTTATATTAAAAGAGTGATTTTCATCATAAATGATTTGTATGCATAGACATATGCATAAAAGATATTTTTTTATATTAAAAGTGTGATTTTCATCATAAATGATTTTTATGCACAAAATTTTTTTTATATTAAAAGAGTGATTTTATCATAAATGGTTTTTAGGCATAAATGGATGCATAAAAGAAATTCTTTTATATTAAAAGAGTGATTTTCATCATAAATGATTTGTATGCATAAACATATGCATAAAAGATATTTTTTAATATTAAAAGTGTGATTTTCATCATAAATGATTTTTATGCATAAATGGATGCATAAAAGAAATTCTTTTATATTAAAAGAGTGATTTTCATCATAAATGATTTTTATGCATAAATGGATGCATAAAAGAAATTCTTTCATATTAAAAGAGTGATTTTCATCATAAACGATTCTTATGATGATAAAAGTGTGACTTTCATTAGAATTAGATTTTATGCATAAATAGAAGCATATAGAATTTTTATATTTAAATAAGGGTTCTCTTAATCCTCTGTTTAATTTCTGCAAAAATTGAAAAAACAAATAAGTAGATAATCTGTGAGAAGAAATGCTACCGTTTCATATTCACTAAGATCATAAATGAGAAAATTCAATTAAACTATCGAAGTCGGAGATCGAGATAAATGATTATTTTATTCCTCATAGGAAATTCATGTTTTAGAAATCTGTAAGCAAATATTCGATGGATGAAATTTAGAAAAAGAGAAATTGAAATATTACCTTTCCAGAAAGATAGTTTAGGGGAAGAACCTTTCCAGACCCAAACTCTGATTCAGACTATTGACCAAGACCTAATTTCTTCGTCAGTTTCAATCAATGATGACGATGTGCCCAGTTCAAGAAAAATGCACTCAAATCTCCCACCAAATCTGAAAATAAGTTAAGACTTTTGACTTTTGATTTTGATATGAGGATCAAGTTAACACAATTCGAGGAATTCTGTTTGGAATTCAGACCTGGATCTAGAAGTATTGGGATACGGATTTAAGATTTATTCATGGTATTCAAACAAAATCAAAACTGTAAACTTGCATAGAAACCCTATTTTCTTAAAAGACTGTCTTAGGCCAGAATGCTGGAGGGAGCATTTGGCATATATGTTTATAAGTTGTTTGTTCATGAGGATGGGCAAGTCACGACTATAGGGCTACTTAAGGCAGCTTGGTGCACTCATGGAGCTATGGCAGCCCACATTTTACCCATGATATGTGGTGTATTATGGTGCTCTACCCCATCATCATGAGATTTCGATCTACTTTGCACAACAATTATACGCAGAGTTCACGTTGGGGATCGAGGTAGATTATCATGATCGTTGAGGCCATGGTGTAGGCCAGCTTTAGGACCATGACAGGAGGCCTAGTGAGCAGGCTAGGCGTCTCCTCCCTACACTTTGGGCACTTGATGGATTGGATATGCTACCCTTTGCCACAGTGCATGAGCTAGGTGTGCAGATAGGTCACCAGTTCCATCATGCTACAGAGTCTATTCAGCATGTCGTGGAGCTGACCACTACTAGCATGGTATTCTCCTAAACCCTTCTATAGTTATTCAATTATGATGTGTATTTCTACGTTTGGGGAGTTATCCACCTATATTTTATCTTATTTGTGTAGGTCTCCACATAGTTTCACACGCAGGCTTCTACTTCAGCCCAGTCTAAGGAGAGATTTGGGGTAGCATCACCTTTACCAGTACCCCCTAGCCATGTGAGAAGTATGCTTTCTTGTATTTGTCTTAATATTGTTCACTTTCACTTTTCAGGATGCCAAGCTAGATGAGTTGCGCAATAGGTGTCACAACTCACTCTGGAGTTGCAGAAGCAAGACCAGGAGATTGAGCGCTAGAGACAGTTGTGGTCCGTGAGGTGGACGTGGAGTGACAAATCACATACTACCATCATGCAAAGCATTGCATGAGGGAGTGGGCTAGACTTGGTAGAGATGTAGCTCGCCATCGTGTGATGTTGAGCATTGCAATCTATCCCCTTCCACCACCAGACTCTTTGGTTGTGAGACCACATGCAGACACTGGTACCGCACTGCAACTTACAAAGTTTTCCTCAACGATTTTGATACTTGGGGGTGGTACACACTGGAATGCCACCACCGATTTCATCTTTACTGCCTTGTCCACTCATTGGCAATGACTGCTAGGTGTCTGACTTGTCGGTGTGCGCAGTGTAGAGTTTGGTCTATATAACCTTTGGGAGATAGACTACTTGTACCCACCAAGGTCAACATCAGTGACTTGTCCCACAGAGGCCCATCGATAGCATTGATCATCGATAAGCTATAATACATATCATGGCTGATGATGGATATGTTGCTTAGGATATGCTTTGGATTTTGAGATTCCTGGGGATGGATTTATCACCCGAGGAGGAGGAGGCACAGAGAGCACGATGGGCCTACATCGATGAGTTTATTTTACAAACTCGGCAGGTTACTTTTATGCACCCCAGTTGGAGCAAGGAGTATGGTGGACCGAGGTCTTAAGGCACGTATGAGATCGGTGGAGCAATCTACATGTGGTTTTTTTGCTACTCAGGTGTGTACGCTGACCTCCCCTTATGGGAGATGAGGCACGGGCATAAAGGTGATGTGATGTGATTGATCAAGAGCTTAGTGATGCAATTGCTGCTACATGTGGTGAGTCCTTAGCCATGGCAGAGTAGTGTCTTACTCAGAGGACCATTGCAGAGCGGGTTGCACAAGAGCCAAAGAGGAGACAGCGAGCATATCATCCTAGAGCTTACTAGGTCCTCTTAGATGAGGATTAGCCATCACATAGATGTATATCCCATCATGTTTTTGTATTGACTAGTTTACATGCCATTTGTATCTGAGACCGCATGTTTCTATATATGACATCCTCTAGTTGTATCAGATTTTGTTTTATATATTGGACTATGTCATTTTGCCAATTTTTTATTTTTATAAAGTTTGTATATGTAAGGTGCCATGCTCTTTCTTGCATAGGGGACCCCTTCCAGGCACTATGCAAAAAATAGCGAGTGGCAATACACTGTCCCATCCATCTGGTGTCCAATGGTGGATCGCTCCAGGCGCGACAGCAACTCGATCAAGATCATCAACAGCTCGAGTGAAGGCAACAACAGCTCGATCGAAGGAGGCGAGAAAAAGGTTGAGATAACGTAAGAACGATCAAAGGTGAGATACACAAATAACAAAAAATGTGAAAAGTTTAGGGAATTTTAGGGTACTAATATCTCGGACATGATATGCAGCCACTGACATTGATACTGTTATTTTAATAATTTGCTCGAGAAAACTCATTCATAAAAGTATCTCACCCGAGATAAACTCATGAATATAAATATCTCGATATCGAGATAAATTAATTCATTTTCATTCTCGTTCCATGCTAGGAAATATTAATTCAATTTCAATTTTGCTATCTCACTCGTAAATGAATTTCCATTTCTCTCCCATTAAATTTTTTCTTCATTTACCATATCTCGCCCGAGATATGGTAATTCAATTTCATGTATATATTAATCCAATTTCATTTTTGATATCTCGCTCGAGATATATTAAATAAATTTTTGTTTCTTGCGTGTGAAATATTTTCTTCATTACTATATCTCGCCCAATATATGGTAGTCAATTTCATGCATATATTAATCCAATTTCATTTTCGGTATCTCGCATGAGATATTATATTAAATAAATTATCGTATCTCACCTAAGAAACTTTTTCTCAATATTCATATCTTAAGAGCCTGAGATATAAATATACATACTGAGTTGGCATGGCACCATGACCAAGCAATCTAGTTAGCAACTCCACCTATCTTGCCCAAGATATGTTGAGATGTTGACTAGACTTTCGGTCATGATGCCATGTATCTCACCCGAGGTACATCATGGAAATTCTTCTCAAACCCTACATGGCCACCACATATCGAGAGAGAGACGTGTGACCATGTGGCAGCTTGGCAATGTGTGATTGGTACTTTTTAACTCGCCCGAGATACCCCAAACACGGATTCGGGAAGCTAAAAAATGTCCCACTTCTTTCTAAATTGCCCAAAGTAGCCAGCTTATCATTAGGGCCAAAAATGAAAAATTTTAGAGGTCAAATGTCTCCAAATATGACGGTTTAGACTAGATTCATCGCTATTTATTGTCTTTAAAGCATATCTTTGAATACATCTCAAAATCCACTTTTTCGTGCCATAACTCCCTTGTAATTTAAATATTTTGATTCACACTCCCATATATATGGATTTACCTCCAACATCTACGGATTTTCCCTCCAAAAACATTTTTTGAGATTTTCCTACTCATAACCTAGCCCTAATACATTCTAGTAGTTTATGACAATTTTTTTAAATCTTTTAAGAACTTGCAAGTTTTGTTAACATTGTATTCTAATCTAACCTTTTCTAATCTTTTACAATGTTCATTTACATCTTTTGTAAGTTTAGCTTGGGATATGGATATGTCTAATTCAGATTGTCCCTCCCAAAAGAAAGTTTCAAATGAATATTTTAAGCTCAATCTTGAAAATGCAACCTAACGCAGGGCATGTCTTTGAAAGATGCAAATGAAGCAAACCGACTTCGGATGGAAGGGACAAAACACATCGACTTATGGGTTGATGGTAATCTCTACCCAAAAGATCCCTCAACTGGAAGGTGTCCTTCTTTTTATTATGTTCATGATCTTATCCGGTTTGTAGGAGATGATGTAAATGGTCTTTTAGGATACTATACAAGGTTATGCCAATATAGGAATGAACAAGCGCATCATATTTTGAATTTAAACACTACTTTGATAAATTCTCAAACACATCTTACTGAGCTTGAAAGAAAACTCAAATCTCTTTAAGATTTAAATGAGTACTTAAGTGGTAAATTGCAAAATCTTAAAAATACACCAATTGGGTTGAGAGAAAGGACAAGGCAAATGAAACATATAAATAATTTGTCTAAGAATTCTAGGGCAAGAAAAAGAAGAATGAAATAAGCAAGACAATATGTCACTCAAATATCTAGTCTAAACATGTATGATTCTAAAGATAGAGTACAACTTTTGAATGAGACAATGAATGAAATAAATATCATTAAAGTTCTTAAGCTACAAGAAAATTCATCATTAAGAAAAAAATGTTCTTAAAGAGTTGCTCAAGGATATCAATTCACTTGTAGATGATGCTTCACAAATTGTAGAGACCTTTGACACAATGGGTGTAAGTAGGAGGGGATATTGAGCTTTATTTGGATTATGGTTTAAAAATTTAAGACATTATAAAATGAAGGCTTTTGGATTGCCAAGGCTACACAATGTTGTCAAAGCATGAAATCAATTTAATCTAGAAATACCTAACTACTTTGGAGGTTATTTTCATATAGAGGGCTCCATGCTATTTGAAAAACAGAAAAGAAAGTCTATTTTTGAATATACTGCTTTTAATAACATATGGATGGACCTAAGAAAAGTGCAAATTGCTATGGTGCAACTGTATGGAATTAGTGTTAATGAATGTAATGGGCAATTGAAATTTGTCTTAAAGTTGGATGAAGCTCAAATTCAAAAGAGCTAGAAAATGGAGAGGGTAAGCATTTCTCTTATGAATAGAGCATTGGATTATAGCCAAGGTATAAGAGATGCCCCTGGTCGTCTTAGTGTGCAATCAAAAATGGAGCTGTGGTGGATTGGCTGTGCCTAGGTGCCGGTAGAAAACTATACCAAACATTGACTTTAATGCCTTTAAGTATCCACTCATATGCGATTCAATTGTAGACACCATCAACATTGAGACATTGATTCAATAATTCTAGGAATTTGAGTATGAGAAGGTGCTAACACTAAACATCCTTGTCTTTATTGTATGGCAAGTATGGGGACAAATGAGTGGTGTAACACAAGGGCTATTGGAAGGCCATCCACAAGGAGTATGGTAGATTTATCAAAATTCAAAAGTATAGAAATGATTTTGGATCCTATCCTCCCTATTCAATTCCAGAATGTTTATATTTGTACTTTGCATGCTGAAATATGAATACTAGATAAACTTCTTTGTCTTCACCTGGACTATGTATATTCAATCAAGCCTTCAAACATTGCAAATGAATGCATAGATAAATTTGAGGTATTTCTTTCAAATATGGGTTTCCATGGTGGTCAAGTTCACTTGAGGCTTTAGACCTTGATCTTTCTGGTAAGACAGGTGATGTTCTTGCAGATGTATCAATGGGAGGATCAAATGCTAGAATATTTTTAAGCAATAATGATCAAAAACAGGTAAATGCCATGTGGGAATGTTGGAAAGAGCTTTGCTAATTAACAACAATTGTAGCCAGGTAGCAAACAAGATAATGGAAGTGTGGATGCAACTTGATGAATTTCTCAAGCTTCTATGAAAACAAAAAGAACAGTAACATATGCACACGATTTCAAAGAAGCAATCACAAATCTTATTCACGAAATCAAGCTGGCATGGGGAGAGAAAGATATCACATATTATTTGGTAAGACCAAAAAGCCTTTGCATGCTATTTCTTTCAGCCAATTTCTTTGTATGAAACAAACATGGCTAATATACAATATTCTTGCACATGCAGCATATTCTTTATATTCATGGGCCATTTTTTGCTAAGAACCAAGGACCACTTGCTACCTGGAGTAATAAGGCATGGAAAAATCACATTATTAGGCACGCACATCATTTTTTATGAGTACAAGGCATGGAGGAGGATAGACAAGGAGCAATGCATTGAAAGAGCTATTAAACTAGTTTTTAAGAAGACAACTTTAAAGAATGATAGCATGAATTCAGTAGGAGAAACAATGCTAGTTTTGAACATATATATATTGGCAGAATAAATTAAATGTACAAGCTCTTGCATAAAAGAAATTTTGAATATAAATTACTTCTTGAGTTTTTTTACATTTTTGTGTTCAAGCATATCTCCTCTATACCTCAGAAATTTCTTCCTACTGTATCCACCAAGAAGGTTGACATCTGTCTTGTTATCTGTAATAGCATAAGATGAATAGCACAAAAAATATGGACCTTGAGGCCCAATACCTTGGACCATATCCAAAAATTATGACTGTAGTTTTCTTATTCAAGAGTATTACTTTGTTTGCATTGAACTAGACATAGGAGTATCCTATCAACCTTGAAAGAACTTAAGGACTAACATTGGTACATCTGGATTATTTGAGAAGACACTGTGATAACAATGAAAACCTCCTTGTCCATATGTAGCAAATAATGGGTAAGGGCAAAGTTTTTTTTGCTGGCATCCCTCTCTATAGCTCCCCTTGAACCCATTCCTCTGCCTAAGAAGTTGTCTTCATTTGCAATTTCAATCTGCACAATAAACAAATAGACTCATTTTAACAAACAAAGGAAAACAATATGTAATTTCAATCAATACAAGGATAAGAATGCCCAATTAATTAATCCAACAAAAAGTTTACTCACTTTTTGATTTTCATCTTCTTCAAGAACTTTATCTCTCCATAAATTTATGGAGCTATACTTCTCTTCTATTGGCTCAGAAACCTATTTCTTCTCTCTCCCAAAATCGGCAACTCTCCAAGGCTCTCCACCTTGTGCTAAAATTCTTCATCTTTGAGAGTTGGAGGTTCCTCTAATGCCGTTCTAATACACAAAGACAAGGTGTTATAGGACCATGGTACATGGAGATTAGAATATTTCACAAATTGAATAATAGAAGCAATAAACCATTATCACGATAGCATAAAACAAAAACATAAAATCAAATAACATAAGATTGGGTGCAATCTCCCCCCGACGTGTGTGGCTCCACTCCCACACACGGTATTTAACTCATATTAATAAATTTAGCCCTTGGAGCCATAAATAGCATAGCTTTTCCAAAATTGAACCATAGTCCAATGCTTTTAAAGCATCTCATAAAAAATAAACCTTGCCCAACGTATGTACAATGGGCCAAACCATACAAGATCAAATATTTAGCACATATGTGCTCTGCTAGATAATCTTGTCCAATGAGATAAATATCACTTAGATTATTCATCACTCATGGACATCAAAAGAGTATCTTTCACATACATCGATTCAAGTATCTTTCACAGACATCTCAGCGGACAATCCTTATACATGTGGTCTATCTCGCACCCAACACATAAAGAGGTTAATGTGGAAGTAAGTGTTTACAGAGGTACCTGCCATCCCTTTTTTTATTGGACACTCAGTCACTTGGTGAGGTCCTACGCAGAGGCTCCAAAGGCTCGTAGGTGGGACCTTCAGGAACTTCCCCATCGTCCCCTTCTTCAAAAATTTCCGTCATGGTTAGCTATGACAAACAAGTGTGACTCGTGGCAATGGGGGTTGAGGTGGGAGTACTGGTGTGTAAGAGCACTTCAAGTACACTAATAATTCCTCTTTGGGCCACTTCTTTAGCCTGGTTGAGGTACGTTATGAAGCGATTGCCTTGGGTTTGCAGTGGGTAGGGGCTTAAGATAAAGCGTGGGCTTGAGAAGCCCTTGGTGATAGCAGTTTGTGATTTCATGATTGCCCCCATCTTTGGCAAACTGTATACAATAGAGGGTGGAATGGGGTCACAGATGTGGACACTCCATGCTAGTATGGTTGGCTTGACAAATTGGGCATCATAATAGCTCCCTCTTAGGATAGAGATGGGGTTGGCCAACCCAATCTCAGCCTTGGCCGGTTCTCCAATGTTGGGTCATTTGCTGCATGAATGTAGCGGCCAACTGCTTGACTTGTTGTCCAGAGGTGGACTCCTTGCTCTCTACTTCAGATCTGGTGCTGGTGGTCTTGAATGAGGCCTCTGTGGAGTTCTAAGGAATTTGTACCCTTGAAGTTGTCCTCCTCTAAGTCCATAGCACTCCTATAGCATTGCTCGAAGGAGGTATGGGCTAAGGCATACAAAGAATTGTGTAGGGGTACATCCTTTAGGCCTTTCAAAAATCTCCCAATTAGCCTTTCATCAGAGAACTTGTCCCTGGCATTACAATGGGAGTAGAGATATTTGACCCTATTGATGTAGTCTCGGATGGTTTCACCATTCTTTTGTTTAACATTATGTAGCTGCTCAATAGGATGCCATATGGTTCCTTGACGAGAATATCCAACCTTGAAGGCCTCTTTCAAGGCTTCGAAGGTGGCCTTGTCTTCTATTTTCAAGGACCTAAACCATTGGCCCACTTTACCATCTAGGGTAAAGTGTGGATGGGGCTCTTTTGACTGTGCGTTTCCTAAGATAAAGTGTGGAGCCTTGAAGCAGGCTTCTTTGTGAATGTATAAGAGAGGTAGGGTCTTGCTCCTGGGATAGGTGGTCTATCCATACATTGAGCCTCTAGTTCCCCTATCTCGAGGTCAGGAGTAACTTGTTCTATGCAAGGATGATCTTCACTCTCACTGGTGCTATCAAAGACTAGCACCGTTTGGCTCCAAGCTGTATGGCTGATGGGTCTGACCTTATGAGGGAGGGAGCTTTGGAGAGTTTATATCATCAAAAAGAGGGTTTTTTTGGCATCAATTTTCCTGAACATAGGTGCATGAATGTGTGGAATTACAATGCTGGACCTCCATGTGGTGAGAACAGTTTGATTTTTTTGAATCATACGACCGTACACTTTTAAGGTGGTACGGGCATACGTTTTGTTGAGGAAACATGCATATTTTTCTCAAAAAGAAGATGACACAAGCGTACGCTTCCCGAAAGACACAGATGTGGCTTTAGAGAACGAACAGATGTGTGCTTGTGAATGATGAAGATATAAGCATGGGAAGCAGATGGTGCGGGTGTGGAAAGGTTGCCACGGGCGTACGCTTTAAAAGGGAGATGGTACATGCATGGCAAATATGACATGGGCGTACGCTTTACTAGGGCAAGAGAGAATGAATGGATGTGGCAAGATAAAAGGAAAGGGTTTGGCAAGTTGCCATGAGCGTACGCTTTAGAGAAGGAACGGCTGTGCGCTTTAGAGAAGGAAAGGGTTTGGCAAGTTGCCATGAGCGTACACTTTAGAGAAGGAACGGCTGTGCGCTTTAAATGGTACAGGCGTACACTATAAATGGTACGGGCATTCACTTCCAATTTTCAAAGATTTTTTAATGCTGCAGGTCTGACTGCCACCTATAAATATTCCATGACAGTGCAGTTGTACCTCTTCTTTAATGTAATTTATGATTGCTTAATGAATTTTTTTCCCTTTTTAATGCCCACTGCCAAATTAATAGATGGAGATACCAAAAGATATGCCCAGGACAATGGTATGGGTGTGGTAAATAGTACAGGTGTACGTTGTAAATGATACGAGCATTCACTTCCAATTTTTAGAGATTTTTAATGTTGCAAATCTGATTGCCACCTATAAATATTCCTTGATAGTGCAACTATACCTCTTGTTTAATGCAATTTATGCTTACTTAATATAATTTATTTCCCTTTTAATGCCCACTACCAAATTAATGGCTTGAGATATCAAAAGATATGCCCAAGAGAATGGAACGGGTGTGGCAAACTTGCCATAGCCGTTCACTGTGAATGGAGCAGGCGTTCACTTCTCATAATTTCATCCAGAATGTAATTTTTGCCTACTTCCCTCCTCTAATTTTTGTAGATTCAAGTGTCTCCCAAATGTTTTTTTTTTTGAATTTTTGTTGTCATGGGGGGCTAGAGCTAGTCCCTAGCTACCTATTGATTAACTAGAATGCATAAGGAAACCTAATAAATTGAGATTAATTAGATGATTTGCAAACTTAGCAAAAGTTGAGCAAAAATCATAATTTGTATGAATATCAAGAGCAAAAATCAAACACCTAATTGTGTCTTTCGCATTTGGTGAAGACTTTGATGCTCCATTGATCTCCATAGCTCCATTGAACACCATCAGCAAATAAGCAACAAGCTCAAACGATCATGCAACAACTCGTGGATTTGCACTCCAACCAAGCAAAATGAAGACTCTAGCAAATGAAATGTGTGGGGGACCCTAAGCTAAGTGGCAGCGACGCACCAAAGATGTTAACCTAAACATACTTCCTTGCACACAAGAGAGGGAGAGAAGAAGAGAAACAAACCACAGTCTGAAATGTGAAAAGGTTGGGAGTACTACCCTCTAGGTGGGGTTATGACTCACAGTCCTTATATAAGCTTTTAGCTGACTGGTTGAAGGAAGTCATAACTACCTTGTTACCTTTCTCATACTTGATTCTTGACTATGTTAATTGTAGATTGCACCCTTATTCCATGGGGCTGAGATCCCAAGCGAACACCCCCGTCAAGGGAATGTCAACATGCTTTGACTTGTTTTAAAGATGAAGACACCTGTAAGAAGATTCTCTCCTTGACCAACCCAGAAACCTTCCCGTTAGGTTCTCTCCTTCAAATCCTATCATTTAATGATTGGGTTAAGCTACTAGCTACTATAGACAAAAATCAAGAAGATGGAAATTTAATCATTTTTTATTTACTTACCCATATTTCGATGATTACCAAACCATCGATAATTACCGAATTCTACCATTTCCTATTTCCTTACCCAGATTCCAGTGATTACCAAATCACATCACTCGAATCTCACCTCCTTTGCATCAAATGGCACTGATTTATCCAATTTTTTAAAGAACCTCTATGGTCTCAACCCGGCATTCATGTCCACTCCATCTACATCGGTTATCCCCACAATTGATAGCATTTTCAATAGGGATCTAGCTGGCTTGGAAGCGGTTCAGGACTTTCAGATGGATATGTGCACCCTAAATGAATCTTGCCTCTTAGTAGAGATGGTCCCTAAAGTCTCCAGGGTTTACCCTTTTCTCCCTCTTAGACAGGCAAAGTTTGAGTTTGGTGTCAACCATCAGATATGGACTCTTATCAACAAGAGCTTCCTAGCCCCCATATGCAAGATGAATGACCTAAAAGGGGTCTAATATCTAGACAGAGGAGAGCTACTTAAGACTCCCTTCTCTATGTCTTTTCTTGATCTTGATAAATACTCATCACTTGTGAGCATCTATGGATGAACAAAGGGATATATGGCCTTCACCAATGGAAGTGATGATTACTACTCCAAGAGCATCTAGAACATCTATAGACCCTATCTTAAATGTTCCTACAAATTTTTGGATCCAAAGGCACCTTGCGAATCTAGCATTATCTAGTTTGACCATGCTATTTGGTTTGTCCTTAATCAGTTAGAAAGTTTGTTTCTTGACAAACCAATTGTCTTTCACTTATCCTTACTATTCTTTTGGCTCGAGGGTCAAGCTAGGAACTTGGTATTAGTGTAGGTATCCTTTATGTATTTTAGGGATATTATGCTAGACATCTTAAAAGAACTAAAGAGCCATGTGAACAAGGCACTATTCTCACCACTTAAAAGAACTAAAGAGCCATGTGAACAAGGCACTATTCTCACCACTTATGGTAGTTTCAAAGGTGTAAAAATCATCGCTAGCCTCCTTAACCCTTGTATTGAGGATGAGTCATCCCCACCTCCTATGAAAAGGCCCTCTCTGCCTCCTGGATTTCCTAACTCTTTTACCTCTTTTCTCACCACATCTACCTCCTCTAATAATAGTTACAACAAGGGTAAATTTAAATCCTTTACTAGTAGAGGGAGAAGTAGGGGTCTACCTAGCAAAAGCCTTCTAGAATTCTAATCGATAACCATGGTTTCATGTGATAATTGGATTGATGGAGAAAAGAACCTTATGTACTACTAATGAACCATCACATGATTCTTTTGTTCATTGCCTCTTTATCCATAGAATTTTTTATTTTATTCATCCCAAAGATGTGATAATGGCTGCTTTTGATTCACTGTTACATAGTTGTGATATGACTAAAGATTTACGCTTTGGTTGGAAATATACTAAGTCACTAAAGTAATTCCTCACTAAGAATGATCTCCTATGGGATGCTAAGATACCACAATGCTTTTGCACATAATTCACTAAGTCGTGTAAGGACTTTGATGAGCTTGGTCTTCATGTATGCACACCCAACCTTGGGATAATCACAAATACCAAAATTAGGAGATAATTGAGTAAAGGTTTAAACCATATTCCTCTTGAACCACTTAACCCAAATATGGCCATTGCAGCACCAATTGATTGCTTGGCTAACATTGCCAAAAGACTCCAATTGTAGTATAATGTCCATCAAGACATAGCCCAAATTCTTCCATTTATATTTATGAAAAGAGTAAAGGGCACTCCACGCACTGGCTAGACAAGGAATCCAATTGGATGACACATAATATCCTAATAGAATTATCCAAGAATACAGATAAATTTATGTTTGTTGGGCTGGACAAAGCACCCAACAATGTGTCACTTACATGCAAACAATTGGCATATAGGGCAGGTTTGGCAAGACTAAAAGGTGAAGAGTTTTACCAACTATCGGGCACACCATTTGATGCTGTACATCTTGCTGAAGGGGGATCTTGCTGAAGGGCTAGAAGGGATGAGAATCCCAATGCCTAATACAAGATTACCTATTTTGTTTCCTATCTTTAAAATCCACAAAGATATATTTAGATGGATCTCAAATACCTCCTCGTGTTAAACATTCACTGATATAACAAACCTAATAACTAAATCCCTCAATTTGTTCCTTATTGACTTTCATGAAATTTGTGCTTGATAAACAAAGACAGATTAGAGAATTCCTAGGCATAAACACTAACCCTTTCTGGGTCGTGAAAAACGCTATAGAGGTACTTCCTTTGGCAAGAGGTTTTTGAGCTTAGAGGAGGTTCACACTACGATTTTTTGCTCATAGAGTGAGCAAATAGTCTCAGAATCGAGATCCGACTGAAGCACTGTGATCGCAGCATCAAGCACTACAATGCGGTAAACAAGATGGCCCCATCCCAAAAACACCAAAATGTCACCCCGGGAGAAACACCCAACATGAGATTAAAGAAAATACTCCTAATATGCGGCTCCAGTCCTCCCATTGCAAGCTCCACAAGGGAACGGTGGCTAGGTAAGCTAGGTTATCATTTAAAAGAAGTTTTAAATTATTCTTTAATATTAGTATTAATAAATCAAGAAAGAAGAGTCCTCGCTAGTGCGACCAACGATGAGGTGTATGGTCCTATAGGGTTTTGCCCAACATGTAGACGCTAGAAGGCCGAATTCTATATCATCCGCATTATAAAGGAAAAGAATAAGAGAGCCGATTTGGCTTGAATGGAATTGATTCTTGTATAAAATTTATTTATATATATATCTTATCTTTAGCATTATTATATTGTGGAAAGAGGTTGTTTTAACAAAATTTGTGAAAGGGCCCTAATTAAGGAACATGTTTATTTATGTCAAACAGTGTGGTAAGATTAATTAGAAAAAATTGATATGTGAATAGGGTGAAAAGTGGGAGGATGGAATGCCCCGACGGCACCATCCTACGGATGGGTGGACCTGATTAGTCGGGTAGCTTTCCAACAGATTAAGTGAAAGCCCTACACTAGATAAATAGGTTCTCGAGCAACTATATTCTAGAAGACTAGGCCAGCCGCTGTGCCTTGCATGGATGAGGAAAAAAGCATTGTCTCTAGGAATCAAGATTAGTAGTTGCCCAAATTATGATCAATTACCCTATGGGTGATTTGATTTTTAGAAGACCACGCTCCCCGTGTGAGATAGGACTAGGTCTTACCTACAAATTGTATCCTTGAATCTTTGCATGATGGTCAAGGTGTCGAGGATGAGTAGGAAATTTTCTCCAAGTCAAGACTTAGTAGACTATCTTAAGTGTTTCCCCTATTTTGGAAGGGGGGGACCGTACAATTGGTATCAGAGCCGATCTTAGCTCCTAGGACTTGCCATTTAAGGATTGTTTTTGTAATGTATGTTTTACCTAACATAATGCTAATTAATAAAATCGCCTTACTAAGAAAAATTTGAATCGATGTTTGAATGATTGTAGGAAGAGGAAGATGCCTACTCGAAATTTCTAGTTTTCTAGTACATCTTCGAGACCGCTTGTCACTGCTCAAATTTCAAGTTCCGTGACACCATTGTGTAGATACTAGAGAAGATGTCCCTCCCCCATTTCTCTCGTGTGTTGAAAGAGGATGGGGTAGAGATTTCTGGAGTCGCAGGCCAAGATATTTCTTCATTCGAACGGATTGAGTTGGGAATCTTAGCACCGACCTAAACTGCATTCGTTGGATTGAAAAGTTAAAAATGGTCCATTTATTTTGGTTTGTAGGTACTCCCAGGCTCGACACCTCTGTGACTATAGATGGGATTCGCATACGATAGGACCGCTCGGTGTATGACCGAGTGATGCAGGTCTTACCCCTGGCAACAGAGGAGTCGTGTTGGGACCTAGCCCAATCTAGAGTCTACCACCCTTACCATCAGTTTTTCGAGTCTTAGAGACTACATCGGAACCCCCATATTTCAAAAACCTATGTGGACTGCTCTAGCCTTATGTCATAGTCGAGCTTAGGAATTTCCCTTCATTGACGAATAAGACTAATTATATTAGTCTCAAATCTTTGTAATAAAACTTGTCATTGTAAATATTTGAGAAATAAAACGATTTCAATATTTTACTTTAGTGAAAAGCTTAAGTGTTGTACAAAGTATGAATCTTGTAATCTTAAAAACTTAATCCTACAATGATAGCAAGGACAATCAGCCTCCACTTCCCAATGTTCTATACACTGATATCGAGGAGAAGAAGCTCCTGCTCAAGCAAATGGAACCTCCCTCCTTTAAGGGAGAAGGTTCAAAGGTTGAGAAGGATGTTGAAGTCTGGATTGAAGCGATGGAAAATTATTTCTTTGATGTCGGTACTGGAGTCGCAAATCAGTCTATGGTTGCACGATTTCGCCTCACCGGAGATGCTAAACTTTGGTAGAAATGGTGCCATGACAAGGGAGTTGCTGAGCATTCTCAAACATGGGAAGACATCAAGTAGGTCGTGAAAGAAAGATATCTTCCCCCATCCCATGAATCTATAGAGATGAACGAGTTTTTTAGTCTCAGGCACTGCAGCTTAACTCTTGAAGACTACTATTCCAAATTTATCACTCTCCGAAAGTATGCCCTAGCTATGACGATTTCCCAACAAGTGGCTCATTTCTACCAATGTTAAAATAAACCCTTAGATTCCTGACTTGAAGCAATGAGGCCAAGCACATTACAGGATGCTCTCATACGAGCAAAGCCTCTTGTGAAAGAACTGAGGACTGACAAAGCTAAGCCTCAAAAGAGATCTCAAACCCTAAAGATCAACCCTACAAGAAACCCAAATAGAATTTTTCCTACAATAATCAAGGGCGGCAAAGTAATTCTTTCGTTCCCCGCTTGTATGCTGCTTCTTCCAGAGAAGGCCCTCTGTGTTTTGAATGCAATGAGTTGGGACACTTTAGGGCCAACTATCCCAAGTAAGCAATATCTTTTTCCCAAGGTGGCAGAGCAAATCAAGGCCGTGGAACCCCTATCCACCAAGGTGCAAGAGGCGGTGGATGTGGCAGAGGCCACAGAGGAGTAGTTGCTAGAACCGCTTGTACTATAAGTGAAGAACCAACCTTGGAAATGGCTAAAGAAGAGCGCACCACCGTGCATGCAGCAGCAGAACATCAAGGTCCAAACCAACAATTTGGTGTAATCCAAACCCCAGCCACTCATCGTGGCGGTAAGCCATTCTAACTTTTGATTGATTGTGGCACTACCCATTATTTCTTTCTCCTAGGTGTTTGCAAAAATTAAACTTGGGTCAAAAAACAGCTAGAGGAATGATTGTAGAGTTAGCTGGTGGAAAAGAAGTAATATCTCGCCAATATGAGCTGGGTAATGAGCAAACTCATGGGGCCACTTTAGAGTCCTGCCATTAGGAATCCTTGGGATGGACTGGCTAATTACAAACAAAGATAGTATTCGCTATATTCTTAGGGGAGTATCACTTTTAAAAATGAGCATGGTTAAGTAGTATCCATTCAGGGGAAAACATATAAACCTAAATCTAGGGTAGTCAAGGCAAAACACCTTCTTAAGGGAGCATGTAAAGGGGCAGCAAGTTTTCCTAGTCAAGCTCAACAAAGCCATTGAACCTAGTAAGGAAACATAACCCTCTTGGCTCCAAGATTTCTCTGACATCTTTCTTAACAAGCTTACAAGGCTACCGCCTCCTTGTGAAGTTGATCACGAAGTTGAGGTGATCCTTGGAGCTCAACCCATCTCAAAAATGCCCTATAAAATGTCCCTCCCTGAAGCCATTGAACTTAAGGAGCAACTTTCCCAATTCATTGAGCAAGGATTTGTACGCCCCAGTAGCTCTCCTTGGAGAGCACCTGTTCTTTTCCAAAAGAAGGAGGACGGCACTCTTCGTCTCTGCATAGATTATTGAGGGCTAAATCAAGTCGCCGTCAAGAATAAGTATCCTATCTCTCGCATCGACAAGCTTCTTGACAGGCTTCATGGGATCAAAGTTTTCTCAAAAATAGATTTGAGGTTTGGTTACTATCAGATCAGAGTCAAGGAAGTAGATATACCCAAGACAGCCTTCAATACCCGTTATGGCCACTATGAGTTTATCGTAATGTCATTCGAGTTAACCAATTCTCCTACGAACTTCAACCACCTTACGGGAACCAAGAAGATGGATTCAATACCTTTCTCTGGTAGAATTTGCCTACAATACATCTTATCATCAGAGCATAGGAATGTCACCATTCAAAGCACTCTATGGGCAAGAATGCTTATCTCCTCTAAATTTCTTTGATCCGACCATAAGAGTTGAGGCATCCAGGGAAATGCTCGAAGAGATGGAGGAATGGACCAAGGCAATCCAAAAGGATATTAAAGCTACTCAAGATCGGCAAAAGCATTATGCTGACACTAAGAGGTCGGAAAGGATCTTCAAGGAAGGAGACAAAGTTATTCTACGAGTGCGACCCAAACAAAGTTCTCTATCACCTGGGAAATACAAGAAGCTCAGCCCTAGGTATTGTGGTCCCTATATAGTTATCAAGTGTCTAGGTAAAAGTGCCTATAAACTCCAGCTACCATCCCATATCAAAATCCATAATGTATTTCATATAAGTTTGTTAAAGCCTTATGTACCCAATCTTGATCATATTCTTGATGATGACCAAGTTGTAATCCCTACTCAAGGAGTCCTTGAATTATATCCTAGTAGGATCATAGATCCTAGAGAAAGGCAACTCCGTAAATAGAACTCTTGTAGAACATCTAGTACAGTGGAAAGACTACCCTGAAGAGGATGCAACTTGGAAAGATGAAGCTACACTTTTAAAGGATTATCCCCAATTCATGATGGGATGAGGAAATCTCGATTTCTTTAAGGGGGGGAAGGATGTAACATGCCCATTTTCATTAATAAAGAAATGTCACTATAATAGATGAATTCATGGGTTTTTATGGTGTAAAAATCAATGATTTTATTAAACGAGCCATTTTCACGTAGAATCTTTGAATTTTGAGTCCAAATTTAGAATCAGCACGTGATTTTACCCTAATATAGGATATTATAGCATCCAAAATGGACACCGAATCAAGCTTATATGCGAATCAGTAAAAAAAAATTGACGACCTTTAAACCTTAATAAATGCACGATCGGGCGTTGGATTGACAACAGTTTGCACCCAAACCCCAGGGGAACATTCTGGACATTTTCGCTGAAATTATTTTTTCATCCCCTCCCCCCCTCCCCCCCCAGGGCGGCATTCAATGCAAATCGAGGCCAATGTCCCAACTTTGGGGACCCCGACCAAAAAGGACTGTACACACTCACTAGGACGCCCATACAATAGCCATGTAAGGACCAAAGGCCGACCAACCATTGTATGGTCCACACGTACCGCCATGTGAACATCCATGCTGCCTCTGACCATGCGTACCACACCTTTGCCTATGTACCACCACCGTACCTTTCCCCAGGCTCATGCAGACAAGTGATCGGTACACTTTGACGGTACACCGTCCTTTCACTCGTACTTTGCTCAGCACCCACAATCGTACCCTGCAGCTATATAAACCCTCGGGTACTCTATGGCTAGCAACTCATTGCGTAGAGTACACCCCTAGGCTACACCCTGCAGAAGGTCATACCGCCAACCTGCACTGCTACTCTGTGCATGCACACTGTACTTGTTGTAGTTGCAACCATCCCTTGCAGCCTTCCTCTCAGCACCCCCTAATCAGCCATCTCTCAGATAAGCCCATTCTCAATCACCCCACCCTTGTGAGGAGAGGGTGTCCCTAACTCTTATCTCCTCCCCGTGTGAAGAGACTTACAGCCCTCACCCTCTTTAAGCAAAATATTTTTGCCCTTTAGGACATGTTACAAATCCCCCCATTTGCGTAGACTTTAGTAAGAGGTTTTTGAGCTTAGAGGAGGTTCACACGATGTGCAATTTTTTGCTCATAGAGTGAGCAAACGATCTCAGAATCGAGATCCAATTGAAGCACTGTGATCACGGCATTGAGCACTATAAGGCAGTGAACAAGATGTTCCCATCCCAGAAATGCCAACAATGTTATCTCAGGAGAAACATGCAACAATGAGATTAGAGAAAATGCTCCTAATGCGGCTCCAGCCCTCCCGTTGCAAGCTCCACAAGGGAACGATGGTTAGGTTAGCTTGGTTATCGTTTAAAACAAGTTTTAAATTATTTTTTAATATTAGTATCAATAAATCAAGAAAGAAGATGTGTATTTTTCTATTGAAAAATGTTAGAAATTCTATGGAGCTCAATGGTTTGTATTGAAATTGCTATCTTTAAGAGAAGAGTACATGTATTTTTTCTCCTGGCTTCAACGCTAACTCCGTTTCTATGTTTCTAGCCGAGCCGCGTCATTAGCAAAGCTCAAGATCGGCCCATGGTATCCCTCATACCATTGGGAGAATGAGGTTTGCTGATTGAGGCAAGTGATTGTGATGGTGTCTAGTTTTGAGGGCCCAAGCTAGTGCGGTGAATAAGCCCACCCTAGCGAGCAAACATCCCCTTGAGAGGTGGGAGGATCGAGCGATGGAGCTTGAGAGGGTGACAGGCCGTTGACTTGAGTCCAGCGACCGACGATGAGGTGTATGGTCCCGTAGGGTTTTGCCCAGCATGTAGATGCTGGAAGGCCGAATTCTAAATCATCGGTAGTCTAAAAGAAAAGAATAAGAGAGCCGGTTTACTTGTATGGAATTGATTCTTGTATAAAGTTTATATATATATATATATATATTGCATGTACTTATCTTCTGTATCTGGCACACATTCGTTCATTCTAATCTAATGATTTTGTGTGCTCTCAAGCTTTTCTATCTTATGTGTGTGCATTGTTGCAACCCTAACCCCGATTCCAACAATTGGTATAGAGCTAGTAGTCTGCCTCTCTCCTCCACGATCGTGTTTTTGTCTCCGATTGAGATACCCTCTTAGAAGAAGAAGGTATATACTGTAGTGTGATGTATACGAAGTATACTAAATTTTTGGGATCTGTAGCGTGATTCGGGTGTGTTGAGCATTCATTTGCTTCACATATGGCTTTTCGACATTGTACAAAGGTAGGAGTGTATCAAATATGTCTTATAAGCCTAAATTTTTCTACTTTTAAATAAAAGCATGTGTTGAATTGAATTCCAACCAACAAAGGCTATTAACATCTCTACTGACTAAAATATTCCTTGTGATCGGATGGTAGAGTCTATACCCTTTCCTTTCCGAGCTGTATCCCATAAAAATACATTGTACCATCTTATTACGTTGATGCTTAGGCATAAGAGCATAAGCATGATAATTGAGCCATAGAGGGCTTCTTTTCATTCCAAGCTACATAAGGGGTAGTTATCTACATGGCCTTGGTCGAGCATTTGTTTAGCATATAAGTGGCACAAATAATTACCTCAAACTACAAAACATAAGGCAAATCTTGGTCTTTAACCATGAAACATGCCATCTCCATGAGAGATCTATTATTCCTCTTAGCCACACTATTTTGTTGTGGTGTGTAAGGCACCGTGCATTGATGTTTATGCCTCTTTTAGTTGTATATACATCAAACTTCTTTAACATATACTTTCCTTCTTGATTTGTATGAAGAGTGCCAACTTTACATGTAGACACATTTTCAACCATAGAAACAAAGTGTCTAAAGTATGTAAAAACATTTGACTTTGCTTTTAACGAATATAGTTAGGTGTTCCTAAAGTAATCACAAAGTAGAGATATCACCCAATTAATGGTGTGTCCTCATAGGACCATATAATACATCACTATATATAAGGTATAATTTTTGGATAGCCCTGACCGATCCTTCAAAAATGATGCTCATTGTATCTTGCACCCCTCACATATGTGTTAAAGCATTCATTGAGTCTCCCTTATTTGTATACTTGGAGTCTAATTACCTATGCAAGTAGGCCCATATGTCTTGTTACACACATGTTAAAGTGCATCAAACACATCCCAAGCTTGCTTGGTGATTTTAGATGAGAAAATATGGGAAATACTGCTCCTTTTCATGAAAATTCTACCAATTCATGTGTCTATGCATCCCTACCATCCTATCTGGCTTGTTTTGGTTAAGAGATACGGAGGTGGATCTCATAGTTACATCTAAACTAGTATCAGCATTAGAAGTAATTGTACTACCTTCTTGCACTGGTGAGACATACCATGCTTCAATACCAATAACAACATTCCAAAGCCCTTTGGAAACTAATACACGAGGCATCATATAGGACCACAATAATTTGTTGGTCTCATCAAGCTTATCCTCAGTAAAAAGCATCCCAAATACATCACTACCTACCATTTTAGCTTGCAAATAACAAATCTCTCACATAAAATGCAAATATCTCAATAGCTTGCAAGTATTGTCAATGCCTACTTAATGCATCCAAGGTGGTCTACCACAACAAATCACTAATGATGGAGAGACTTGAAAAGGTTATGAAAAATGGTAGAGTTTAGAAGAGATACAAAGGCTCATGACAATGATGATGATGCTAATGAAGCTATTGATGATGACTGTGTTCCACAATAGTCAACATATGCACACGTGTAATAAAACATCAAAATAAGAGCGTGAAAGATCAAAATTTACACCTCTCCTTGTGAGCCAGAAGCCTCTAAGAACCAATTGCATTTCTAGCACATATAAACATTTTTAAGATAAGAACTAGATATATTACCACTGATGCGACACGGAAATAACTTCACTCTACATGTTGAGTGCTATAATGTTGCATATATCTGAGACCGTTGCAAAAACAAAAGCCACCGTGATCCCTAGCCAAAGAGAGATAGGAGAAGCTCTTGAAAATATGGCATCTCCAATAACATGGCCCAATCTATAGACTTGGAAGAGGAGGATTGGAAAGTAAAGCTAGCATGAATAGACATGACAACATAAATGAGTTTTAAATAGAATTTAGTTTTGGTTAATATAAGAGCTAACCATAACCTTATGTCTCACAAATCTTGGTGTTCATTAGGCTAACCAAGTCTCACACCAACTAAGCTCACATCAAGATGATTGGTACTACTACCAATGTATGTGTGGGGATTTTACTACATTGTTGCACATTGGTACTACTAGCATTATATGTGTGGGGATTTTACTACATTGTTGCATTGGGAATAACCCCTTGGAAAGGGAAGAACTTGTGAAGCTTATAGGTATCATCCAAGAAGAGGTCCTCCTTGAAAGAGGATTTACGTGACATAACAGGTGTCACATTGATTAGGACTCTAGGATCGCTACACTTTAACCTACCTCTAGGTAAATAACCATCTTCATGGTAGAGGCAGAACACTTGAGTCCCTAAACCACAAAGGAAGGTAGTAGGAAGACATGTTCTCAACACCAAAAGGACTTCTTAGATTAAAGTGTCCACCTAAGGAACTTGAGTCCATAAACCATAAAGGAAGGTAGGAAGACATGTTCTCAACACCAAAATACCTTCCTAGATTAAAGTGTCCACCTAAGGAGACCTTGTGATCAGATATTCCACTAAAGAAAAGTCCCTTGCTCCATCTTGAGACCAAGGTAAGTCACCCCAATTCATTAAATACCTTACTAATTTAGGTGGGAGCCTCTTCATCAGATGCCCCCAATATGAACAATAAACCTTGTTAGGAATGCCCATTAGCATTATCCACCCACTAACATTGTCATGCACCAATCTGGCTTCCCTCATAAAAGGTATGCCTAAGATTGCATTATTGTAAGAGTCTATTTGGCATAAGTACCCAAGATTATCTTCTTGATAACCTATTTTCCTTTTACTCAAAGTTTATGGAGAATAGCACTTGAATAAATCCTTAACCTTGTTAGATATTGGCAAACCTTTTGTGGTTTGAGACTAATGCCATTGATTATGGGATTCGGGCAACTCCCCTAAAAGAAATGATGAGGCCACAATGTCAAAATAGAGAGTTATATTTCTAACTTTTCTTTCTTCCCTAGCTCATCATTATTCTTTCTTCCCCTCATCAATATTTCCCTATCAACCCTCTCCCTCTTAACCTCAAGGAAGAACATGAATCACATGTAAATATTGAGCTCCATCAAAGCTCAATTTCTTGTCCTTGAAAGCAACATCATCACCTGAAGAAAGCAATAAAGAGACTCAAGAAGAGGTAATATTATGAGAGTGTGATCCAAAGGAGTAATCCTTTTAATATACTTTAGGCTTCACTTAAATTTTTTCCATGTAGCCCCATAACCAAGATTTTGGTAGAAGCTTACACTACATGTAAGCATATGCAATGGATGCTATAGCTAATTTGAGCTTCTACACTAGAGTTGATTAAGCTACAACAACCCATGAGCAATAAAGGCATGTTATTGGGAGAACATGGCCAAGCATGCAAAGCTTGCTAATTCATAGCTAGCCAATCTTTTAGAAATTTGACTTTTGACTTACATCATCATTTACAATTAATGTAGGTGGAAGAGAAAGAACCCATCACAAACAAAGGGGTGGTTATGAAAAAATATCAGATTAAGTGAGCCCCAAATCAACAAAAGCTTTTGGAATCCACCTAGCTTAGCATCCATAGTTTATCCAAAGTTAAAGATCATACACAAGTGTATATCAATGCACCTATGGGCCTAAGTTAGACCATGCTACATGCCAATCACAAATACTAATCATAATGTGATATGCTCCTTTAGAGTTTGGTGTAAGGAAGCAGAGAGACTCCCACTTTTGCTATAAATTCCCTTTCTTCTAGCCGACCACATTTGACAACATTCAACTTCAGCACGGTATCACATGCTTCTTCTTATCAAGCCATGGAAGAACATACATTATTCAACAATACTAGCTGCATGCTTCCTCTTATCAAGCCATGGAAGAGCATACCTTATTCAACAATACTAGCTGCATGCAAATTCATGAAGTTGATCATGGTGTTGGAAGTTCTATATGGTCTAGCGTCTATACATAAGTATGTATCTATCCATGTGTTGGGACACATTATTTAGATCATATTAAAACCTTAGGGTATTACACTTCAAAGAAGGTATAAGGTTAACAATAGTGCTTAGCCTAGTGGGCTTCGGTAGCCAATCTTCCTAGGTGGCATCTCTAATTCTTAGGTCACCCTCCTTTGATTAAGGGAGGTGCAGGGAATAATGGGAGGTGGAGATATTCATGGAGGAAACTGGAGTCCAAGTGGATTTTAAAAGGGTAGTGTACCCCTTCTATGTTTAAGAGGTCTTGGCAATAATAAAGCTTTATGCTTACTTTGTGGAATAATTATGTCAAACCTTATTTACGTTTGGTCCCTAGCTAGGTGGGCTTAGGTAACCAATCTTCCTAGGTGGCATCTCTAATGTGTAAGGTTAACTGTAGTGCCTAGCCTGGTGGGCTTAGGTATCCAATATTCCTAGGTGGCATCTCTAATTCTTAGGTCACCCTTCATTGATTGAGGGAGGTGGAGGGAATAATGGGAGCTAGAGATATTCATGGAGGAAACTCGATTCCTTATGTGGATTTCAAAAGGCTAATGTACCCTTCTATGTTAAAGAGGCCTTGGTGATAATAAAAATTTATGCTTACTTTGTGGAATACTTATGTCAAACCTCATTTATATTTGTTTCACTTGTGTTTATGCATGCTTTGAATTAATATATTTTCTTTATATTTACTATAAGTATTTCTAAAAGAATAGATCTCTATGATCTCTCATCCACTTTATTGGTGTGAGTAACTTTCCTTTGTGAGTTATATTTCACTATTACATCAAAACTCCCTTCCATAGGGATGCATGTGGCTTATGAGTTGAGTTAAACATCTCTATGTATAGGCATCTTAGTGAGAGTTTATGTTAATCACTAGATTAAGAGGCACAATATAGAGGTGAGAATTTTATGATTTGTTCATTTTGTTGAGAGAATTCAAATGCTAGCTTTGTGAGGAATTATTGAGAATCTTCATCACATCATTGAATTGGGAGAGCAAGAAAGAGTAGTGAGCTAGCACTATAAATATGTGCTTTTTCCTCTTTGTTTAGGAGAAACACCAATTTCAGCCATCCTGGGTAGTAGCATGCATTAGGCCCAAAAAGCCTTTAAAAAGGCCCTTTCTTAATTTTTTCATTAAGGACGACAAATAACAAGTTGCCACGTGCACAAAAATATGACATTCTTGTCTCAAGCTTGTTTTCAAATTCAAAAGATCATCTTTCTCTAATTTAGCCAAAATACAGTGATAAAGAGGTGAAGTTAGTTTTAAGGGTGGAATAATTCTCTTTTTGCGTGAGGTCCAAAAAAGCAATGTGCGTTAACTATCCCTTTTTGGCGATTTGAATTCCTCTCACATTATAATACGTGCCATTTCTCTCAAACACTATTTTCACTAATTTTCTTTTGTTCTTCAAGCTTTAATGGCTTCTTCTTGACACCCTTCTCACAGTATTACGTCTTGTGTATTTCGTAACATAAAAGAAGATGGGGTTTGAAAGCCATTGACTTTGAATGTCAATTATTGGGTAACAATGCTTCCATCTTGTAAGGGCTCTCATAGAATGAAGAGAACTAAATGAGAGGACATTAGAAACCATTGGAAAGGATGCATCACTGCATTCAAGATAACAGAGGGATGGTTTGGAAAAGTTAAACATGTTTACATGGCCAAGGATATGTTCTTGAACCCTGCAATGTAGCCATCTATGCATTCACATTGTAAGTTTTGTGATACAATCTCATAATTTAATATGTATTATTATTGCCTAGAAAATAATAAACATGTAGCTATTTGATTTGCATACGTGTTTCCATCAACATTTCTTGAATGAGAGCCTGTGGAGAGCTTAAGTGGCACATTTCAAGCCATTCATAAAGGAAATTTTGCATTTTCTATATCCTCAACACAACCATCATCTTTTTTCAGCAAGAATGGTTTGTTTATCTTCTTTGCACAATATATAGTTCAATCTAGAGTAGGTTCATATGGAGAGCTTGAAGATCTACCCATTCCTCTTTTGAATTCACTCAATTGGGCGATCCCAGATACATCAACAATTTTAAGCTTTAAAACCAAAATTTCACAAGACATCCAGAAGACTAGGAAGGATCTCAAGGAGAAGAAGGATCTCAAGGAGAATAAGGCTCTCATGGTTTGGTCCTCTTCATGTGTTTGTTGCTTGTTTCAGGTACTTGGTGTTGCAAAGAACAAAGACTTTGTGGCTAACTAGAAGGTTGGCTGAACAAGATTTGGACTCTGAGACATGTGGAAATCAAGGGAAAGCTTTCATCTAGGTGACACTATAAGGTGCGAGGCAAGTCCCAATTCATTGGCCCTCTCATACCAAATAGCCCATCAATCCTTGGTTTGAGGTTATGATTATAGGAGGTGGAGGCAAAGTTGGCAGTTGGATCCCCCTTGACTCTAAAGAAAATTATCCAGAGTTTGAAATAGAGATCAAGGTTTCCCCTTTTCAAGAACCTAGATAGCTTGTTGTTAATGCTAACTTGAGTTTCTTGATTGTACAAACTTGGACTATAGGTTCAAGATCAATGATGATGCCATTGGAAAGAGGGTTGAAAAATCAACCTCTTGTATCGAATCTATGCCCCCAAATATTGTAGCCTTTGAGCCATTATCAATGAGAAGAAATGAAGAGAATTGATGAATACAGACATATTTTTTCTCAACTTTAAACATGTATTTGTGTCTTAAAATTCAAGTGTTATCTTAATCATCTTATCTGATACAGTGGCAAGGCAGCATCACAAAAATTTTCTTTTCATTACAGAAAGATGTTTTCTATTCTCATAACAAGACATTACATTGGAATAAACTCAAATAAGCCCCATATAATGGAAATATTTTACATTGGGATAACTCAAAAAGGCTCCATAGGGAGCATGAGTAATGGGCTCCTCACGTGCTGTTTGGTTAAGGGAGATAAGACACGATAGAATGGCTGTGGATAAAATGTTGTGGTTCCCAATCATTGGTGTTTCCTATGTTTACCAAACGGCTCAAAAAAGCCCAACAAGAGACTAAAGCGAGGCAAGCTAAACTTCGATAAAAAACATTGTGGTCAACATGGCCCAAGTTGTAGACCTTGAAGAAGATGATTGGGAGGTGGAGCTTGCTCGATTATGGTTAGGAATGACCAGCCCGACAAGCTTCACCTAAAAATTAGCTCTTGTAGATACAAGGGCTAATTACAACTTAATTTCTTAGGAGACATGGCTTTCCCTCATGCAACCCCCATTGAAAGAGACTCCTGCCATGGTCACAACAGTGGCATCTCAAGAAGTTCACTATATAGGCATAATCAGACTTTTGTTCCACATTGGAAATAATCCCTTGAAAGGGAATTTTTACGTGATGCCTGTAGGAACCATGTGTGAAGAGATACTTCTCAAAAGAGGTTGGATGGGACACAACCACCGATGCAACATAGACTGGGATGCAAGGACGGCTACCCTACAACTAGCCTCAGGCCAAGTTACAGTCCTCATGATGGACGATCCCTCTGCTCCCTCATCCCAAGAAGTTACTCCTCCCCTCACCATCATCATTCCAACCTCCAATCCACACAGATCCATACCGTGCATCAAAATGAGGCTACTCCCCACTCCGAACACACCACTGCCTCACATATCCTCTCCACTATCCCACTTGGCAATAGCCCAATCTAAACTCTCAAAAGCCACCACCGCTCTACTGACCTCTCCTACAAAACTAACCACACTAACCCTCCTAACAACACTAACAAACACACACAAGGCAATCACTCTCGATAGTGGTACCTGAATGGCTTCTTGAAGCCTAAGGGTGTTATGAAGGTACTTCCACTCTGTGGATTCCCCGATGATCTACTCCCCATACTCAAAGACCAGCAACCCCAGCTCCTCGTCCCTCTTGCAGGCAACCGATTCAACAACCCCAAGCCCACGGGGCACAGGACAAATGCTTGCCCAAACGCAACCCAAGGCCAAACTATCCTCACTCATACCCTAAGCCTTGCCCAACAAAAACTTCTCGGTCGATCCCAAAACCTCTACTTCAGGCCTAACATTACTATGAGGGCAATCGCCAAATTTGGGTTCCCAAATCACCAAGGCACCAACCCCCACTCTTGTCACTCCGTAGTTACTAACCCTTCAATGGAAACCCAAAGTGGCCTTCGCGACGACAACCCCTTGCCCCCCCAACAGAAGCCCATGGTCCATACCAATGATATACCCTTAACGTCGGCTACTCCCCACCCATCATTATCAGGCTACCTTGGAGTACTCCTAATCATCCCTGAACCTCTGCATTCTCAGATCTCCCTCATTACAAGCCTCTGAACTCTTCAAGAAATACCAACCTTGCTATCACTCAACTGAACCGTCTCCTCCATTTAGAAAATTGGGCACAAAGTTAGTGTACAAAACCCGCAATGGGGTGTTGTGGCTACATAGCCCACATGTACAAAACCTATTTGCAAGGTGCCCCCCAAAAAAAAAACATCTATTTGCCACGACCATACCATTCTCCTCCATATTTTCCATGGTCGTACATTCAAACCTCGTCGTTGCCATGGCCATACCATTCTCCTTTAGCATTGCCATGGCCATTCCAACCTTAGCTCCAAACTCCATGCCCATTCCAACCTCAACCCCAAATGCCACGGCCGTTCCAAACAGATGGCACGCCCATACCAAAGGAAGCCATGCCCATTCCAAACTCTACCACAATGGCATGCCCGTACCATTTAACTCGTATGTCGTACCATTCAGAAGCGTACACCCATTTTGTGGGAATGCCATGTGCCCGTACCATCTCCTTGCCAATAGCTATGTCCATTTGAAAACTATAAATATGGGCCCACCCCTCTCATTTCCTCACTTTTTTCTTTTAGCTTACCCAAACTCTTACAAAACAATTTCTTGTGCTTTCCCTTTCTATCCATCATCCATCACCCATGGCCGAAACTTCTGACTCCTCCCCTGGAGGTCCACAAGAACCCCACCCTCAGGAAGAAGCCCCAGTGAGGGTCCTTTGAGGAGTATAGCCACCACCCGACCCAGTTGTCACATCTGGGGGAGCACCTTATGAAGCACGTTAGACGGTCCACTCCCTTATGAAGAACAATCATAAGGTCAAGCATAAGCTTTTATACTACACTGGACCCTACTACCGAGCCATTGCTACTATGATCTAGCCATTTCAGCCTGCCTGGAGCAGCTTGGGCTCAGCGGGGCTGCCCACTATGAAACCTTTGGGAACCGACGTGTACAACTACCTGTACTTTACAGAGACATGTAATGCAACCAGGCAATAGGTCAAGTGCTGGATATTGATGGCAGATAGGTATGCAACGTCCATCTCAGTGTCAACTTGGTCTAAGAAGCCGTCAACCTCCCCCAAATAGAACAACCCTACGTGTGGCTCACTAACGCCCCACGATTGACTCACGGCACTTTGAGGGGCAGCACCACCAAGGGCAGATTGGAGTGGGGCAATATTACACAGGAGGAGCTCGTGATGTCGCGGCTAGGGCATTCTCATTTTTACTGACCACACAGTGGACCAACCACTTTAGTAGGTGCAACCTTTCAACACTGACCAGAGCCCACTAGAGAATGCCCATAAACTGGGCCGATGTGAAAATGGATGTATGCATGTAGATGTGGATGTATGGATGTGAATGTGGATGTTTGGTGGACCGAGGTCTTGAGGCACGTATGAGATTGGTGGAGCAATCTACATGTGGTTTTTTTGCTACTCACGTGTGTACGCTGACCTCCGCTTATGGGAGATGAGGCACGGGCATAAAGGTGGTGATGTGATTGATCTAGAGCTTAGTGATGCAATTGCTACTACACGTGGTGAGTCCTTAGCCATGGCAGAGTAGTGTCTTACTCAGAGGAACATTGCAGAGTGGGTTGCACAAGAGGCAAAGAGGAGGCAGCGAGCACATCATCCTAGAGCTTACTAGGTCCTCTTAGATGAGGATTAGCCATCACGTAGATGTATATCCCATCATGTCTTTGTATTGACCAGTTTACATGCCATTTTGTTTCTATATATGACATCCTCTAGTTGTATCAGATTTTGTTTTATATATTGGACTATGTCATTTCGCCAATTTTTTATTTTTATAAAGTTTGTATATGTAAGGTGCCATGCTCTTTTTTGCATAGGGGACCCCCTGGGCACTATGCAAAAAATAGCGAGTGGCAATACACCGTCCCATCCATCTGGTGGATCGCTCCAGGCGCGACAGCAATTCGATCAAGATCACCAATAGCTCCAGTGAAGGCAATAGCAGCTCGATCGAAGGCAAGAAAAAGGGGGAGATAACGTAAGAACGATCAAAGGTGAGATACACAAATAACAAAAAATGTGAAAAGTTTAGGGGATTTTAGGGTACTAATATCTCGGACATGATAAGCAGCCACTGACATTGATACTGTTATTTTTATAATTTGCTCGAGAAAACTCATTCATAAAAGTATCTTGCCCGAGATAAACTCATGAATATAAATATCTCGATCGAGATAAATTAATTCATTTTCATTCTCGTTCCATGCTAGGAAATATTAATTCAATTTCAATTTTGCTATCTCACCCAAGATATATTAAATGAATTTCCATTTCTCTCCCGTTAATTTTTTTCTTCATTACCATATCTTGCCCGAGATATGGTAATTCAATTTCACGTATATATTAAATCCAATTTCATTTTTGATATCTCGCTCGAGATATATTAAATAAATTTTTTTTTCTCGCGTGTGAAATGTTTTCTTCATTACTATATCTTGCCCAAGATATGGTTAGTAAATTTCATGCATATATTAATCCAATTTCATTTTTGATATCTCGCATGAGATATTATATTAAATAAATTATCGTATCTCACCTAAGAATCTTTTTCTCAATATTCATATCTTAAGAGCCTGAGATATAAATATACATACTGAGTTGGCATGGCACCATGACTAAGCAATCTAGTTAGCAACTCCACCTATCTTGCCCAAGATATGTTGAGATGCTGACTAGATTTTCGGTCATGATGCCATGTATCTCGCCCGAGGTACAACATGGAAATTCTTCTCAAACCCTACATGGCCACCACATATCGAGAGAGAGAGAGAGAGAGAGAGAGAGAGATGTGTGACCGTGTGGTAGCTTGGCAATGTGTGATTGGTACTTTTTAACTCGCTCGAGATACCCCAAACACAGATTCAGGAAGCTAAAAAATGTCCCACTTCTTTTTAAATTGCCCAAAGTAGCCAGCTTATCATTAGGGCCAAAAATGGAAATTTTTAGAGGTCAAATGTCTCCAAATATGACGGTTTAGACTAGATTCATCGGTATTTATTATCTTTAAAGCATATCTTTGAATATATCTCAAAAGCCACTTTTTTGTGCCATAACTCCCTTGTAATTAGAATATTTTGAATCACACTCCCATATATATGGATTTCCCTCCAACATCTACGGATTTTCCCTCCAAAAACATTTTTCAAGATTTTCCTACTCATAACCTAGCCCTAATACATTCTATCATAGTAGTTTATGACACAATTTTTTTAAATCTTTTAAGAACTTGCAAGTTTTGTTAACAATGTATTCTAATCTAACCTTTTCTAATCTTTTACAATGTTCATTTACATCTTTTGGAAGTTTAGCTTGGGATATGGATATTTCTAATTCAGATAGTCCCTCCCAAAAGAAAGTTTTAAATAAATATATTAAGCTCAATCTTGAAAATGCAACCTTACGCAGGGCAAATCAGATGTCTTTGAAAGATGCAAATGAAGCAAACTGACTTCGGATGGAAGGGACGAAACACATCAACTTATGGGTTGATGGTAATCTCTACCCAAAAGATCCCTCAACTGGAAGGTGTCCTTTTTATTATGTTCATGATCTTATCTGGTTTGTAGGAGGTGTAAATGGTCTTTTTGGATACTATACAAGGCTATGCCAATATAGGGATGAGCAAGTGCATCATATTTTGAATTTAAACACTACTTTGATAAATTCTCAAACACATCTCACTGAGCTTGAAAGAAAACTCAAATCTCTTTAAGATTTAAATGAGTACTTAAGTGGTAAATTGCAAAATCTTAAAAATACACCCAATTGGGTTGAGAGAAAGGATAAGGCAAATGAAACATATAAATAATTTGTTTGAGACTTTTGGGGCAAGAAAAAGAAGAATGAAATTAGCAAGACAATATGTCACTCAAATATCTAGTCTAAACATGTATGATTCTAAAGATAGAGTACAACTTTTGAATGAGACAATGAATAAAATAAACATCATTAAAGTTCTTAAGCTACAAGAAAATTAAGAAAAAAATGTTCTTAAAGAGTTGCTCAAGGATATCAATTCACTTGTAGATGCTTCACAAATTGTAGAGACCTCTGACACAATGGGTGTAAGTAGGAGGGGATATTGAGCTTTATTTGGATTATGGTTTAAAAATTTAAGACATCATAAAATGAAGGCATTTGGATTGCCAAGGCTACACAATGTTGTCAAAGCATGAAATCAATTTAATCTAGAAATACCTAACTACTTTGGAGATTATTTTCATATAGAGGGCTCCATGCTATTTGAAAAACAGAAAAGAAAGTCTATTTTTGAATATACTGCTTTTAATAACAAATGGATGGACCTAAGAAGAGTGCAAATTGCTATGGTGCAACTATATGGAATTAGTGTTAATGAATGTAATGGGCAATTGAAATTTGTCTTAAAGTTGGATGAAGCTCAAATTCAAAAGAGCCAGAAAATGGAGAGGGTAAGCATTTCTCTTATGAATAGAGCATTGGATTATAGCCAAGGTATAAGAGATGCCCCTGGTCATAGTGTGCAATAAAAAATGGAGCTGTGGTGGATTGGCTGTGCCTAGGTGCCGGTAGAAAACTATACCAAACATTGACTTTAATGCCTTTAAGTATCCACTCATATGCGATTCAATTGTAGACACCATCAACATTGAGACATTCACTTACATTTTGAGATTCAATAATGCTAGGAATTTGAGTATGAGAAGGTGCTAACACTAAACATCCTTGTCTTTATTGTATGGCAAGTATGGGGACAAATGAGTGGTGTAACACAAGGGCTATTGGAAGGCCATCCACAAGGAGTATGGTAGATTTATCAAAATTCAAAAGTATAGAAATGATTTTGGATCCTATCCTCCCTATTCAATTCCAGAATGTTTATATTTGTACTTTGCATGCTGAAATACGAATACTAGATAAACTTCTTCGTCTTCACCTGGACTATGTATATTCAATCAAGCCTTCAAACATTGCAAATGAATGCATAGATAAATTTGAGGTATTGCTTTCAAATATGGGTTTCCATGGTGGTCAAGTTCACTTGAGGCTTTAGACCCTGATCTTTCTGGTAAGACAAGTGATGTTCTTGCAGATGTATAAATGGGAGGATCAAATGCTAGAATATTTTTGAGCAATAATGATCAAAAACAGGTAAATGCCATGTGGGAATGTTGGAAAGAGCTTTGCTAACTAACAACAATTGTAGCAAGTAATCCACAGGTAGCAAACAAGAGAATGGAAGTGTGGATGCAACTTGATGAATTTCTCAAGCTTCTATGAAAACAAAAAGAATAGTAACATATGCACACGATTTCAAAGAAGCAATGACAAATCTTATTCACGAAATCAAGTTGGCATGGGGAGAGACAGATATCACATATTATTTGGTAAGACCAAAAAGCCTTTGCATGCTATTTCTTTCAGCCAATTTCTTTGTATGAAACAAACATGGCTAATATACAATATTCTTGCACATGCAGCATATTCTTTATATTCATGGGCCATTTTTTTGCTAATAAGAACCAAGGACCACTTGCTACCTGGAGTACTAAGGCATGGAAAAATCACATTATTAGGCACGCACATCATTTTTTATGAGTACAAGGCATGGAGGAGAACAGACAAGGAGCAATGCATTGAAAGAGCTATTCAACTAGTTTTTAAGAAGACAACTTTAAAAAATGATAGCATGAATACCATACAAAATCAAATATTTAGCACATATGTGCTCTGCTAGATAATCTTGTCCAATGTCCACCTTTGTTGGCTCGAACTCATGATCTATACTCAACATAGTCCACGATGTTAGATCACAATTACTTTGGAATCACTCACAAAAATAATCATAACAAATGGAAATCATTCACTACCATGCTTCACACATGAACCATGCATCACGACATAATTAATTGGATTCACTCCCATGATAAAATATTCTAAAAAATCTCACTCCTGTGATATTCCTCCTGTTTGAGAAAGACAACCGTTTGGATGAAACATGTTCACTTCTACTCTAATAATTGGCTTCAAATCTGCTATGAACTTCCTCCTTTGCTCTTTTTCATGAACTTTCTCTATAGCTTGAAATTGCAATAAGGTTTGCCAAAATCTGTCAACATACATGTCTTCCATAGAGCCTCTCACATCCTACCTCGTGACGTGACTTTGTTTGGACCTACTCGATCTACTATCATTAGTTTAATCCATTGTCAACTTCGAGGACAGACTTGAATTAGGGAGGGGAGTATGTTAAACACTCTAATTAACATCAATTTTCAAGCGTGGTCACGCTTCTTATAACTTTTCCTTTTGTAACCACACAAAGCACTTATTGATAAAAGAGATATGGGATGACCAAGCTTACGGCTTGTGTAATGCCAGTAGTAGCAATGAGATGTATACATAGAGCTAAAAATCTAGTTTTGGGCCCCCAATTGTAAATGGGCGGTCGACCATTGTAAAAACTGAGCTCATGTATTTAAGACATTTTATGGAATATGAAAAGGGACAATCCCATTTGTCTCAATTGAGTCTCTCTCTCTCTCTCTCTCTCTCTCTCTCTCTCTCTCTCTCTCTCACGCGCGCGCATGCTTTGGTTCTCGTTTGAGCTTGAGCTTGTGGGGTTGCTTTCTTGTGTTGTATTTGCTTGCTTGCTTGATTGTTTTGTATGCATGTTAGGGATGGTGTTAATCTACCTTCTCTCCTCCTCTCCCTTCTCTTGTCTCTCTACCAAGATCCCTCTTGCATGCATGTTGGCATTGAGTGAAGGTAGAGAGAGATTTCCATAGCTCCTTCCTTCTTTGCTCTTCACCTAGCTTGTGAATCTCCACTTGGGTGATACAAGTGGTGGTGGAGTAAGCCCCTAGCAGCCTCATGTAGGGGAGTTAACCCTCATTAGGGTTGGCTACGTGCTATTCTCCAAATCGACCCTTGCATGGTTTGTTTCTCTTCTTCTCTCCCTCTCTTGTGGGCAAGGTAGTATGTTTAGGTTAATAATCAATCTTGAAATTCTACAGACATAGAAGGAGGACCTGAACAAAACCAGATCAAATTGGTGAAAAGGGAGTGTACTTCCTCTCAGTAAGAGTAGACCAAGTGAGCTGAAGATAGCAAAGTATTCATTGCTATGTAACTAGCAAACCTGCATACAATTTCTAAGGAGAAGAACCCCTAGCAAACCTGCATACAATTTCTAAGGAGAAGAACCCCTAGCGAAAGAAGAGTTAATCTTTTTGGGTTGAGAGGAAGCTATTTTGGGTCTAGTTTGACAGATAGCATCATATGAGGTCATCAGTGCCCTCGACAAGGTCACATGAATGTCAGAACCCGTCAGCTGAGGGTGTGGAAGAATAGAGTCAATATTTTAGGTTGAGAGGAAGGTATTTTGAGTCTAGTATGATAGTCATAAGTCAGCCAAACAGTTTGTGGGCTAAAGGATATCTAATAGAGTTAGCTGGAAGATAGTTGATGTTAGTTTAGGGGTTATAAGGCTGAATCTTTATGAGATTTAAGGATTTGGAAGGTTTTTAAGCCTTAGAGGATACATAAGTGAAAATATCTAAGTCAGATCAATCAGTTGAACCAGATAGGACTTAGGCAGTCCATCATAGTTGAAGATTTGCTAAAGTGAGGTAAGAGACTATAGTGTTAAATCTTTGTAGGATCTGAAGTGTTTAGAGGTTTGTGAGTGTCAAAGAACACAAAGGTAAGGAGATCTGAATCAGTTGAGTCAACTGAATCAATTTAGCCAAACCTGATTCAAGATAACTGACATATTTAGTAGTAGGGTCCTAGAGCTAGAGATTGCAGGATTGAAGATTGCTAGTTTTGGAGGAAAATATGAAGGTCTAGAGGACAAGAATCTGATAGAGATCAACGATAGTTAGCTGATTTAGATCATAGCTAGGTAGTGGTCAGCTGGAGAGTCGGCTGGGATCATTTTAGGTCAGCATGTTGTGTGTCAGACAAGGTTAGCTGGAGAGTCGGCTGGGATCATTTTAGGTCAGCATGTTGTGTGTCAGACAAGGTTAGCTGAGGAGATAGGGTTGAAAATCAGGGTTGTTCAGAGTCATATCTAACCTAAGAAGACATCTTAAAGGATCTCCTCATTCAAGTTGAGGAGGGTAAGGTGTCGGACTATATTAGTAGAGATTTAGAGGATAGTTTGAATCTACTGAGAGTCGGCTGGGATCATTTTAGGTCAGCATGTTGTCAGACAAGGTTAGCTGAGGAGATAGGGTTGAAGATCAGGGTTGTTCAGAGTCATATCTAACCTAAGAAGACATCTTAAAGGATCTCCTCATTCAAGTTGAGGAGGGTAAGGTGTCGGACTATATTAGTAGAGATTTCGAGGATAGTTATGAATCTACTGTGTACCTTGGGCTGTGCAACTCATGACCATCTGTAGCGTATCTTTAGTATGAGAAAATGTAGTCTAAATAGAGTGATGATCATGGCCAAAATGAACCTATCTTCATAACCATGTGTATTCATAGTTCAAAGCAACACTCTTTCATTTTTCTCAAATACTTACCATGTAGAACAATTAAAACAAATCTTTGATCTAGCAATATTCAGAGCTAAAACACATAACAATGCCCATGAATATAGCTCTATACATTAGGGCCAAAAATGGAAAAAAGGGTTGTGTAAGGATTGGATTAACTTTCTTAATCAAAGTGATTTAACTAAAACAGTAGAGACAAACAATTCATTGGTGGTGGGGCCCTGCTGGTAAGGTGCTCCTTTTGCTTGGGTTTCAGGTGATGGTGCTTTGGCACAGAAGAGGTGGGAGAAGATTGGGGGGGAGGCAGAGAGATGGGTAATGCATCTAGCCCTATGAGCTGCACTGCCCTAGGGAGCTCCTCCCATCCAGCCGTGTGGTAGAGTACTTTTATGAGAAGGTTGGCTGCCTCTAGGATTTCCTTGTTGGGGGTTAGCACATAATGTGTACTCCTTATGCATAAAAGGAACCTGCCGAGTTTGTAAAATAAACTCATCAATGTAGGCACATTGTGCTCTCTGTGCCTCCTCCTCCTCTGCGGGTGATAAATCCATCCTCGGGAATCTCAAAATCCTCTAGCATATCCTAAGCAACATATCCATCATCAGCCATGATATGTAGTATAGCTTATCGATGATCAATGCTACCGATGGGCCTCTGTGGGACAAGATCCATAGTCACTGATGTTGACCTTGGTGGGTACAAGTAGTCTATCCCCCAAAGGTTATATATATAGACCAAACTCTACACTACACACCGACAAGTCGGAAACCTAGCAGTCATTGGCCAATGAGTGGACAAGGCAGTAAAGATGAAACCGGTGGTGGCATTCTAGTGTGTACCACACCCCCAAGTATCAAAATTGTCGAGGAAAACTCTGTAAGCTGCGGTGCGGTACCAGTGTCTGCATGTGGTCTCACAACCAAAGAGTTTGGTGGAAGGGGATAGATTGCAATGCTCAACATCACACGATGGTGAGCTACATCTCCACCAAGTCTAGCCCACTCCCTCATGCAATGCTTTGCATGGTAGTATGTGATTTGTCACTCCACGTCCACCTCATGGACCACAATTGTCTCTAGCGCTCAATCTCCTGGTCTTGCTCCTGCAACTCCAGAGTGAGTTGTGACACCTATTGCACAACTCATCTAGCTTGGCATCCTGAAAAGTGAGTGAACAATATTAAGACAAATACAAGAAAGCATACTTGAGCAATGAAAAATTAATTTAAACAATGTTCTCACATGGCTAGGGGGTACTGGTAAAGGTGATGCTACCCCAAATCTCTCCTCAGACTGGGCTGAAGTAGAAGCCTGCATGTGAAACTATGTGGAGCCCTACACAAATAAGATAAAATATAGGTGGATAACTCCCAAACATATAAATACACATCATAATTGAATTGTTGAAAATACAAGGGAGTAGGGTGTGTGTGGGAACAAGCCCTTGGTTAGGCTATAAAAGAGAAGATGTAAATGTGAAAGAACCTGTGAAAAGGTGAGAAGAATCTACTGGGAGAGAATAAAGGGTAGCATGAGAAGATTTAGGAAGTGTGGAGGTATTCTGGGAAAAGTGAAGAGGTGGAGAGAATCAAGGAAAAGAGGTGGAGTGAATCATGGAGAAATCAGTGGGATTTGATGCTTGATGTAAACTCTATAAATTGAGGCATTGCCCTAATGAGAATTTGCTGGTTTTTGAGTATCCATGCCTACATTAATCTATTTGTTAATTACCACTACATCTTAATTAATCACTTTGTTAATGATGTTGATTCTAGTGTTTGATCCACCATAGCTCATCACAATGCCCTAATTTCAACATGGTATCAGAGCCATGCTAATTTGTGAGCCCATTATCTTGCTAATTATTTTGCTAATTAGGATTAGTAAAAAAATTATAATTTTTTCCTCTTTTTTCAACTCACCTCTATACCCCCAGCTGGTGGAGGAGCTCTAGTTCCTTGCATACTCAATCATTAGCCAAACCCTTTTAACCATAGCTAGCCAACTCTCTTGTGCTCAAGCCTATGCAAGAATCACCTCAAACCGCCAACGCAAATCGTAGATTTTTGCAAATTAAGGGGTGCCATTTTTCTGAGGAGTTTTTGCCATTGCTACTTCATCAGATCAAATCTCTCTAATTCCTCTTAGCCCAAGGTGTTTTCAAGCATGCTCTACAAGTTGGTGGAGACAGAATTCAGTTTCATCAAGTCTATAGTGAGATCCAAGCTCTTCATCAAATCTACAGGTGACTTTGGTAAAACAGAGATTAAGCTTTCAATATTTGGTCAAATCTTGTGTTTATTGGCTTAATCCTCTACTAGACTCATTGCTATTGATGCCTTTGAAAGCATTTGAGCTCATTTGAAGTCTAAGGCACCAGATCTGGATTCCCCGCATACTCTGTTTTTTGCACACAAAATAGTGGATTAATTTGCTAATCAGTGATTAATCAATGCTAATCACTATATTTTGGTGCAATTGAGGGTTAAAATTAACCATTAGGTATCTGATATAGATTCCTATAACTTCATATTGCAATTCGGAGTTGGTTTGATACTCCAACCATTCCGTACAAGTTGGTTACCCTCGATTTAGTGTAATTTTTGGGAAAATTGTGCTGATAAAATTGTGATAATCATCATTTTGCATTTGACCCTTGGTTAATGCCTCTAAATCTCACTCAAAATCAATATACAGCCAGAGTTGCATTTGGGAATGTGCATAAGAATGAATGCTATACGCATTATGTATTGGGCACATTACATCAGTGTGAAAATGGGAACAGACACTATCCTTGTCCAGAATAAGGCAAGAGGTAAGACCTCCCGCATAAATTTGGGTTTGCATTACATAATGACACAAGATAAACATCAAAAACCCAAAGGAACTGTCAGCAAAACATTGAAACATGTTGCTCACATGGAGCAAGAAGAACAAGCTCATGGCCCCAGCCATGAAAGAAGAAGAATATCTCTTTCCAAGAAGAGGACCCACACCAAGAAGATCTAAAGGAAGATATGGACACGAGAAGAGAAGCTGCCACAAGAAGAGAAGCTACCACAAGAAGACTGAAAGAAGACACGGACGCATGGAGAGAAGCTGCCACGACAAGAAGACTGAAGAAAAGAGAAGATATGAGGCTCCAAAGAGTGAGGAGCCATGTGAAAATCTCAGAGAGAGAGAGAGAGAGAGAGAGAGAGAGAGAGAGAGAGAGAGAGAGAGAGAGAGAGAGAGAGAGAGAGAGACCCCACAACCCAATGTAACTTGCCCCAACAAAGTAAAACCACCTCTGAGCCACCGATGTAGGCCACATGGTAGATGTATGTGTGAGCACTTTAGTCAAGGTTGCGGGCACTTATAGTAGCCTTGGACACATAGAGAGAGAGAGAGAGTGTGTCAAGGACTATGGAGTTTAGGGACTTGAGGCACTGGTCGCGGGCTATCAAGTAAGAGAGAAACTCGATATAGGGTCCAGGTGTGCTAAGATAACTTGAGGGGAGGTGTAGACACTAGTCGCGGACTATCAAGTAAGGGGAGGCAAAATTGGTATAGGGTCTAGGTGTACTAGGAGTATTCACTTGAGGGGAGGTGTTAAAAATACAAGTGAATAGGGTGTGTACGGGAACAAGCCCTTGGTTAGAGGCTATAAAAGAGAAGATGTAAATGTGAAAGAACCTGTGAAAAGGTGAGAAGAATCAACTGGGAGAGAATAAAGGGTAGCATGAGAAGATTTAGGAAGTGTGGAGATATTTTGGGAAAAGTGAAGAGGTGGAGAGAATCAGGGAAAAGAGGTGGAGTGAATCAGGGAGAAATCAGTGGGATTTGATGCTTGATGTAAACTCTATAAATTGAGGCATTGCCCTAACGAGAATTTGCTGGTTTTTGAGTATCCATGCCTACATTAATCTATTTGCCCCACTAATTACATCTTAATTATTTACTAATCACTTTGTTAATGATGTTGATTCTAGTGTTTGATCCACCATAGCTCATCACAATGCCCTAATTTCAACATGAATAACTATAAAAGGGTTTAGGAGAATACCATGCTAGTAGTGGTCAGCTCCATGACATGTCGAATAGACTCTGTAGCATGATGGAACTCGTTTGATCGATCTACACACCTAGCTCATGCACTATGGAAAAGGGTAGCATATCCAATCCAGGAGGTGCCCAAAGTGTAGGGAGGAGATGCCTAGCCTGCTCACTAGGCCTCCTGTCATGGTCCTAAAGCCGGCCTACACCATGGCCAGCACTGGGTCGACGATCATGATATTCTACCCACGATCCCCAACGTGAACTTTGCGTATAATTGTTATGCAAAGTAGATCGGAATCTCATGTGATGATGGGGTAGAGCACCATAATACACCACATATCATGGGTAAAATGTGGGCTGCCATAGCTCCATGAGTGCACCAAGCCGCCTTAAGCGGCCCTATAGTCGTGACTCGCCCATCCTCATGAACAAACAACTATAATGTCCTCTCTCTAATAGAGGGTGGGATACCTCTCGATGAGACAAGCCACGTGATGTACTCATTCACCTTGGTGTATCTCTAGCCATGCTGTCAAAGACTCTATGTCATCAAGGGAACATAGTGTCTCTAGCATTCTCTCTAACGATCCAACAAGATGCATGGTGGAGGATGTGGATCTCTCTACCTGCGGAGCTGACTGCATGAAGCCTCTAAGAGCGCGACCATCTTGGGGATGGTCACACCTCACGAGCCATGGTAAAAACTTCGAGTGCCACATATTCGGAAGGTCGTCTCTCTCTCTCTCTCTCTCTCTCTCTCTCTCTCTCTCTCTCTCTCTCTCTCTCTCTCTCTCTCTCTCTCTCAACAGTTTTGTATCACCCAAGTGAGATGACTTTGTTTTGTTTCTATTTTATTTTGCACTTTATGTGATGAGATATGCCAGCCCATTCAGTCATCTTGCCAAAACTCCCTTTGTTTGCAAGGTTAAAAAATTGCTGAAAATTGGGATTCCCCTCCCGAGAAACCCCTTTGTCTACAAGGGTTTTCTCCCTAGGCCTTGTCTTCCATCACTACAAGGGCTTTGGGATCAAGGACTATTTTTGTGGGGTAGGGGTCAAAGGGAGATGGTGTCATTTTCTATTTGTGTGTGATTGCCGGTGGTGTGGCGTGTATGCATGAGAGAGAGAGAGAGAGAGAGAGAGAGAGATGAGGGTAGGAGTGGCTTGCAATTTAAGATTAAAGCTTAGGTTATGGTTATGGAAATACATGTGAATATAGAATCATAAGTAGAGCCAACAAGGGCCCATAACTAGTGAAAAAAAATCTTTTAATTAATCATCAAGATAAGGTTATCAAGCACTAATGTTAGCCATTAGGTACTAATGTTAGCTAAGGTTAAGGGCCATATTTTACGGCGGTGGTTAGGATTTTTTTAAAACTGAAACATTGCAACTGTCCTCTTGATTGCCTCCTCCACCCTAACATCATCAAATTCCTTAGCTGGGGTGACACCTTTGAGTGGAGACAATTTGAACTGAAAGCCATGGCAATGAGAGGTGAAGAGAACCTAAGACACATAAGAGCTTCAAAATCATAGACCAAAAGGAAACCCATTCCCAAATTGAACCACCAATTCAACTTTGCATTAAAGAGAATCCAAGGTAAAAATGTACAACAAAATCGAAATGGGCTGCTAAATAAAGAGAGAGAGCAGAATAGAAAAAGATTGCAAGAGGGCAAAACAAGGGGATCCTAGGGGCATGCACAAATGCAGACAAAGAGAGAGAGTAAAGTGTGAGTGCATGGACAAGTGTGCATATTATGCAGTTCAAAAGCCAACAACCAGTTCAAGGAGGGTGGAAATGGCAAGCTTTTGCAACCACTCTCTCTCTCTCTCTCTCTCTCTCTCTCTCTCATTTGCAGCAACATTGCATGATGCTCTCTCTCCTTCTATAGTCTTGTGGAGAGGCCCACCTTTGTGCTTGTGTAAGGCACTTCATGGCCAAACGCAACGCCCCTTCACTGGGTCCTTTATCTAATTCATCCCATCCATGCATAGTAGTTATCATAGGGGTGTTGAGCACAATGTTCTCATTAGCTTTCCTAATATTCCTCTATGCAAAGCATTGCAAGAGGACCCATGTGAGTGTGTATGGACAACCAAATCATAATATGGTGGTAGGAACCCCAACCTACTACTCGAACCAATGCTCTCTTCACAGACCACGACTCTAGCCTTGATAGGGCTATGGTGGGGGTGCTTCCCATGTTCTCCTTTGGTGCTCTCAAAGGCATGAAGGAGTGCCTTAAATGTGCAGTCTGCTTATCTACATTTGAGAGCCCAAAGATACTACCTCCCTCTTTGTGTGGGCCGAGGGATTATTCCCACCCTTCCGCACAACCATATCCAGCCTCTTATCATTAATTGAAACTTTATGAGTGGAAGGGTAGCAGTCCCATGTACCCACTTACAAAGTCTCACCTCTATCCAATGCCATACAAGCGTGATCTCCCACCCAAACCCACTATTTTTTCCATAGGGGACTCCTTGGGCGCTATACTAAAAATAATGAGTTTAGGAGTGAAACTTTTTGAGTGGAGAGGTAGCAGCCCCATGGACCCACTTGCAAAGTATCAACCCCATTAGATGTTATATGAGTGTAATCTCCCACCCAAACTCACTATTTTTCCATAGGGGACCCCTTGAGCACTATGCAAAAAATAGCGGGTGTGGCAACACATCCCGTGCCCATCCGTCATCTGCCGATGGTAGTGAAACTTTCCGAGTAAATGGATAGAAGCTCCATGGACCCACTTACAAATTTTCACCCCCATCAAATGCCATGCAAGCATGATATCCCACACAAAGCCATGATTTTTTGCATGGGGGACCCATTGGGCACTGCAAAAAATAGTGGGTGGCAACACACCCTCCTACCCATCCGACATCTGATGGTGGTGAGGCTTTGTGAGTGGAGGGGTAGGAGCCCCATGGACCCACTCGCAAATTTTCACCCCCATCGGGCCATATGAGTGTGATCTCCCGACCAAACCCAATATTTTTTCCATAGGGGACCCCTTGGGCACTATGCAAAAAAATAGCGAGTGGCAACACACCGTCCTGTCCCGCCCCCATCTTGCACCCGCCGATGTGAGTGAAGGGGTAGCAAACCCATGGATCCACTCACAACCCCCATCGGACACCATACAGGAGTCTTGTCCCACCCAAACTCGTAATTTTTTGCATAGGGAACCCTTTGGGCACTATGCAAAACATAGTGGGTGGCGACACACCGTCCCGCCCATCTGGCACCCGATGGTGGTGAAACTTTGCGAGTGGAGGGATAGCAGCCTCGTGAACCGACTCCCAAAGTTTCATACCCATCGGATGCCATATGGGCATGATGTCCCACCCAAACCCGTAAATTTTTGCATAGGGGACCCCTTGGGCACTATGCAAGAAATAGCGGGTGGAAACAACACACCGTCCCACCCATCTAGCACCCCACGGTGGTGAAAAGTTGCGAGTGGAGGGGTAGGGTGAAAATTTGCAAGTGGAGGGGTAGAAGCCCCATGGACCCACTCACAAAGTTTCACCCCCATAGGATGTCATACAAGTGTGATGTCCCATCCAAACCCGTAATTTTTACATAGGAGAGTGTTATATGTACATTATGTGCTCTATGTTATATACACATTATGTGTGCATATACTAGGAGGCTAACCCACATTAGGCTTGTGAGCATGGGAGCATGGGAACAAGCTCTAGTGGAGCATGGGTTAGGACTAACCTTAAGGTTTAAGGTTAGGGTCAGGCATCCAAGGGTCACACATGAGGAATGGAAAGTCAAGAGTCACTTGAGGGCCCTCCTATATAATAGGGGCATGGGGCACACTCAAGGGAGCTTGGGGGGCTTGGAGGTTTGGGCTCCATGAGGCCAAGGCTATGTTATGCTCTCTTTGTAGAGGTTCATATCTACTCTTCTACCATTTCACACTTTAGCTACATGCTATTGGATTGGAGTTATACCTCTTGATGGTATGGGACATCAAGGTAGAGGTATGATGTATTTCATTCTTTATTCATGTGTGCATCCCTTGGGCTCGGGGGTGGTTGGGTGGTTGAGTTTATGCCTGATTTATGCATGTTTATGCATAACAATTATCTAGAGAGATCTTAGGGTTTTAACAGTGGTATCAGAGCAATCTCTATTTAATTGTTGATTTTTTTTAAGTAAATTTTAATATTTACTAATAAAATGTTATTTTTTGTTGATTTGTGTTGATGAAATGCACATGGATCATCGTTATGGTGATTGGAACGTGTGGTACTTCAATTCAATGGACGAATCGACGTTGCGGGGGAATACCGTGAGTTAATGCTATTTTTCCCTATTTTTTATGGTTAAAATCGAGCATTAATGGATTTTTTTTCAAAAATACCATAAAGTTTATGGTGGATATTTTTGAGAGGATGGATTCCCTGAATTTCTAGAATTTTTAGAAATTTTTTCCTAATTTTTTAGGAATTTTTTGAGCATTTTTTTGATTAAAAATGTATTTTTATACATTTTTTGCGGGTTTTTTCCGCGGGAATGCGATCAAATTCTGTCAATTTCTACTGAAATTCAGTAGGGGACAGCGTGTTGATGCATGAGATGCTCTCCCGTGTGCGTGGGGTCCTCTCCGTTTCTCAAATCTGATTTTTTCTCATTTTTTCCGTGAGAAAATCTCTTTAAAATGATTTTTTTTAAACATTAATCATAATTAATGATAATTATGATTAAGATATGATTAATTAAAAAATTAATCAATGGATTAAATTAATCTCTGTTTAGCAGAGAGAGGAGATTGGAGAAAGAGAATGAAAATGAAAGTTGAGAGGAAAGGGAGGAGAGAAGGGAGAAGAGAGAATCTTATCTCTCTCTCTCTGGTCCATGCGCAGGCGACGGGAGGGGGGGGGGCTGCGCAGCAGCCGCCGGCGAAAAATCGCCCCCCCCCCTAAAAAAATCAAAAGGCTAAAAGCCTTAATAAAACATATATTCATTTTTTTAAAAAAAAATGAGTTTTTTTTTATTTAAAAAAAAGGCTTTTGAATTTATTTCAAGGAAAAAGCTTGGGAAAAAGCCTGGAAGTTTCTGAAAATTACTGGATTTGAGTAAAAAATCTCAGAAAAAATCCTGAAAATTTCTTATTGAAAAATATTGGCTTTTCAACTTCCGGAAAACCTTTGGCTTTCCGTTTTCCCAAAACCTTTTGGCTTTCCGAATTCCGGAAAAACTTTTGACCTTCCGTATTCCGGAAACCTTTGACCTTTCACATTCCGAATTTTTTTTGTCTTTTCATTTTCCCAAAACTTTTGGCTTTCCGTATTCCGGGAAAACCGTTGGAATTCCGAAATTTTTTGACCGTTCGTATTCTAAATGCGTTCGGGGTTGATTAAAAATTTCAAAAAATTCATGAAAATTAGTGGAAAATTAGACAAAGGTTATTTTAAATTTTGGAAAATGTGGGGTTGGTGTTTGGCATGTGGTGTGTCCATTCGGGCGTCCATGACCATTCAAATTCCTTTAAAATTATATTTTTTGACCCAGAAAATTAGAAAAATCCATTAAAATTGAAAATTTTCATTGGATTTGAGAATTGTCGGGCGGAATTGGAAATTTCGTGAACGATGGGATTCTCAGGAAAAATTAGGAATATTCTGAAATTATATTTAGAAATCCTAAAAATTGGTATTTTTTAAATATCAATGGTATTTTGGCAAATTTAATTGCTAAAAATTTTCTGGAAAAATATAGGTTTGGAATGCCATGAGATAGGTTTGGTGGGATTCAAAATTATTATATTTTGAGACCCTATAAATTTGGAAAAACTAGAAAAAAATCATGATAATTCTTTTTCTCGAGAATTTAATATTTTCGAGGGTTATTTAATGTTGAAGTACGTTTTCTCGTGCTGACATTAGATAGATGCGGTTTATTCGCATATTATTAATACGATTATACCTCGTATTAATGGATATTTATGTTTGGATTAATTCTAAACGATGTATTCATGATTTTTTACCATGATTTAGCCATTCTTTTTGGACATGTTCCTTGATTTCTTTTGATGGCTATAATTTACGTTCAAAGTGTGTTTCACCTTTGACACTTTTCCATGATAATTTATTTTGCACTTATTTAAGTGTGGCTTGTGCTTAATTTCTTAAGCCTCTATCATGGGTTAGTTGATCGGTTTGTTTTGGTGGATTTTATTGGATGTTTTCCAAGTTTATATGGACTCATCAGGTGCTGCCTAGTTCACTTGTGTCTAGGGGTTTTTTATTGAGTGCTACACACATGTGTTTCACTTTCTTACTTTGGAGTTTTATTTGAACAACATAACGTTCATATACTCCGGATTGATGATGAGTTAGCCACCAATTTTAATGCTTCTTTTGGCATGATTTATGTCCATTAGATGGTATGCATTGACTTTTATGATCAGCTATGGTTTTTATGGATTTAAGGAGCTTTTATGCTTTTATCCATGGTTTTATAAGGATCTTTTGATCTTTTGAATAATTACATGTGCTTTGAAGGTAGCATTTGCCTTCGTTTTTTGCACATATTTTTGGAGTATATTTCTTGTACTCTTGTGCATATTCCAACTCAGATACCTAGTTACTTACATATCTAGGTGAGTTATTTTTCTACCCTAACTTTATTGTGTTTTGGGTAGTTATCATTAGAAAGGCGCCAATAATTCAATTTCTTTTCTAATAATGTACTCAGAAGGATTTATTCCTTGATGTACTCTGAAGGATTTATTCCTTGATGTAGTCTCAGGTATATAGAGACAGGTTTAGTATGTGAAAGTCTGGATAAGGCCATCTTATTCCTTTTATACAGGATTTTATTCATATTTTCCTAGACGGCATACTAGGGAGTTTCAAATTGTTAAGGTATGTATGGGTGGTATCATGGTGGTATGGGACGCTAGTGATCCCTCACATATATTATCTTATGGGATAATTTGGGCTCAAGATTGTTGCTTTGCTTACATCACTTAGCATGTTGACCTCAACATTCAAAGACAATCTTATTTTCTAAATTCACTAGAAGTTATAGTGTGGGCATTCTATAGATAAACTTCTTTTATCTATAGCCTACATGTTTTGATGAGGGTAATCTCGTCGGCATTTTCACTTGTTGAAATCTCTTTCTTTAGAGTTCAAACAAGTTTATCTTGTTGTATTCGGATAAGGAAATTTGGATTCTTCCTTTGTTGGCATTTTTTCTCTAGTTCCGTACTTTAGGTGATTTACACAATCAACCTGATAGGTTTACGGATGGACATATGTGTCTCATCGAGACGTTGATGACTCTATGTTGATATGGGTAACTCGAGACGTCGATTATTCCATATGCAGATGTGGGTATGTCGGGGCGCCGATGAATCCCTGGTTTCTGCTGTTATAATGCCATGCTTTCCTACTTTATTCCGAAAGATTTACAACGAAAAAGTTACTTTGAATGTGAATTGTTCTGATCATCCGCAGTAGTCTGATGGGCAAACAGAGTGTATGAATCAGATTGTAGAGGATATGCTTCATGCATATGTCTCTAGAAAATCATCATATTGGGAAAAATATCTTCCAATGATGGAATTTGCCTATAACAGTTTTAAATATACGGCTATTGGTTTTAGTCCGTGCATACTTATGTATGGGTATTAACCCAGGGCACCTATTGATGTCGGTCTTAAGGACATCGAGCTTGATGCATCGAGGGATTTCTTGCGTGATATGTAGGAAATCCTGACCGAAGCTCGGGATTCTATCAGGAGTGCTCATGATAGGGCACGGTTTTATGCTGATAGGGGACGCTCATCTCGGTCTTTTGAACCAGGAGCGTTGGTTTATTTTAATGTTCTTAAAGATTCTCAGACTTTGTCAATGGGAAAATGCTCGAATTTATCTCCTAGATATTGTGGTCCATTTCGAGTTATATATCGGATTGGCACGGTTGCGTATGAACTAAAACTACCTCCAATTGTTAGAGTTCATCCAGTCTTTCATATCGATAGATTGAAAGGGAAACTGGGAGGTGAGGATGACACTGTTACTCCTCAAGAACTCGTTGAAGTCGATGAATTATCCTATGTTCCACATGAACCTGATAAGGTACTTGAATTCAGGGAAAGGAAACTTTGTAGTTGACTAATCCCTGAGGTTAAAATAAGGTGGAAAGATAGGGAAATTAAGAATTCGACTAGGGAGTCGGTTGAGATTGTTCAGCGCAGTTCTCCTTCTTTTCATTGCAAGAGTGCAATGTTTTGAGAGAGGGGAAGTATGTTATATGTACATTATGTGCTCTATGTTATATACACATTATGTGTGCATATACTAGGAGGCTAACCCACATTAGGCTTGTGAGCATGGGAGCATGGGAACAAGCTCTAGTGGAGCATGGGTTAGGACTAACCTTAAGGTTTAAGGTTAGGGTCAGGCATCCAAGGGTCACACATGAGGAATGGAAAGTCAAGAGTCACTTGAGGGCCCTCCTATATAATAGGGGCATGGGGCACACTCAAGGGAGCTTGGGGGGCTTGGAGGTTTGGGCTCCATGAGGCCAAGGCTATGTTATGCTCTCTTTGTAGAGGTTCATATCTACTCTTCTACCATTTCACACTTTAGCTACATGCTATTGGATTGGAGTTATACCTCTTGATGGTATGGGACATCAAGGTAGAGGTATGATGTATTTCATTCTTTATTCATGTGTGCATCCCTTGGGCTCGGGGGTGGTTGGGTGGTTGAGTTTATGCCTGATTTATGCATGTTTATGCATAACAATTATCTAGAGAGATCTTAGGGTTATAACAGAGAGAGACCCCTTGGGCATTGCGCAAAAAATAGCAGCAGGTGGCAACACACCGTCCCACACATGTAGCAATTGATGGTGGTGAAACTTTGTAACTGGAGAGGTAGCAGTCCCATAAAATCATTCACAAAGTTTTACCTCCATCAGACGCCATACGAGAGTGATGTCCCACCCAAACCCTCAATTTTTGCATAGGGGACCCCTTGTGCACTATGCAAAAAATAGCGGGTGGCAATACACCGTCCCACCCATCTGGTGTTGATGGTGGTGAAACTTTGCGAGTGGAGTGGTAGCAGTCCCATGGGCCCATATGTCCCTCTCAATAGGATGGTACCTTGCACCTATATAGTCTACCCAGGGCTTGGTGTTTCATTAAACCTAGAGAGTATGCCATTTGTCGAGCAATTGAGCTATGGTAACATAGTCTTAGTCCTACATGTACATTCCACATCATATGGAGGAGAGTCCATATAAGCATCTTGCCATCTCATCATGTCTTGTCATCATGCCACCTCAACTTAGTCAACAAGGTTGACTCCCTAAAGCCTACATGGCATGCCATATCATATGCATACATGACATTTCCATGGAATCAAGAATGTCCCATGTCATCTTGCTACCTCAACAACAATTAACTTGGTTGACTTTTTGTGGCTACATGGTATGGTACATTATATACATGCATGGCATTGCCACCTCACCTTTGAGCATGAGGAATGTCCACATGCAGGTTCCATGATGTCAGCAGCATTTTGCCATGTGGCAAAATACCTACCACCTCACCTCACCTCATTTTTCTTATTTTTAATTAAAAATTTATTATTAAATTTATTATTTTTAATAAAAAAATAAAAAATAAATTTATATAATATAATTTTAAGGCTCTCCCCAAACAAAGAAAAAAATAAATATACCATTTTAATCAAATAAATATTATTTATTAAACAAAATATATTATTAAAAATAATTATTTATTATTCAAATGAATATTATGATATAATTAAATAAATTCTTATTATTTGAAAAATATGTATTTTTAAAAATCTTTTTTTGGGAGAAAACTTGAAATATGTATTATAAATGGGTCTAAAGAAATTTTAATATTAGTTATTAATCAAATAAATTTTACTTATTAAATAAATAAAAAATAATATTTATTACTTAAAATAAATCATTAATTCATATTTTCTAAAAAATAATAAATTTTTAATTTTTTTTGTATTTTATAAAAAATATCATTATCTATAAAAAGATTAGATAAATTGGCAGAAATCTAAATTTGATCCATAATCTAATTTAACTAATGAAATGCTAACATTAGGAACTCAATGGAGTCTTTTTGGGCCCTTTAATTTGCCATGAGGTTATGGAAACGTTTAACTTTTTGACAAATAGGAGCCCGCCATGTAAGCAAAAACCAATGGTTTGTAAGAGAGGTGTAAGAGTGGTCAAAGGGTGCACTTTTTCTCCCAAAAAGGGGAGGGGGCAATTTTACAATTTTCGGACCTCCATAACTTCTACATACAAGCTCCGATTTGAGCGGAGATTATAGATCCGTGATCTACGCATCAAGAGCTTTCCATAGATATGTTACATGATATGGTTTTATCTGCTAGATTTTAAATTCCATTTTCCTCCCAAAATTCAAATTCGAATAAAGTAGCCGTTTTGAAGCTTCTAATTAGAAAACGTTTCTTCTTAAGAGAAAAGGTTTGACTCCCTTAAACTGCCAAATAAAAGGGCCCAAGAAGACTCCATTGAGTTCCTAATGCTAGCTTGGTATACATAGCCCAATTTTTTGAGTCTCCATTCTTGGAGCTTCACCAACTTTGGAGATAGCTTCATTCTAAGCATATGTTAATCTTGTTCTAGTGTTACTTTATTCTTAATTATCTTCAATTTTATTTTATATTATTCTAGTGTTACTTTATTCTTAATTATCTTCAATTTTATGCTTAATCTCTTTTTCATACATCTTAGCATGGGTTCACAAAGTCGTAGGAGTTAAAAAAAGTAATAGGCAATGGGATCCCCCGATCCACCTTATTCATGTATAAGGAGCAAGCAAGGGTTTACATGGAAGATAGAAGAAGAAGAGATCATGAGTGTGCAAAGCAAGGGCTCAAGCATTGCAACACACGGCGGGTTTGATTGATGAGGCATCATCTCCCCCCCCCACCCATTCTCCATATCTTCCCCACCATGACCCCACTCCACCACCACCACCTCCTCCTCCTCCTCCTCATTCTCCCACAATTCTTTCTCCACACTATTTTGAGCCTCTCTGCCTATGGGTTGTCACTCCACCCTCAGGCACTGCCCATGAGGTAGACACTCACTCCTATCTTTGGTGCCTCTCCACCTTTTGGCATGCCCTCCGAGTTTGGCACTTCTCTCTTGGGTGTTGCCCCACCATGAGCTAGCCACTCCTCCATTGGCATCTTTGGGTGCACCATTTGAGCTTGCCACTCCTTTATCAGGCGCCTCCCATGAGCTTGTGTTAAAACCCTAAAGATCTCTCTAGCTAATCACTATGCATAAACACATATAAACCAAGCATATACTCATCCACCCGCCCACCCCCAAGCCCAAGGGTGCACACATCATAGTAATGAAGAACCACATACCTAACCTTGGTGTCCCATATGACTAAGGAGTATATCTTCAATCCAGTAGCACGTAGCTCTAGTATGAAATGGGCAAGAGAGTAGATACTATGCTCTGCACATGAGAACATCCCTTGAGAGTGCCCCATGCTCCTATTATATAGTCTAGCTCTCAAGTGACTTCTGACCCTCCATTTCCATGTGTGACCCTCCTTGGTTGCCTGACCCTAACCCCAACCCTGGTAAGGTCTAACCCTTGTCCCACTAGAGCATGTTCCCATTCTCACATGCCTAGGGTGGGTTAGCCTCCTAATATATGTACATAATATAACGTGCACATAACATACTTCCCCTCTTTCAAAACATTGCATTCTTGCAATGAAAAGAAGGAAACTTGCGCTGAACATTCTCAACTGACTCCCAAGTCGAATCCTCAATTTCTCTATCTTTCTACTTAATTTTAACCTTAGGGATCAAGCAATGATGAAGTTTTCTTTCCCTGAATTTAAGTACAATTTCAGGTTCATGTGGAACATAGGATAAATCCTCAAACTCAATGAGTTCGTGAGGAGTAACTGTATTATCGTCAGCTCCTAGCTTCTCTTTGGGTCTGCTGACATGAAAGATTGGATGAACTCTCAGACACAACCGTGCCAATCCGACGTATAACTTGGAATGGACCACAATAACTAGGAGATAATTTTGAGCACTTTCTTGTTAATAAAGTCTGAGAATCTTTAAAAAAAATTCAAATAAACCAATGCTCCTGACTCAAAAGACCAAGGTGAGAGTCCCCTATCAGCATAAAACTGTGCTCTATCCTAAGCACTCCTAATAAAATCTTGAGCTTGGGTCAGCATTTCCTACATATCACGCAAGAAATCCCTCAATACATCAAGATCAATGTCCTTAAGACCGACATCAACAGGTGTCCTAGGTTGATACCCATACATAAGCATGAACGGGCTATAACCAGAATTGTTATAGGCAAATTTCATCATTAGAAGATGCTTTTCCCAACTTGATGGTTTTCCAAAGATATACACGTGAAGCATATCCTCTAAAATCTGATTCACACGCTTTGTTTTCCATCAAACTGCGGGTGATTAGAGGAACTCATACTCAAAGTAGTTTTCAATTTCTTGAAAACTTCCTGCCAAAAATGAACCATGAACTTAGAGTCCCGATCGCTCACAATATCAGAAGGTAGACCATACAGTCTAAACAAATGCTCGACAAATTGGTGAGCCAATTTCGATGCTTTGACTGTTGTCTTTGTGGGTAAAAACCTAGCCATCTTTGTTAATCTATTCATGACTACCCAAATGGCACTATGACCTGTGCTGGTATGTGGAAGTCTTGCAATGAAATCCATGGAAATACTTTCCCACTTTCGAGATGGATTATCTAAAGGATATAATAACCAAGTAGATTTAAGGATGTAATAACCAAGCAGATTTAAGGATGTAATAACCAAGCAGATTTAAGGATGTAATAACCAAGCAGATTTAAGGCGTTCAGCCGTGTTTATCTGACAGTGATGACATCGGACCACATAACTCTGATAAAATCTTTCATTTTTGGCTAGTAAAATGTCCTTCTAACCAAAGCCAAGATTCGTTGTATGCCAGGATGTCTTGTGCTAATGGTGCATCATGGCACTCAAAGAGGATCCTTAGTCTAATTTCTGGGACATCCGGCATGCAAACCTTATCTTTTGGGGTCCAAAAAAGAAAGCCAAGTCGCTAATGTGATAAGTCTATTCCCTTGCTCATACTTCCTTATCTAAGTATTTACTTGAGTTTACTTGGTCTAATATGTATATTATTTCCTCTGACTTTACTTGGTCTTGGGGTTCTAGAACATCAACAAAAGTCACAAAATAGAGATATCTCGATCGATGGTGTCCTCATAGGACTACATACATCATGATGTATGAGTTGTAATTTTTGGATTAATGATCCATCCTTTGGGAATGATTCCATTACATCTTTCCCAAAATGAATCCCTCTTAACATGGGCCTCAAACTCATCCATTGAGTCTTCCTCATCATTCATAAGCTCAAACTATAATTACTTAAGTAGGCATGACATTCCTTGTTACACACCTGCTGATAAAGCGTAAAAATGCATCCTAAGCCTACTCACCAATGTAAAATAATTCTCCTTTTCATGGAAAGTTCCACTAGTGCATGTGCGTGTGCGTCAATGTCATCCCACCCAGCTTGTTTCTATGTAAGATATCTCGGGGGATTCACTTATAAAGCATGTAACCTATCACCTCAGTGCTTATGTTATGTTTCTAAGTCTAGTGCTTAAATTTGGGAAGTGCCACTGGAAGGAGATTATTGGCCCTATCAGGGATTTCTTATGGAGAAATGATGGAGGTCAGAAAAGAGTCCTTGCCTGGTTGGGTTGGGAGAAGCTGGCACTGCGCAAAAATGAAAGAGGGATTGGTATCATACATCTTCCAACCCATTGTGATGCTAGAAGGATCTTGATGTTACCTAGGATGCTGTCTCAAATCCCCACTTGGACCTTGATGATAAGGGAGATTGTGGAACTGACTGAGGTTTTGGCCAAAGGGAGATGGGGGAACTTAACTTGGATAGATAAATTGTTCCCAGTTGCTCCTTTAAAAATTGCATTCTCTGATTTCTGCAAAATGCTTTGCAAACAACAGCTGGAAAGATAATCTGAGCCTTATAGTTTGGGATGGTGAAGGGAGGGTATCTGGGAATTCCATGTTGTCACTTGGGTTATGGTGGACTCACAAGTTTGACCCTCCTCTTGCTGATTTGGATATTGAGGTGGCTAAGTGCCTTAATAACAAAGGTATTAGACACCTGGCTGATTGTTGGGATAGTAATGCTGTTGGATGGAAAGAGTTAAACTATTATCCATGGAGTTTCAGTTAACCAAAAAAGAGAAAGACTTGATGATGTAGGTGTTGGTGTCACTGCAGAGTGAGTTATATTCCATAGCCTCACTGATAATTCAGTCTGGATCAAGGATTGGGCCTGGTCCAATGGGGTCAAACTGAAGGATGGTAAAACTAAAGACATTTATGCACTCATGTGGAAGGGAGATGCTAATGCTATGTACTATAGCAAAATATGGAATGTAAAGTGGATTGTTCCAATGGGGTCCAACGGCGTCAAACTGAGGATGGTAAAAATAAAGACATTTATGCACTCGTGAGGAAGGGAGATGCTAATGCTATGTACTATAGCAAAATATGGAATGTAAAGTGGATTGTTGCAAGTTGGAAAAAGAGATGGCATGTGATATGGAACTCTCAGATGCCCAAGAAATTCCAGGCTTTTTTGTGGAAGGTTTGTATGTGGGCACTTCCCATTTAGTATAAGCTATAGAAAAGAAACATGGCTAGTGGTGTAAGCATCTATTTTGGGACTGCCCTGCCCTAATGAGTACCCGGGGTAAAATGACTAGGTGGATACATAAGGGCTTAAATATGCAATTTTTTTAGGAGGACTGGCTACTTGTGAAATGGGCAATCAATGATGAATGCAGTGGATTCGTCTTTAAAATTATTAGAGCTTGCACTTTATGGAAAATTTGGACCAACAAAAATGAAATTGTGTTTTTGAAGACTACTTGTACAGGACTTCAGGATTTTTAGTTGATGTATAAATGTATTTGCATGTGTTGGCCTATTTGTAATGTAAATAAAATCTAGTATATGGAGCTAGATGTGATGATTCAGAACTTTTAGAGGAATATTTCATAATTATGTCCCCATTATCTTGGTAGAGCTTCATGCTTGCATACTAGGGGTTATTCCCTAATGTGGTTTTGCTTAATGCAAGTAAGATGCTGGATTGAGAAGAAAAGGCCTCCTAGATTTGGGCCCAGAACACAAAGATGGTACCATAAGTAAAAGCAAGTAGATCATACTTTCATGGCCTTTATTGAGAACCCGATTGGCACAAGACCTATTGTTAAGGTGTGGTCAAAACATAGAGGGCTACTAGAAAAACAGTCTCCCAGGGTCTGTACTATTGAGGCTACAATGGAGGCTTGTTCATTGCTGGCATATCAGATTTCTTGGGATCAGTCCAGTTTTTTTATATGAAGATGAAAGATAGGATTTCCTTTGAAAAATTCTAAATGAGATAAAAAAGGAGTAGAGTAGTGTGGATGTGGGGGTTATAGAGGATGTTAGAAAGTAGGGTGTGGGTGTGATATATGTTGTTGGTCTGACTTTGAATAGTTAATATAAATACTTCATTGTTCCCAAAAAAAAGAGTTCCAAAGTTGGGATCAAGCTAAGAGGTGTAGAATCATAAACATGCACAATAGTCAATTCACTACAAGGGTAGTCGACCATCACATCAACCAACATACTAAGGGGCTTAGTACTAGTAGTCCAAGATGTGTGAACACCTTGCAAGGGCAACACCACCCCTCCAGTGTGAATGATCGCTAAAGAACCAAGAGTAGTCTTTGTAGATAGACTTAAGCATGGCTTGACGGTCTGGGCCACAAGTTTTAAGTCCTTGCAAAGTAATAAAATCAAGGGGGAGGTTTTTTAAATTTTAGCAAAGAAGAGATAACCATAGATCTCTCAATAAGTGAGAGACCTTGGGTGTTATATGATATGATTTTTAAGTTTTTATTGAGATTTGTGGATTTTAACTCTTTTGGGGATATTTTGGTTGTCACCTTTGGGCTTGGAGAAAAGATTGGAAGAGGGATTTTCTTCCATCTTGGATACTCTTGATTTAAGAGCATATAATTCAATACAGGAGAGGTCTACTTTGAGAATTTGATTATAGGGGAGTTATGAATAAAATTTGATTCAAAACCCTCATATAGTCCATCTTGCTTTGATCCTTCGTCTCACGTGGAAGTGGAGATCCGAGCCATCCAATCAAAGGATATTCAGGCCGTTGGATTGTTGAGTATGAGAGACTTTGCCAGTGTTGAGGCAATAAGATCAACACCAATACATAGCCAATCAAAAACCTTTACAGGGTGCTTGAAACTAGAGAGGTAGCCTTGTTAGGGTTGATCAAACCCTCTGATATGAGTTTGGTATTGCTTGATTTTTCCTAGTAGAGGAATCTTCCTCTGCATGTATGAGTGCTTTAAGAGCACATTTGACAAGGACTGCTCCATTGCCTTCCTTTGTTTTGTTGTGTTTGGGAATATGATTTGGACCTTCTACTTCAAGATTAGGTTTTATTAGTTTTACATTAGGGTTTGTAGGGATTTGGGGCTGAGAGAAACCATCGAGCAAAGCCAAAATCAAATAAGGGTTTGGCGTAGCAAAGGGGAGGGCACCCACAACACTTAGGATGCTGGCAATCTGATACCATTTTGGAATGTAGGCAACACAGATGGACATATTCCAACACCGCCTTATATGGCAAAGGACACAGGTCCTTTGAGTGGTTGTTAGAGTGCAATCGATAATGCTACACAATGCCTACAGATTGATACACAATGCCTTATATCGCTAAGGTCCTTTGAATAGTGTTTCCAGATTGCAAGAGCAAACGATGCAATAATGGAGTGTTAGGGTCAAAAAAGAGAGACCAAATCACATCTTTATCCCATACCCAATAATGGAGTGTTAGGGTCACAAAAGAGAGACAACCACATCTTTATCCCATACACAAGTTGGTTTGGTGTGTAGTCTATTTGTGTAAATCATAATAGCAACCAAGTGTTAAAATTTGAGACCATGGCAAGCCCTCTACTATGCCCATTTTTAGAGGCTTGGAAACCATGCTCATTCATATCAACTAGCCCTAAAACAAGGCAACCCTTGGACTTGTCAACACCATCGACTATGCCAATGCCCTTAAATATACCTCACCAAGGGTGAAATGTACCCCAAAGACAAATTTTTAGGGTTCCACAACCACCCTTGCAACCACTTGTTCTACCACCTTAGACACCTCTTCCAAGACTGACTCCCAAGAACCAATTGACTCACCTCAATGAAATACCTAAGCGAGTGCATTGTTGAGTCTCTAGAAGCTCAAAGCCTATCCACTCATACCCTAATCCACTCATACCCTAATCCATTACATATTACTGGATAGGCTTTGAGTCTCTAGAAGCTCAAAGCCTATCCACTCATACCCTAATCCATTACATATTACTGGCAAGAATGTCTACCCTAAGCATCAAAGGTTGTCTGCAACCAAGAGGTAGGTGTGCGGGAAGACAAATTTGTCACAATATTAGATAAAGCACTCTTAGGAATAGTTGGAGGACACTTCGCTGGGAAAATTACAGCTCACAAGGTGCTTCAAGTAGGACTATGGTGGCCTACATTACTCGGGGATGCTATGGAGTGTCAAACCATTTGCTATTCCACAACAAAGAGACAGGATGCAACTTACCCCTGTGATTGTAAGACAGTCTTTTGAGAAATAGGGAATTGATTTTGTTGGACCCATTAGTCTAGTTGCACATCCATGTGGCCACAGACTATTTCATGAAATGGGCACAGACTATTTCATGAAATGGGCAAAAGAAAAAGTCTCTAAGCGAGTTGATGCACAAAAGATGGCTAAGTTCTTATATAAACAAATCATTTCGAGAATCGGTTGCCCATTGGAATTAGTTAGTGATCACGGTTCACATTTCATTAATAAGGTGATTTAACACTTACTTGCTGGATTCCTTGTAGTCCACCGGAAGTCATCCCCTTATTATCCATAAGCAAATGGTCAAGCGGAGAGTACAAATAAGATTTTGTGTACTATCTTGACAAAAACTTTAGAAGCAAGTCGCACGGATTGGGAACATAAGCTAGTTGCAACTCTATGGGCATATTGAACTTTGTATAAGGTAGCGACGGGATATACTCCCTTCCATCTAGCTTATGGCATTGAGGCTATAATGCCTATGGAGTACTTAGTTCCAAGCCTGCAAGTTGCGGTGCAAGAATGATTAACAAAGAATGCATTAGCTGAAAGGACTTAGAGAAACTTGATGAAACCCAACTAATTGCATCACATGGTCTTATGGTTGAAAAATTGTGAAGGAAGCATTGGTTTGACAATAACCTGAAATAAAAAGAACTAAAAACAAGGGACCTCGTCCTCATGTATAGTGTCAGTAGCACTAGAAAAAAACAACTCAAGTATGGAGGATTAGGACCTTTCTAAGTGTCAAAAATCACACCTCAAGGGTCAGTCATCATTGAAACTATTGAGGGTGTGCAAATGGAGGGTTACGTCAATGACAGAAAACTTAAAAAGGATTACGAACCACTGACCAAAGAAATGCTCATGCAAAAGCATGTATTAAAACAACAAAATGAGCTAGCCAAGGAAAAATCCAAGCGAGCTTAGGAAGAAGCCAAGGCAAGAGAGGGCAAGGCCAAACAGAGACGCCAAGAGAGAGTATTGCATGTGAACATGGCTTCACTAACCCTCCTTGATGAGGATGACCTAGACATTGAGCCAGCACAACTGTGTGAAAGTCTCTACTACTAAAATTCATACAACAAGCATTGCATTAATCGATACGGGATCAAGTCATAATTTGATCTCTTATGAGACACGAGAACCTCTAGATAAGTCTTACCTTGAGGTCGACAATGCACAAGTACGAAGTGTGCACTTGACAATTACCAAAGCTATGGGATTTCAAAGTGTTAATATTTCCATCAGAAATAATCCCTTTGGTTGGAATGGTGTTTGTTATATAAGCCTGTAGGATCTATGGAGGAAGAAATGATCCTTGGACGATCCTTGATTTGCACTAGTAATTGTAATATCAAATGGAAAAAGAGAGCTACATAACTTGACAAGGGAAATAATATCATTATCGTGTCCTTATAGAGCCCAATAAACATGGGAAAGCAGGCTATGATTGATGGTATGGAAACACCAATGCTAAAGAAAGTAGCTCATACTAGAGAAAGCATCAACTCCATAGTCCCTATGGAAAAAACAACCAAAGTCACTAGTAATTCAGCAGTGGGTGCATTAGAATCAACTCCGAGCCCATATATACTATGATACAAAAGGAGTAATTGAGGAATCAAGTTTGAGCTACAGACAAGGGACAGAGATGGCCTTCTAATGTTAGCATAGCAATATTCCAAACGAAGCCACTATCCACCACAAGGCACTCAAAAGCAATGGATTCGAAGGGGTTTACTAGCTGCACAAGGCTATTACCAGAATCCCACCAAAATCCCACCAAAAGTTCAGTACTGCAAATACCTTTAGAAACATAGATAGTAAGAGCAACCAAGACCAATTTCCAACTAAATGCTAGGAAAGCACAAAAATTGGTTTCGAGGAAGAAGTCGATTCAACACAGTGAATTGAAGATAGCACTACCGCCAACTACACCCACCAAAATAAAAGAGCTGGACAAAGTTAAGGACAAAAGAAGAGAAAAGATACAACCAAATGAGACGGAGACAAATCCCAATCGACAAGATTTAGTAGAGGCACTCTTCAGTTGGATGGAGGAAAGATCAAGCCACTCTTGCATCGAGCTAAAACGATTACAATAACAAATACCTACAAGTGCCAAAGTACCACCTTGGTTTTTGTGGCAATAAATTTTTTAAAAAAGAACAAAAGGTATTCATTACTCAAAAATGGATACAAAGAAAAAATGTTTAATCTTTATGCCATGAACATGATCATCAATTTCATGTGTATTCAACCAATTTTTGATTGCATGATTGAGTGTTTGAGCATGAAGAAACATAGGGTATCAACCTTGCATGTACCTAATAGAGTTCACGTCGTGAAACAGTCTACAAAAATTCACGCTGTGAACTGGTCTTAAATGGTTCACGTTGTACAATAGTTTAAAATGGTTCACGGCATGAACTGGTTCTAAATGGTTCATGTCATGAACCGCCCTACTACTTCACGACGTGAAACAGTCACCTTCCCTCAGCCAATCGTGGAATGCCATACAGCATACTTCATTAAGAGAGCCGCCTAGGTTGATGGCCGCACCATAAAATTAAAATTTTCCTTATTCGTGTATTTCACTTTTGCAATTCTTCAATATGTGCATTGCCATGCATTACCGCTCATCACTATTGATTCCCAAGTGCTCGTCTGCCCGCATATTCCTCAATAACTTTGAGTTCAGGTGCAAGCTTGTGCCTTACCTTGGTATTCTTCTTTTTGTTTCTTTCTTTCTTTTTAAGTATTGCAAATCTCATGTCATGATTAATGCTTTTAAATGTTCCAAACTGTGATTGCTGCATGTGTAGGACTATTGCAAACGTTCCAAACTATTATTGTATCATATCTCACAATTTAACTCTCAATATGATGAAAAATCTCAAGTTACACAAAAGATGGTCAAAAAACCTGCGCTTTCACGGGTTTCGAACCCTAGCTTCTCACAGTTTAACCTTCAAAAAATCACACCTTAAGGGTCAGTCATGATTGAAACTATTGAGGGTGTGCAAATGGAGGGTTACATCAATGAAAGCAAACTTAAAAAGGATTACGAACCACTGACCAAAGAAATGCTCATGCAAGAGCATGTATTAAAACAACAAAATGAGCTAGCCAAGGAAAAATCCAAGCGAGCTTAGGAAGAAGCCAAGGCAAGAGAGGGCAAGGCCAAACAAAGACTCCAAGAGAGAGTATTGCATGTGAACATGGCTTCACTAACCCTCCTTGATGAGGATGACCTAGACATTGAGCCAGCACAACTGTGTGAAAGTCTCTACTACTAAAATTCATGCAACGAGCATTGCATTAATCGATATGGGATCAAGTCATAATTTGATCTCTTATGAGACACGAGAACCTCTAGATAAGTCTTACCTTGAGGTCGACAATGCACAAGTACGAAGTGTGCACTTGTCAATTACCAAAGCTGTGGGATTTCAAAGTGTTAATATTTCCATTAGAAATAATCCCTTTGGTTGGAATAGTGTTTGTTATATAAGCCTGTACGATCTATGGAGGAAGAAATGATCCTTGGACGATCCTAGATTTGCACCAGTAATTGTAATATCCAATGGAAAAAGAGAGCTGCATAACTTGACGAGGGAAATAATATCATTCTCATGTCCTTATGGAGCCCAATAAACAAGGGAAAGCAGGCTATGATTGATGGTATGGAATCACCAATGCCAAAGAAAGTAGCTCATGTATTAGAGAAAGCATCAACTCCATAGTCCCTATGCAAAAAACAACCAAAGTCACTAGTAATTCAGCAGTGGGTGCATTAGAATCAACTTCGAGCCCATATATACTATGATGCAAAAGGAGTAATTGAGGAATCAAGGTAAAAAGTTTGAGCTACAGACAAGGGACAGAGATGGCCTTCCAATGTTAGCATAGCAATATTCCAAACGAAGCCACTATCCACAAGGCACTCAAAAGCAATGGATTCGAAGGGGTTTACTAGCTGCATGCACAAGGCTATTACCAGAGTAATATAACAATATGGGTGCCAAAATCCCACCCAAACTTCAGTACTGTAAATACCTTTAGAAACATAGATAGTAAGAGCAACCAAGACCAATTTCCAACTAAATGCTAGGAAAGCACAAAAATTGGTTTCGAGGAAGAAGTCGATTCAACACAGTGAATTGAAGATAGCACTACCGCCAACTGCACCCACCAAAATAAAAGAGCTGGACAAAGTTAAGGAGAAAAGAAGAGAAAAGGTACAACCAAATGAGACGGAGACAAATCCCAATCAACAAGATTCAGTAGAGGCACTCTTCAGTTGGATGGAGGAAAAGATCAAGCCACTCTCGCACCGAGCTAAAACGATTACAACAACAAATACCCACAAGTGCCAAAGTACCACCTTGGTTTTTGTGGCAATAAATTTTTTAAAAAAGAACAAAAGGTATTCATTACTCAAAAATGGATACAAAGTAGAAATGTTTAATCTTCATGCCATGAACATGATCATCCATTTCATGTGTGTTCAACCAATTTTTGATTGCATGATTGAGTGTTTGAGCATGAAGAAACATAGGGTATCAACCTTTTATTTTGCAACATATTATCTATAATCATTTGTCATTCTTCATACAAAAATATGGAAATGGGATTTTGGCACCCATATTGTTATATTACTCTTGTAATAGCCTTGTGCAACTAGTAAACCCCTTCGAATCCATTGCTTTTGAGTGCCTTGTGGGATAGTGCCTTCGTTTGGAATATTGCTATGCTAACATTGGAAGGCCATCTCTGTCCCTTGTCTGTAGCTCAAACCTTTTTACCTTGATTCCTCAATTACTCCTTTTGCATCACAGTATATATGGGCTCGGAGTTGATTCTAATGCACCCACTGCTGAATTACTAGTGACTTTGCTTGTTTTTTGCATAGGGACTATGGAGTTGATGCTTTCTCTAGTACGTGAGCTACTTTCTTTGGCATTGGTGTTTCCATACCATCAATCATAGCCTGCTTTCCCTTGTTTATTGGGCTCTATAAGGACACGATAATTATATTATTTTCCTCGTCAGGTTATACAGCTCTCTTTTTCCATTGGATATTACAATTACTAATGCAAATCTAGGATCGTCCAAGGATCATTTCTTCCTCCATAGATCCTACAGGCTTATATAACAAACACTATTGCAACCAAAGGGATTATTTCTCATGGAAATATTAACACTTTGAAATCCCACAGCTTTGGTAATTGACAAGAGCACACTTCGTACTTGTGCATTGTCGACCTCAAGGTAAGACTTATCTAGAGGTTCTCGTGTCTCATAAGAGATCAAATTATGACTTGATTCCATATCAATTAATGCAATGCTCGTTGCATGAATTTTAGTAGTAGAGACTTTCACACAGTTGTGCTGGCTCAATGTCTAGGTCATCCTCATCAAGGAGGGTTAGTGAAGCCATGTTCACATGCAATGCTCTCTCTTGGAGTCTCTGTTTGGCCTTGCCCTCTCTTGCCTTGGCTTCTTCCTGAGCTCGCTTGGATTTTTCCTTGGCTAGCTCATTTTGTTGTTTTAATACATGCTCTTGCATGAGCATTTCTTAGGTCAGTGGTTCGTAATTTAAGTTTGCTTTCATTGACGTAACCCTCCATTTGCACACCCTTGATAGTTTCAATCATGACTGACCCTTGAGGTGTGATTTTTGACACTTAGAAAGGTCCTAATCCTCTATACTTGAGTTGTTTTTTTCTAGTGCTGCCGACACTATACATGAGGATGAGGTCCCTTGTTTTTAGTTCTTTTTGTTTCAGGTTATTGTCAAACCAACGCTTCCTTCACAATTTTTCATCCATAAGACCATGTGATGCAATTAGTTGGGTTTCATAAAGTTTCTCTTAGTCCTTTTAGCTAATGCATTCTTTGTTAATCGTTCTTGCACCACAGTTTGCAGGCTTGGAACTAAGTACTCCATAGGCATTATAGCCTCAATGCCATATGCTAGATGGAAGGGAGTATATCTCGTCGCTACCTTATACGAAGTTCAATATGTCCATAAAGTTGCAATTAGCTTATGTTCCCAATCCGTGCGACTTGCTTCTAAGTTTTTGTCAAGATAGTTCACAAAATCTTATTTGTACTCTCCGCTTGACCATTTGCTTATGGATAATAAGGGATGACTTCCGGTGGACTACAAGGAATCCAGCAAGTAAGTGATCAATCACCTCATTAATGAAATGTGCACCACGATCACTAACTAATTCCAATGGGCAACGGATTCTCGAAATGATTTGTTTATATAAGAACTTAGCCATCTTTTGTGCATCAACTCACTTAGAGACTTTTTCTTCTGCCCATTTTGTGAAATAGTCTGTGGCCACGATCACATATCGGACTTGTGATGGATGTGCAACTAGACTAATGGGTCCAACAAAATCAATTCCCTATTTCTTAAAAGACTGTCTTTACAATCACAGGGGTAAGTTGCATCCTGTCTCTTTGTTGTGGAATAGCAAATGGTTGACACTGTTTACATCTTTTACAAACTCCATAGCATCCCCGAGTAATGTAGGCCACCATAGTCCTACTTGAAGCACAGCTGTAATTTTCCCAGCAAAGTGTCCAACTATTCCTGAGAGTGCTTTATCTAATATTGTGACAAATTTGTCTTCTCGCACACATCTCCTTAAGACATTGTCCTTACCTAGCTTGTATAATTCACCAGAAAAATCAATTGATAAGGTGCAGCCAGCTTAATAAGCCAACACATTTTATCCATGTTCCAAGGTTGTTCTCATAGAAAACCATAAGGTAGATAATCTAATATTTCTTTACTCCATTCAGGCACCATGTCTAGTTTGAACAATCAAGCATCTGGGAGGTCATCATCAACACCATTTGTTGGTTTCCCATTTGGAATTCTCGACATATGATCGGCCAACATATGTTGTGATCCCTTTCTCACCCATGATCAAAAAGTCAAATTCCAATAGTAATAACAACCCACATGTGATTCGTCCCATGGTGCAAGGCTTATTCACCAAGTATATAAACCCTGATGGTTCACAAATAATATATTTTTTTTGCCAATAGGTAATGTCGATACTTCTTGACAGCATAAAGCATGGCCAAACCCTCTCGTTTTGTGGTGGTATAATTTACCTTTGCATCATTCAGTGGTGGGGTGACTAGCCAAGGAAACTGGGTAGTCCAATTTGAACTCACCAAGCTATGCCCATACGCATCCTGTAGCGAAGTTTGATGCATCAATGTGTACATGGCATATAAGATCCCAATTGGGTGGTCTCAGAATAGTGCACTGGCTAGTGCTGGCTTCAATTTATCATATGCATCTTGGCATTCTTCATTCCATTCAGGGACAATGAGTAGCCTATATAATGGTCTGGCAATTCTAGCATAAAATACACCTTTGCATCATTCAGTGGCGACTAGCGAAGGAAACTGGGTAGTCCAATTTGAACTCACCAAGCTGTGCCAATATGCATCTTATAGCGAAGTTTGATGCATCAATGTGTACATGGAATATAAGATCCTAGTTGGATGGTCTCAGAATAGTGCACTGGCTAGTGCTAGCTTCAATTTATCATATGCATCTTGGCATTCTTCATTCCATTCAAAGACAATGAGTAGCCTATATAATGGTCTGGCAATTCTAGCATAAAATACTATGAAGTGGAGATAATACCAATGTGGCCCATAAACCTTTGTACACCTTTGTAATTAGTGGGTGGGGATAGTTCCAAGATCAATTTGACTTTGCTTTCCTTTGTGGAGATACCGTTCTTAATGACAATGTGTCATCTTTTGTGCATCAACTTGCTTAGACTTTTTCTTCTGCCCATTTCGTGAAATAGTCTGTGGCCACAATCACATATCGAACTTGTGATGGATGTGCAACTAGACTAATGGGTCCAACAAAATCAATTCCCTATTTCTCAAAAGACTGTCTTACAATCACAGGGGTAATTTGCATCCTGCCTCTTTGTTGTGGAATAGCAAATGGTTTGACACTCTTTACATCTTTTACAAACTCCATACATCCCTTAGTAATGTAGGACACCATAGTCCTACTTGAAGCACCTTGTGAGCTATAATTTTCCCAGCGAAGTGTCCTCCAACTATTCCTGAGAGTGCTTTATCTAATATTGTGACAAATTTGTCTTCCCGCACACATCTCCTTAAGACATTGTCCTTACCTAGCTTGTATAATTCACCAGCAATCAATTGATAAGGTGCAGCCAGCTTACTAAGCCGACACATTTTATTCATGTTCAAAGGTTGTTCTCGTAGAAAACCATAAGCTAGATAATCTAATATTTCTTCACTCCATTCAGGCACCATGTCTAGTTTGAACAATCAAGCATCTAGGAGGTCATCATCAACACCATTTGCTGGTTCCCCATTTGGAATTCTCGACATATGATTGGCCAACATATGTTGTGTTCCCTTTCTTACCCGTGATCCGTGAAGTCAAATTCCAATAGTAATAACAACCAGCATGTGATTCATCCCATGGTGCAAGGCTTATTCACCGAGTATATAAACCCTGATGGTCCACAAAGAATACATTTTTTTTGCCAATAGGTAATGTCAAATAGTGCACTGGCTAGTGCTAGCTTCAATTTATCATATGCATCTTGGCATTCTTCATTCCATTCAGAGACAATGAGTAGCATGTGTGCGGAAAGACAAATTTGTCACAATATTAGATAAAGCACTCTCAGGAATAGTTGGAGGACACTTCTCTGGGAAAATTACAGCTCACAAGGTGCTTCAAGTAGGACTATGGTGGCCTACATTATTCGGGGATGCTATGGAGTTTGTAAAACATGCAAAGAGTGTCCCATTTGCTATTCCACAACAAAGAGACATGATGCAACTTACCCCTGTGATTGTAAGACAGTCTTTTGAGAAATAGGGAATTGATTTTGTTGGACCCATTAGTCTAGTTGCACATCCATCACAAGTCGCATATGTGATCGTGGCCCCACAGATTATTTCACAAAATGGGCAGAAGAAAAAGTTTCTAAGCGAGTTGATGCACAAAAGATGGCTAAGTTCTTATATGAACAAATCATTTCGACAATCCGTTGCCCATTGGAATTAGTTAGTGATCGCAGTTCGCATTTCATTAACGAGGTGGTTGATCACTTACTTGCTGGATTCCTTGTAGTCCACAGGAAGTCATCCCCTTATTATCCATAAGCAAATGGTCAAGCGGAGAGTACAAATAAGATTTTGTGTACTATCTTGACAAAAACTTTAGAAGCAAGTCGCACCGATTGGGAACATAAGCTAACTGCAACTCTATGGGCATATTGAACTTCGTATAAGGTAGCGACGGGATATACTCCCTTCCATCTAGCTTTATGGCATTGAGGCTATAATGCCTATGGAGTACTTAGTTCCAAGCCTACAAATTGCGGTGCAAGAAGAATCCATTAGCTGAAAGGTTGGTTGACTTCGAGAAACTTGATGAAACCCAACTAATTGCATCACATGGTCTTATGGTTGAAAATTTGTGAAGGAAGCATTGGTTTGACAATAACCTGAAACAAAAAGAACTAAAAAACAAGGGACCTCGTCCTCATGTATAGTGTCGGCAGCACTAGAAAAAAACAACTCAAGTATGGAGGATTAGGACCTTTCTAAGTGTCAAAAATCACATGTACCTCAAGGGTCAGTCATGATTGAAACTATTGAGGGTGTGCAAATGGAGGGTTACGTCAATGAAAGCAAACTTAAAAAGGATTACAAACCACTAACACAAATGCTCACGCAAGAGCATGTATTAAAACAACAAAATGAGCTAGCCAAGGAAAAATCCAAGCGAGCTCAAGAAGAAGCCAAGGCGAGAGAGGGCAAGGCTAAACAGAGACTCCAAGAGAGAGTATTGCATGTGAACATGGCTTCACTAACCCTCCTTGATAAGGATGACCTAGACATTGAGCCAGCACAACTGTGTGAAAGTCTCTACTACTAAAATTCATGCAACGAGCATTGCATTAACCGATACGGGATCAAGTCATAATTTGATCTCTTTTGAGACACGAGAACCTCTAGATAAGTCTTACCTTGAGGTCGACAATGCACAAGTACGAAGTGTGCACTTGTCAATTACCAAAGCTGTGGGATTTCAAAGTGTTAATATTTCCATCAGAAATAATCCCTTTGGTTGGAATGGTGTTTGTTATATAAGCATGTAGGATCTATGGAGGAAGAAATGATCCTTGGACGATCCTAGATTTGCACTAGTAATTGTGATATCCAATGGAAAAAGAGAGCTGCATAACTTGACGAGGGAAATAATATCATTATCGTGTCCTTATGGAGCCCAATAAACAAGGGAAAGCAGGCTATGATTGATGGTATGGAAACACCAATGCCAAAGAAAGTAGCTCACGTACTAGAGAAAGCATCAACTCCATAGTCCCTATGCAAAAAACAACCAAAGTCACCCTAGTAATTCAGCAATGTGTGCATTAGAATCAACTCCGAGCCCATATATACTGTGATGCAAAAGGAGTAATTGAGGAATCAAGGTAAAAAGTTTGAGCTACAGACAAGGGACAGAGATGGCCTTCCAATGTTAGCATAGCAATATTCCAAACGAAGCCACTATCCACAAGGCACTCAAAAGCAATGGATTCCAAGGGGTTTACTAGCTGCACAAGGCTATTACCAGAGTAATATAACAATATGGGTGCCAAAATCCCACCCAAAGTTCAGTACTGCAAATACCTTTAGAAACATAGATAGTAAGAGCAACCAAGACCAATTCCAACTAAATGCTAGGAAAGCACAAAAATTGGTTTCGAGGAAGAAGTCGATTCAACACAGTGAATTGAAGATAGCACTATCGCCAACTGTACCCACCAAAATAAAAGAGCTGGACAAAGTTAAGGAGAAAAGAAGGGAAAAGGTACAACCAAATGAGACGGAGACAAATCCCAATCAACAAGATTCAGCAGAGGCACTCTTTAGTTGGATGGAGGAAAAGATCAAGCCACTCTCACACGGAGCTAAAATGATTACAACAACAAATACCCACAAGTGCCAAAATACCACCTTGGTTTTTGTGGCAATAAATTTTTTAAAAAAGAACAAAAGGTATTCATTACTAAAAAATGGATACAAAGTAAAAATGTTTGATCTTCATGCCATGAACATGATCATCCATTTCATATGTATTCAACCAATTTTTGATTGCATGATTGAGTGTTTGAGCATGAAGAAACATAGGGTATCAACCTTGCACGCACCTAATAGAAAACAGTTCACGTCATAAAACAGTCTAAAAAAATTCACGCTGTGAACTGGTCTTAAATGGTTCACGTCGTGCATTAGTCTAAAACGGTTCACGACATGAACTGGTTCTAAATGGTTCATGTCATGAACCGCCCTACTACTTCACGACATGAAACAGTCAGCTTCCCTCGGCCAATCATGGAATGCCATATGGCATACTGTCGATCTAAAAAATGTCAATGCAGCTACTAGGAAGGACCATTACCCCCACTACCTTACACACGGAACACATTTTGGAAAGAGTAGTTGGTGAAGAAGCTTACAACTTCTTAGATGGATTTTCAAGTTACAATCAAGTTTCTATAGCACCTGAAGACTAGCATAAAACGGCCTTCAGTACAATGTGGGGGACTTTTGTTTATAAAGTTATGCCTTTTGGTCTCACCAATGCCCCAACAACGTTCCAATAATTGATGTGCACAGCCTTGAGAGACTACTTACAAAAGTGGTTGGAGGTATTCATTGATGACCTATGTGCACACACTCACGATGGTCAGACCATTTAACTTGCTTGAGAAAGATGTTTGAGTGATGTCGATTGTATTGTATATCCTTAAACCCTTTGAAATGCCAATTTTGGGTCAAACACGGTGTGATCTTAGGACACATTGTCATTAAGAACGTTATCTCCACAAAGGAAAGCAAAGTCAAATTGATCTTGGAATTATCCCCACCCACTAAATACAAAGGCGTACAAAGGTTTATAGGCCACATTAGTATTGACTCCACTTCATAGTATTTTATGCTAGAATTGCCAAACCATTATATAGACTACTCATTGTCTTTGAATGGAATGAAGAATGCCAAGATGCATATGATAAATTGAAGCCAGCACTAGCCAGTGCACTATTCTGGGACCACCCAACTGGGATCTTATATTCCATGTACACATTGATGCATGAAACTTCGCTACAAGATGTGTATTGGCACAGCTTGGTGAGTTCAAATTGGACTACCCAGTTTCCTTCGCTAGTCGCCACTGAATGATGCAAAGGTGTATTTTATGCTAGAATTGCCAGACAATTATATAGGCTACTCATTGTCTCTGAATGGAATGAAGAATGCCAAGATGCATATGATAAATTGAAGCCAGCACTAGCCAGTGCACTATTCTGAGACCACCCAACTGGGATCTTATATTCCATGTACACATTGATGCATCAAACTTTGCTACAGGATGCGTATTGGCACAGCTTGGTGAGTTCAAATTGGACTACCCAATTTCCTTCACTAGTCACCCACTAAATGATGCAAAGGTAAATTATACCACCACAAAACGAGAGGGTTTGGCCATGCTTTATGCTATCAAGAAGTATCGACATTACCTATTGGCAAAAAAAAATGTATTCTTTGTGGACCATCAGGGTTTATATACTTGGTGAATAAGCCTTGCACCATGGGACGAATCACATGCTGGTTGTTATTACTATTGGAATTTGACTTCACGATCACACGTGCGAAAGGGAACACAACATATGTTGGCCGATCATATGTCGAGAATTCCAAATGGGAAACCAACAAATGGTGTTGATGATGACCTCCCAGATGATTGATTGCTCAAACTAGACATGGTGCCTGAATGGAGTGAAGAAATATTAGATTATCTAGCTTATGGTTTTCTACGAGAACAACCTTTGAACATGGATAAAATGTGTCGGCTTATTAAGCTGGCTGTACCTTATCAATTGATTGTTGCTGGTGAATTATACAAGCTAGGTAAGGACAATGTCTTAAGGAGATGTGTGTGGGAAGACAAATTTGTCACAATATTAGATAAAGCACTCTCAAGAATAGTTGGAGGACAATTCGCTGGGAAAATTACAGCTCACAAGGTGCTTCAAGTAGGACTATGGTGGCCTACATTATTCGGGGATGCTATGGAGTTTGTAAAAGATGCAAAGAGTGTCAACCATTTGCTATTCCACAACAAAGAGACATGATGCAACTTACCCCTGTGATTGTAAGATAGTCTTTTGAGAAATAGGGAATTGATTTTGTTGGACCCATTAGTGTAGTTGCACATCCATCACAAGTTCGATATGTGATCGTGGCCAAAGACTATTTCACGAAATGGGTAGAAGAAAAAGTCTCTAAGCGAGTTGATGCACAAAAGATAGCTAAGCTCTTATATAAACAAATCATTTCGAGAATCCGTTGTCCATTGGAATTAGTTAGTGATCGCGGTTCACATTTCATTAATGAGGTGATTGATCACTTACTTGCTGGATTCCTTATAGTCCACCGGAAGTCATCCCCTTATTATCCATAAGCAAATTTTCAAGCAGAGAGTACAAATAAGATTTTGTGTACTATCTTGACAAAAACTTTAGAAGCAAGTCACACGGATTGGGAACATAAGCTAACTGCAACTCTATGGGCATATTGAACTTTGTATAAGGTAGCGACAGGATATACTCCCTTCCATCTAGCTTTATGGGATTGAGGCTATAATGCCTATGGAGTACTTAGTTCCAAGCCTGCAAATTGCGGTGCAAGAACGATTAACAAAGAATGCATTAGTTGAAAGGTTGGTTGACTTAGAGAAACTTGATGAAACCCAACTAATTGTATCACATGGTCTTATGGTTGAAAAATTGTGAAGGAAGCGTTGGTTTGACAATAACCTGAAACAAAAAGAACTAAAAACAAGGGACCTCGTCCTCATGTATAGTGTCGGAAGCACTAGAAAAAAATAACTCAAGTATGGAGGATTAGGACCTTTCTAACTGTCAAAAATCACATGTGCCTCAAGGGTCAGTCATGATTGAAACTAGGAAGGGTGTGCAAATGGAGGGTTACGTCAATGAAAGCAAACTTAAAAAGGATTACGAACCACTAACCCAAGAAATGCTGATGCAAGAGCATGTATTAAAACAACAAAATGAGCTAGCCAAGGAAAAATCCAAGCGAGCTCAGGAAGAAGCCAAGGCAAGAGAGGGCAAGGTCAAACAGAGACTCCAAGAGAGAGTATTGCATGTGAACATGCCTTCACTAACCCTCCTTGATGAGGATAACCTAGACATTGAAGTCTCTACTACTAAAATTCATGCAACGAGCATTGCATTAATCACTATGGGATCAAGTCATAATTTGATCTCTTATAAGACACGAGAACCTCTAGATAAGTCTTACCTTGAGGTCGACAATGCACAAGTACGAAGTTTGCACTTGTCAATTACCAAAGCTGTGGGATTTCAAAGTGTTAATATTTCCATCAAAAATAATCCCTTTGGTTGGAATGGTGTTTGTTATATAAGCTTGTAGGATCTATGAAGGAAGAAATGATCCTTGGACGATCCTAGATTTGCACCAGTAATTGTAATATCCAATGGAAAAAGAGAGCTGCATAACTTGACGAGGGAAATAATATCATTATCGTGTCCTTATGGAGCCCAATAAACAAGGGAAAGCAGGCTATGATTGATGGTATGGAAACACCAATGCCAAAGAAAGTAGCTCACGTACTAGAGAAAGCATCAACTCCATAGTCCCTATGTAAAAAACAACCAAAGTCACCCTAGTAATTCAGCAGTGGGTGCATTAGAAGCAACTCCGAGCCCATATATACTGTGATGCAAAAGGAGTAATTGAGGAATCAAGGTAAAAAGTTTGAGCTATAGACAAGGGACAGAGATGCCTTCTAATGTTAGCATAGCAATATTCCAATCGAAGCCACTATCCACAAGGCACTCAAAAGCAATGGATTCGAAGGGGTTTACTAGCTGCACAAGGCTATTACCAAAGTAATATAACAATATGGGTGCCAAAATCCCACCCAAAGTTCAGTACTGCAAATACCTTTAGAAACATAGATAGTAAGAGCAACCAAGACCAATTTCTAACTAAATGCTAGGAAAGCACAAAAATTGGTTTCGAGGAAGAAGTCGATTCAACACAGTGAATTGAAGATAGCACTACTGCCAACTGAACCCACCAAAATAAAAGAGTTGGACAAAGTTAAGGAGAAAAGAAGAGAAAAGGTACAACCAAATGAGATGGAGACAAATCCCAATCAACAAGATTCAGTAAAGGCACTCTTCAGTTGGATGGAGGAAAAGATCAAGCCACTCTCGCACCAAGCTAAAACGATTACAACAACAAATACCCACAAGTGCCAAAGTACCACCTTGGTTTTTGTGGTAATAAATTTTTTTAAAAAGAACAAAAGGTATTCATTACTTAAAAATGGATACAAAGTAAAAATGTTTAATCTTCATGCCATGAACATGATCATCCATTTCATGTGTATTCAACCAATTTTTGATTGCATGATTGAGTGTTTGAGCATGAAGAAACATAGGGTATCGACCTTGCATGCACCTAATAGAAAACAGTTCACGTCGTAAAACAGTCTTAAAATATTCACGCTGTGAACTGGTCTTAAATGGTTCACATCGTGCAATAGTCTAAAATGGTTCACAACATGAACTAGTTCTAAATGGTTCATGTCATGAACCGCCCTACTACTTTACGATATGAAACAGTGTAAGATTCCTCCCCCAACCCCCTTTTTGATGTCTAGTATCTTCCCCTGTAATCAACCCTCTTCAGAAATATAAAGACCGTGTTGCTAAGTATTTTAGCCTAGAGAGAGGAAAATTATTCTAGAGAGAGAATATTCAGATTTTGAATATTTTTGGATAGAAAAATATCTCTTATAATTAAGATGAGTTCCCCTGAAACAGAAATTCAAAAAGAATTTTCCAATGTGCAATTGGAATTAATTGGAAATAGGTATAAAGAACCTTAGTCTAAGGGTCTAGATTTTCAGAAATCTTTAGACTATGGTCCAATTAAGGTTCCTATGGGCCAATAGCATCAATCCATGTGTAGGGAAGAGATAAATCCAAATTTGTAAAAATAAGATACCCAAAAATGAGTAAATACTCACATAAGGTGAAGAGTTGAAAATGTACAAGGTTTATTAGTAAAAAACTATGAGCAATATTAAAAATATGAGATATTTTGGGTATCCAAAAATGAGTAAATGCTCACATAAGATGAAGAGTTGAAAATGTACAAGGTTTATTAGTAAAAAACTATGAGCAATATTAAAATCATGCCATTATGACACATATGTAAGGAAGGGGAATTCTTTAAAGGAGGTGCATATTTCACATAAGATGAAGAGTTGAAAATGTACAAGGTTTATTAGTAAAAAACTATGAGCAATATTAAAATGATTCCATTATGACACATATGTAAGGAAGGGGAATTCTTTAAAGGAGGTGCATATTTCACATAAGATGAAGAGTTGAAAATGTACAAGGTTTATTAGTAAAAAACTATGAGCAATATTAAAATGATTCCATTATGACACATATGTAAGGAAGGGGAATTCTTTAAAGGAGGTGCATATTTCACATAAGATGACGAGTTGAAAATGTACAAGGTTTATTAGTAAAAAAAACTATGAGCAATATTAAAATGATTCCATTATGACACATATGTAAGGAAGGGGAGTTCTTTAAAGGAGGTACATATTTCACATGCTTGAATGAGTTTTAAACTCATAAAAATTGAGATATTTCATCTCTCCTCTCTCCTCATTCAAGTCTAGTTCCAAAAAGTTAGCTTAACTGACCTAAAAATGGTCAAATATTGACCAAACTGATTTAGAAAATTCTAGAATCAGTTTGTTTGGTTAGGAGCTCAATTTTTCCTATAAATAGAAGCCTCCCCCTTGTTGAAAAATAGATAGTGTTTATGCATCGTTACTCTACTCCACCTAAGCCAAGAACTGTGAATTCATTTAATAATTCACTAGTTTTTGGAGCTTCCCTCTTTCTTCAATCCCCATTAGTGGCTCCATCAACATACTTAACCAATTGATTGGTTGGGGGCCTCTACCGTGAACAAAGAATCAAGCAAGTTGTAAGGTAATTAGTGAATATTGATCTTTCTATAATTTCTCAATGTTTCTCTCTTCTCAACCCCTCTCAAGCTTGAGAAGTTTAATTGGTATGGTCTTTTTTAAATGCTATTGAAGTTTGAATAGTAGTGAAGAGTTACATAATGCTATTGAAGTTAATTTTCATTTATGTTTAAATTCTAACGATTTTTATGTAAGTTCTCTCTCTCACTCAAGAAATGGTCATACTCATGACCCATTCTCAATCCAAATCAAGCTTTTCATAAAGCTTTTCCTTAACCCAAGATTAAGCTATGTTTGAGGCCAAATTAATGGCTTTTTTCTATGCTTTTAGTTTATGTATATTAATGATTCAATCCATTATGGATTAATAATCCAATTAGAGATTATTTTAATTATTTCCTTAATGATAAGCATTATCCCTTAGAAAAATTGAGATTTATCAGTCATAGCAGCGGAGCTATGGCAAAATTTTTATAAAAATTATGCATAAAATAATCTCATTCAAAGCATAAAAAGAGGACTTCCTACCATATTCTAGGAATTATCATCCTAGATTAATTGAAAGAATTTCATTACAATCATGGAGAAATTGAATTTTAATATCATGCATAAAGGATAAGTTTTTATATCAAAAGTGTTATTTTTACCATTTTTATTTCATGCATAGAAGTATGCATAATGAATAAATTTTTATATCAAAAGTGTTATTTTTACCATTTTTATTTCATGCATAGAAGTATGCATAATGGATAAAATTTTATATCAAAAGTGTTATTTTTACCATTTTTATTTCATGCATAGAAGTATGCATAATGGATAAATTTTTATATCAAAAGTGTTATTTTTACCATTTTTATTTCATGCATAGAAGTATGCATAATGGATAAATTTTTATATCAAAAGTGTTATTTTTACCATTTTTATTTCATGCATAGAAGTATGCATAATGGATAAATTTTTATATCAAAAGTGTTATTTTTACCATTTTTAATTCATGCATAGAAGTATGCATAATGGATAAATTTTTATATCAAAAGTGTTATTTTTACCATTTTTATTTCATGCATAGAAGTATGCATAATGGATAAATTTTTATATCAAAAGTGTTATTTTTATCATTTTTAATTTTCATGCATAGAAGTATGCATAAAGGAAAAATTTTATATCAAAAGTGTTACTTTTATCATTTTTAATTTTCATGCATAGAAGTATGCATAAAAGAAAATTTTTTATATCAAAAGTGTTACTTTTATCATTTTTAATTTTCATGCATAGAAGTATGCATAAGAGTTGATTATTTTATTATAAAAGTGTGACTTTTATCATAATTGAATTTCATGCATAGAGGTATGCATAAAAGTTGATTATTTTATTGTAAGAGTGTTACTTTTATCATATTGGATTTCATGCATATAGGTATGCATAAAAGATATTCTTTTTATACTAAAAGTGTGATTTTCCTCATAAATGGATTTTATACTTAACTTAGATGCATAAGAGAAATTCTTTTATTCTAAAAGTGTAATTTCCTACCAAACTGAATTTATGCATAAGAAGATGCATAAAAGTGTTAGTCTCCTTAAATGGAATTTATGTATAAATAAATGTGTAGAGAAATCTTATATCAAATATAAGAATTCTCTTTTTTTTTAAAAAGATATGAAATGTGATAAGATGTGATAAGAGGTGTATGAGATGTGATAAGAATTGATAAGATGCGTATGGAAAGTGATAGGATGTGATAAGAGGTGTATGAGATGTGATAAGAATTGATAAGATGCGTATGGAAAGTGATAGGATGTGATAAGAGGTGTATGAGATGTGATAAGAATTGATAAGATGCGTATGGAAAGTGATAGGATGTGATAAGAGGTGTATGAGATGTAAAAAGATGTGATAAGATGTGTATGAGATGTGATAAGATTTGATAAGATGCGTATGGAAAGTGATAGGATGTGATAAAAGGTGTATGAGATGTAAAAAGATGTGATAAGATGTGTATGAGATGTGATAGAATGTGTTAAGATGAGTTAAGATGTATATGGGATGTGTTAGGATGTATATGGGATGTGTTAGGACGAGAATGAATGTAATATGGTTGTATGAATGCGATGTGGATGTATACATGTAGATGTATATGTATGAATGTGAATGTTGATGTGGATGTGGATGTATGGATGTGATTGTGAATGAAGAGGTGGATGTGAATGTATGGATGTAGATACGGATGTGGATGTATGTATGTGAATGCGGATGTATGAATGAGGATGTGAAAATGGATGTATGCATGTGAATGTGGATGTATGAATATGAATGTGGATGTGTGGAAGTGGAAATGGAGGTATGGATGTATGAATGTAGATGTGAATGTATGCATGTAGATGCGTATGTATGAATGTGAAATTGGATGTATGATGTGGACGTACGAACATGGATATGTATGTAGAATAATGAATATGAAGATGTATGTGAGATAATGTAGTCTATATGAGTGAATGGATGAGAACGAGTACACACTGAATGGAATGTGGAATAAGTAATGTGGTCCGAGAGTGGATAATATGGAAAGACAAGAGTTCGTTATAGAAACTGTATTTGTGACTGTTTGTAAATGACTGTTTTATGTCAAGAATGTTGGAGAAGCATTTTGACCGTCTTAAGGATTAAGGTCATGAAGACCGAACTGATAAAGTTGCAACTGCTGACGGAGAGTCAATGGAGGACGTCTCGCGTAGCAAGGTCGATCGAGGTCTTGACCAGCCTCGGCTCGATTTAAATGGTGAGCTTCCGGTACGGTGGATGAGGGACCAAGGAAGCGGCCTATGAGTGAAGCGCTAGGTCACCTGCGAAGGATCCTAGAGGGTGCTGACCATACGGTGCTCGGGCTCTGGGTCGCCGAAGATACCCACACGTGCGTCGTGGAAGATATTGGAACAAGGAGTAAGAGTTGTTTTCTGAAACCGGGCATGGATCTGGTTGATTGACCTTGCTGGTCCTCAACAGATGAGTCCATGGCTCTTTTATATGGATCTGTGGGTTGATCTTGCTGATCTTCCACGGAGATTCCATTCTATTATATGAATATATTACCGGTTACTATGAGCTAGGAACTATGGAAAAGGCCCTTGAGAGAACAGGTGGTGAGCGTTCTGGTTGCCAATGATGCCATAAGTACACCGATGAAAGAATGACTGGAAATAAGGATTCAACCAGAGACTTTGAGGATTGTCATCAGTGATATAATGGTTTTATTAAAGGATTGTTTTAAAGCTAGTTGATGCTAAGAAAAAGGCAATTTCATATTGGGTGTGTAAGTGGTATGACTAGTTTTATGTTTGCATGAACTTCCGGCTAGGGGGCCTTGGAACTCTTTTCCTTGGTACCCGGGACAAAACCTAACCAAATTTCAAATTGGATCCCATCACTACAGTGGTTGGGCGGTTGGCTAACCCATGGGATCGGATGGGGTTAGGCTGGATTGATGGATCCGTAAATCGAGATTTTAATTTCTGTTATTACGATAGATAAAGTAAATCCCGGATAGTAATTGTTCTATGGATAGGAATCAACGGCTGTGCCTCTTGATGGGGAAAAAAGCATTGATCACAATGATCCAAGTGCAAGTTTCTTCCTTGATCCGACCGAGTATCTTTATAGCTGCAGTCGGATCAGCGTGATCGGTAAGGATCTTGACTACGTTAGAGTACAAAGTTATCTGGTGGAATCGCCCGTGCTTTCCGGGGAAAGGGAGTTTTTCCGGTTTCGATTTTGGACAAACCGACGGATTAGTCTCTTATCCGGATATCCGTGGGCGAGGCCCCGAGTGTGAGACCCCTACCCGCACATGATGTGCTACTTCCGCTGCTAGTACCCCGAATCCGTTGCGCGGTGGGAACAGGGATCCCACAGTTAGTATCAGAGCGGTTTTGAAAGCTAATAAAGATAATTAAATTTTTATCTGAAATTGGTAATAAGAATTCAGAAACAGCATTTTCATAATGTATTTTCATTCCGTAAGCTTCTTTAATGAAGAAATTTTAATCAAAGAAATTGTTTTTATAGATGGAAGTTCCACATTTATCTGGTATTCCCGACCTCACCCAGTCTCAAGATATGATTGCATTTGCCTTCGAGCATCTCATCTCTTCCGCTTCAACTCAAACAAACCGAGCAAGACTCGCATGCCATTTCGCGGATTTATATTTTCCTACCCCAGCGGAGAGAATACAACATAAGTGGTTTGCAGGGCAATATGTCCACGCCCATTGCAACTGCCGTACAATGCTGTGGCAGAATCTCTCATTGACTATGATCCTGTTAAAGCTGAAAATGGTGCGTGGTGTCATTCTATATCATTCGACACCTCGAAATTTCAGACTTTCATGTCGAATTTATAGACTCCTTAGTCGATTTATCCCTAAGGAGAAAATAATAACTCCCTTCGCAGTTAGAGAACTTATGTAACAGGGCATGACTATGGCCCAGTACCGTCGTCTTATGCATCTCTCGAAGAGATTTTGAATTTTGGAGCCGAGCCACTCTATGTAATTATTGCAACTTGTATATAAATATACAAATGTTTTTTTTTTTAAACGGACGATCGGATAAAGAAAAATCTATTTATCAGACTTAAGTCATAGATCTCCAATAAGATCAACTGAGGAGCAAATTATGTCAAAAGTTTATCAAGACGCACAAAAAGGTTGTAATTGTTTGATATAATTCATACAAATTGTTAATTCAAATTGAAATTCGTAAATTAGTAATTGGGTCTTCAATTGGAAGTACCGCAATTGTATGGAACCCTGACTTGCTTGAGACCTAGACATGATGGTATTTACCTTATAGTTGCGAGTATCATGACTATCCGTATATACCGAGGGTATAACTGCAGCTCTTTACCGACAGTATATACGAGTAAATCTAAGACTTGAAATTATAAGCGTTAATGCTATCCAGATGATGATTTTGAATGTGGTTGATATGATTTTTAATTCTGTTTGGGAACTGATGAATTGATTTGGATTCTGATTGAAAAATGATGATCCTTGAAAATGGGTTGAAATGTAATAAGCTGAGCGAAACCACAATGTGGATGATTGGGACGAGTCCCTGTAATGATAAATGATGAAAATGATTCAGCAAATCACTATGAGATTAGTGGATTATGTTGTCAAATTGCTACTGTTAATACTTGAGATGGTAGATCAAGTTAAGGAATGACAAATTGAGAACTTGCTTAACTTAAATTCCGTGTGGAGGAATGTTCAGAAGGAAATTTTCGGTCTAATGGACCATTATCGTGTTAAAGATATGAATGATATGATTTGAATGAATTGTTATTTAATGATGAATTCTATATAAGGGATATTTATCCCCATATTCTGTTGGGTTCACTGGAATATAAGGAACCCCAGAATAAATTGGATATTAAGCAAAAAAGTTGTCCTCTACTTGCGAGATGAGGACATCTTGCACCTTTTAAGTGGGGTAGAATGTAAGATTCCTGCCCCAGCCTTAGAGGTATACAGGAGTAAGAATCTCCCTTTCTGATCTTATAATTATTCTCTCTCTAAAATAAAAGAAAGATTCTGTTTAAAAAAGGAAGAACCTTTTTTCCTGAATACTTCTCAAGAGTCCCACCTGTTTTAAGGATTCAGAACAACGAGTTCAGAAGTGAGAATCGATGTTTTGGATATCAAGGTTTGGTCTCGAGTACGGCCCAAAAGAAGTTCTTTATCTCTTGGGAAGTATAAGAAGTTATCTCCCAGATATTGTGGACCAAAGAAAGTAGGTGATTTAGCTTACGAACTTCTTTTATCTCCTCATCTCAAAGTTCTAAATGCCTTCTATAGAAAAATATGCCAAACCCAAATCATGGAAAGACGATAAAACTTCAGTGGCAAGTTACCGTTGGCTTCTAAGTTACGCTAGCTCCTTCCTTTATATAAGTCGTAACTTTTACTTGTCGTTCACAGTAATCTTACTCCCATCGATCTCCTTTCTTTCTTAATCTCCTTCATGGCTTGGCAACAAGAATTAGTTTTATCCATAATGATTCCTCACCTTCAAGACGCAAGTGAGTCTGTGAAGAAGGATTTTATAGAACAGTATGAGCGCTCACTTTTTCCTCACCTAGGAACTTCTGTAGCGCAGACCAAATGGCGGACCTATCAAGACATAACTAGGGTAACACCATGGGGTCAGCAGCACTTTCGTAACAATGTCCGCTTGGCCATGGTTATCGAAGCCTTGGGTTTGGGTCCTCGATACTACTGCGTCATGAGATCAAGACATCTTGGGTTTTCTGAGCGGGTCTTCTTACTGGCGTGTTTTCTTCCTCATGAGAAGATATGCCTTTACCCCGTTTTTGGCTTGCCTCTCAGAGGTCCTTTTGTTAGAACACCTCATACCACTGAGATAGGCGCAGCAATAACCCACAGAATCATTCCCATAGATGAGTTACCTTATACTTGTGCAGCTTGTGAGGACTGCTTTTGTGACCATATGATGGACGGGCTTATGGAAGTGTAAAGAGTTCCTCTATCTTTACTGTATAAGTTCCGAGAATGAATAAAGTTTAAATCTTGTTCGTATTTTGAATCTTGCTCTCTTTAAGACTTATCTTGGTGGTTAATCTTGATTAAAATTTTTCTCTAAGTCTCATGTTCGTGAATCTTGCAAAATTATCACAAGTTGCGAGATGAGGACATCTCGCATTTTTTAAGTGGGGTAGAATGTAAGATTCCTCCCCCAACCCCCTTTTTGATGTCTAGTATCTTCCCCTGTAATCAACCCTCTTCAGAAATATAAAGACCGTGTTGCTAAGTATTTTAGCCTAGAGAGAGGAAAATTATTCTAGAGAGAGAATATTCAGATTTTGAATATTTTTGGATAGAAAAATATCTCTTATAATTAAGATGAGTTCCCCTGAAACAGAAATTCAAAAAGAATTTTCCAATGTGCAATTGGAATTAATTGGAAATAGGTATAAAGAACCTTAGTCTAAGGGTCTAGATTTTCAGAAATCTTTAGACTATGGTCCAATTAAGGTTCCTATGGGCCAATAGCATCAATCCATGTGTAGGGAAGAGATAAATCCAAATTTGTAAAAATAAGATACCCAAAAATGAGTAAATACTCACATAAGGTGAAGAGTTGAAAATGTACAAGGTTTATTAGTAAAAAACTATGAGCAATATTAAAAATATGAGATATTTTGGGTATCCAAAAATGAGTAAATGCTCACATAAGATGAAGAGTTGAAAATGTACAAGGTTTATTAGTAAAAAACTATGAGCAATATTAAAATCATGCCATTATGACACATATGTAAGGAAGGGGAATTCTTTAAAGGAGGTGCATATTTCACATAAGATGAAGAGTTGAAAATGTACAAGGTTTATTAGTAAAAAACTATGAGCAATATTAAAATGATTCCATTATGACACATATGTAAGGAAGGGGAATTCTTTAAAGGAGGTGCATATTTCACATAAGATGACGAGTTGAAAATGTACAAGGTTTATTAGTAAAAAAAACTATGAGCAATATTAAAATGATTCCATTATGACACATATGTAAGGAAGGGGAGTTCTTTAAAGGAGGTACATATTTCACATGCTTGAATGAGTTTTAAACTCATAAAAATTGAGATATTTCATCTCTCCTCTCTCCTCATTCAAGTCTAGTTCCAAAAAGTTAGCTTAACTGACCTAAAAATGGTCAAATATTGACCAAACTGATTTAGAAAATTCTAGAATCAGTTTGTTTGGTTAGGAGCTCAATTTTTCCTATAAATAGAAGCCTCCCCCTTGTTGAAAAATAGATAGTGTTTATGCATCGTTACTCTACTCCACCTAAGCTAAGAACTGTGAATTCATTTAATAATTCACTAGTTTTTGGAGCTTCCCTCTTTCTTCAATCCCCATTAGTGGCTCCATCAACATACTTAACCAATTGATTGGTTGGGGGCCTCTACCATGAACAAAGAATCAAGCAAGTTGTAAGGTAATTAGTGAATATTGATCTTTCTATAATTTCTCAATGTTTCTCTCTTCTCAACCCCTCTCAAGCTTGAGAAGTTTAATTGGTATGGTCTTTTTTAAATGCTATTGAAGTTTGAATAGTAGTGAAGAGTTACATAATGCTATTGAAGTTAATTTTCATTTATGTTTAAATTCTAATGATTTTTATGTAAATTCTCTCTCTCACTCAAGAAATGGTCATACTCATGACCCATTCTCAATCCAAATCAAGCTTTTCATAAAGCTTTTCCTTAACCCAAGATTAAGCTATGCTTGAGGCCAAATTAATGGCTTTTTTCTATGCTTTTAGTTTATGTATATTAATGATTCAATCCATTATGGATTAATAATCCAATTAGAGATTATTTTAATTATTTTCTTAATGATAAGCATTATCCCTTAGAAAAATTGAGATTTATCAGTCATAGCAGCAGAGCTATGGCAAAATTTTTATAAAAATTATGCATAAAATAATCTCATTCAAAGCATAAAAAGAGGACTTCCTACCATATTCTAGGAATTATCATCCTAGATTAATTGAAAGAATTTCATTACAATCATGGAGAAATTGAATTTTAATATCATGCATAAAGGATAAGTTTTTATATCAAAAGTGTTATTTTTACCATTTTTATTTCATGCATAGAAGTATGCATAATGGATAAATTTTTATATCAAAAGTGTTATTTTTACCATTTTTATTTCATGCATAGAAGTATGCATAATGGATAAATTTTTATATCAAAAGTGTTATTTTTACCATTTTTATTTCATGCATAGAAGTATGCATAATGGATAAAATTTTATATCAAAAGTGTTATTTTTACCATTTTTATTTCATGCATAGAAGTATGCATAATGGATAAAATTTTATATCAAAAGTGTTATTTCTACCATTTTTATTTCATGCATAGAAGTATGCATAATGGATAAATTTTTATATCAAAAGTGTTATTTTTACCATTTTTATTTCATGCATAGAAGTATGCATAATGGATAAATTTTTATATCAAAAGTGTTATTTTTACCATTTTTATTTCATGCATAGAAGTATGCATAATGGATAAATTTTTATATCAAAAGTGTTATTTTTATCATTTTTAATTTTCATGCATAGAAGTATGCATAAAGGAAAAATTTTATATCAAAAGTGTTACTTTTATCATTTTTAATTTTCATGCATAGAAGTATGCATAAAAGAAAATTTTTTATATCAAAAGTGTTACTTTTATCATTTTTAATTTTCATGCATAGAAGTATACATAAGAGTTGATTATTTTATTATAAAAGTGTGACTTTTATCATAATTGAATTTCATGCATAGAGGTATGCATAAAAGTTGATTATTTTATTGTAAGAGTGTTACTTTTATCATATTGGATTTCATGCATATAGGTATGCATAAAAGATATTCTTTTTATACTAAAAGTGTGATTTTCCTCATAAATGGATTTTATACTTAACTTAGATGCATAAGAGAAATTCTTTTATTCTAAAAGTGTAATTTCCTACCAAACTGAATTTATGCATAAGAAGATGCATAAAAGTGTTAGTCTCCTTAAATGGAATTTATGTATAAATAAATGTGTAGAGAAATCTTATATCAAATATAAGAATTCTCTTTTTTTTTTAAAAAGATATGAAATGTGATAAGATGTGATAAGAGGTGTATGAGATGTGATAAGAATTGATAAGATGCGTATGGAAAGTGATAGGATGTGATAAGAGGTGTATGAGATGTGATAAGAATTGATAAGATGCGTATGGAAAGTGATAGGATGTGATAAGAGGTGTATGAGATGTGATAAGAATTGATAAGATGCGTATGGAAAGTGATAGGATGTGATAAGAGGTGTATGAGATGTAAAAAGATGTGATAAGATGTGTATGAGATGTGATAAGATTTGATAAGATGCGTATGGAAAGTGATAGGATGTGATAAGAGGTGTATGAGATGTAAAAAGATGTGATAAGATGTGTATGAGATGTGATAGAATGTGTTAAGATGAGTTAGGATGTGTTAAGATGTATATGGGATGTGTTAGGACGAGAATGAATGTAATATGGTTGTATGAATGCGATGTGGATGTATACATGTAGATGTATATGTATGAATGTGAATGTTGATGTGGATGTGGATGTATGGATGTGATTGTGAATGAAGAGGTGGATGTGAATGTATGGATGTAGATACGGATGTGGATGTATGTATGTGAATGCGGATGTATGAATGAGGATGTGAAAATGGATGTATGCATGTGAATGTGGATGTATGAATATGAATGTGGATGTGTGGATGTGGAAATGGAGGTATGGATGTATGAATGTAGATGTGAATGTATGCATGTAGATGCGTATGTATGAATGTGAAATTGGATGTATGATGTGGACGTACGAACATGGATATGTATGTAGAATAATGAATATGAAGATGTATGTGAGATAATGTAGTCTATATGAGTGAATGGATGAGAACGAGTACACACTGAATGGAATGTGGAATAAGTAATGTGGTCCGAGAGTGGATAATATGGAAAGACAAGAGTTCGTTATAGAAACTGTATTTGTGACTGTTTGTAAATGAGTGTTTTATGTCAAGAATGTTGGAGAAGCATTTTGACCGTCTTAAGGATTAAGGTCATGAAGACCGAACTGATAAAGTTGCAACTGCTGACGGAGAGTCAATGGAGGATGTCTCGCGTAGCAAGGTCGATCGAGGTCTTGACCAGCCTCGGCTCGATTTAAATGGTGAGCTTCCGGTACGGTGGATGAGGGACCAAGGAAGCGGCCTATGAGTGAAGCGCTAGGTCACCTGCGAAGGATCCTAGAGGGTGCTGACCATACGGTGCTCGGGCTCTGGGTCGCCGAAGATACCCACACGTGCATCGTGGAAGATATTGGAACAAGGAGTAAGAGTTGTTTTCTGAAACCGGGCATGGATCTGGTTGATTGACCTTGCTGGTCCTCAACAGATGAGTCCATGGCTCTTTTATATGGATCTGTGGGTTGATCTTGCTGATCTTCCACGGAGATTCCATTCTATTATATGAATATATTACCGGTTACTATGAGCTAGGAACTATGGAAAAGGCCCTTGAGAGAACAGGTGGTGAGCGTTTTGGTTGCCAATGATGCCATAAGTACACCGATGAAAGAATGACTGGAAATAAGGATTCAACCAGAGACTTTGAGGATTGTCATCAGTGATATAATGGTTTTATTAAAGGATTGTTTTAAAGCTAGTTGATGCTAAGAAAAAGGCAATTTCATATTGGGTGTGTAAGTGGTATGACTAGTTTTATGTTTGCATGAACTTCCGGCTAGGGGGCCTTGGAACTCTTTTCCTTGGTACCCGGGACAAAACCTAACCAAATTTCAAATTGGATCCCATCACTACAGTGGTTGGGCGGTTGGCTAACCCATGGGATCGGATGGGGTTAGGCTGGATTGATGGATCCGTAAATCGAGATTTTAATTTCTATTATTACGATAGATAAAGTAAATCCCGGATAGTAATTGTTCTATGGATAGGAATCAACGGCTGTGCCTGTTGATGGGGAAAAAAGCGTTGATCACAATGATCCAAGTGCAAGTTTCTTCCTTGATCCGACCGAGTATCTTTATAGGTGCAGTCGGATCAGCATGATCGGTAAGGATCTTGACTACGTTAGAGTACAAAGTTATCTAGTGGAATCGCCCGTGCTTTCCGGGGAAAGGGAGTTTTTCCGGTTTCGATTTTGGACAAACCGACGGATTAGTCTCTTATCCGGATATCCGTGGGCGAGGCCCTGAGTGTGAGACCCCTACCCGCGCACGATGTGCTACTTCCGCTGCTAGTACCCCGAATCCGTTGCGCGGTGGGAACAGGGATCCCACAAACAGTCACCTTCCCTCGGCCAATCATGGAATGCCATATGTCATACTTCATTAAGACAGCCGCCTAGGCTGATGGCCGCACCATAAATTAAATTTTTCCTTCTTCGTGTATTCCACTTTTGCAATTCTTCAATATGTGCATTGCCGTGCATTACCGCTCATCACTATCGATTCTCAAGTGCTCGTCTGCCCGCATATTCGACAACTTTGAGTTGAGGTGCAAGCTTGTGCCTTACCTTTGTGTTCTTCTTTTTGTTTCTTTCTTTCTTTTTGAGTATTGCAAATCTCATGTCATGATTAATTCTTGTAAATGTTCCAAACTGTGATTGTTGCATGTGTAGGACTATTGCAAACGTTCCAAACTGTGATTGTATAATATCTCACAATTTAACTCTCAAATATGATGAAAAATCACAAGTTACACAAAAGACAGTAAAAAACCTGCACTTTCACGGGTTTCGAACCATAGCTTCTCAAAGTTTAACCTTCTCATGGTTTTAGCCACCTCACGGTTTCAAACCATCTCATGGTTTCAACCATCTCATGGTTTTAACTTTCTCACGGATTTAGCCACCTCACAGCTTTAAACCATCTCATAGATTAACTGCCTCATGATTTCAACCATCTCACAGATTAACTGCCTCATAGTTTTAACCTTCTCATGGTTTTAAACCATCTCATGGATTAACTGCCTCACGGTTGAACCTTCTCACGGTTTTAGCGACCTCACGGTTTTAGCTATCTCACGAGTTTCAAACCTTGCTATCTCACGGCGGGCAAAATTCTTGCGCTCTCACGGTTTTCACCTCTTTGCATGTACACTCATACCTTGTTATTGCTCAGCGCAATAACACCCTTCTCATTGAATAACACACACACACATTCATTTTCACAAAAAAAAAGAAAAAAGAAAAAAGAAAAAGAGGCAATGACCACATTCTCTCACCAGTTAGTATGACTGACTTTCTTATCATTATTACAGATGTCGACCTCTGCTACCTTTGAACCGGAAGTCAAGGAGACTTCGGCAGTCATGCAAGCTAGGGCAACTTGGTCACCTATAAGCAGGAAGAAGAGACCATCATGTGGCCCAAAACTAAGCTATTTGGGCCATACCTACTCTCAATGCCATACCATTTCAAGACATACCCAATTGATGAACAAAAAGTGGTCCAATTGATGGCCAAAAGAGTTAAAACAAGCTAGTTTATCCACATCATACAATGGCCCAGCTAAGGTCAAGGAAATTGATGTTGCAGAGCCATGGGAGGAAACCAAGCCTGTTTATATTGCCAAAGACTTGACTCCAGCTGAGGAAAAGGAATTTGTTGCTCTCCTTAAGGAGTTTAAGGTTGTTTCTTCTGAAACTACAAAGAGATGAAGGGCGTACCATCTGAAGTGGTACAACACACGATCCCAATCATGGAAGGATCAAGGCCAACCAAGCAAAAACCATACCAGATGAATCCTAAATATGCAACAATTATAGGAAGGAATTGATAAACTCATTACTGTTGATTTCATCTATGAGACAGAACACACCGATTGGCATCACCAATCGTGATAGTGCCAAAGAAGAATGGGAAACTTAGGGTCTGTGTCGATCTAAAAAATGTCAATGCAGCTACTAGGAAGGACCATTACCCACTACCTTACATGGAACACATTTTGGAAAGAGTAGTTGGTGAAGAAGGTTACAACTTCTTAGATGGATTTTCAAGTTACAATCAAGTTTCTATAGCACCCGAAGACTAGCATAAAATGGCCTTTAATACAATGTGGGGGACTTTTGCTTACAAAGTTATGCCTTTTGGTCTCACCAATGCCCCAACAATGTTCCAATGATTGATGTGCAAATCCTTGAGAATACTTACAAAAGTCGTTGGAGGTATTCATTGATGATCTATGTGCACACACTCACGATGGTCAGACCATTTGGCTTGCTTGAGAAAGATGTTTGAGTGATGTCGATTGTATTATATATCCTTATACCCTTTGAAATGTATTATATATCCTTATACCCTTTGAAATGCCAATTTTGGGTCAAACACAGTGTGATCTTAGGACACATTGTCATTAAGAACGGTATCTCCACAAAGGAAAGCAAAGTCAAATTGATCTTGGAACTATCCCCACCCACTAATTACAAAGGTGTACAAAGGGTTATGGGTCACATTGGGTATTATCTCCACTTTATAGTATTTTATGCTAGAATTGCCAGACCATTATATAGGCTACTCATTGTCTTTGCATGGAATGAAGAATGCCAAGATGCATCGCTACTACAGAATGCGTATTGGCACAGCTTGGTGAGTTCAAATCGGACTACCCAGTTTCCTTCGCTAGTCACCACTGAATGATGCAAAGGTAAATTATACCACCACAAAACGAGAGGGTTTGGCCATGCTTTATGCTGTCAAGAAGTATCGCCATTACCTTTTGGCAAAAAAATGTATTCTTTGTGGACCATCAAGGTTTATATACTTGGTGTGAATAAGCCTTGCACCATGGGACGAATCACATGATGGTTGTTATTACTATTGGAATTTGACTTCATGATCACGGGTGAGAAAGGGAACACAACATATGTTGGCAGATCATATGTCGAGAATTCCAAATGGGGAACCAACAAATGGTGTTGATGATGACCTCCCAGATGCTTGATTGCTCAAACTAGACATGGTGCGTGAATGGAGTGAAGAAATATTAGATTATCTAGCTTATGGTTTTCTACGAGAACAACCTTTGAACATGGATAAAATGTGTCGGCTTATTAAGCTGGCTGCACCTTATCAATTGATTGCTGGTGAATTATACAAGCTAGGTAAGGACAATGTCTTAAGGAGATGTGTGCGGGAAGACAAATTTGTCACAATATTAGATAAAGCACTCTCAGGAATAGTTAGAGGGCACTTCGCCGGGAAAATTACAGCTCACAAGGTGCTTCAAGTAAGACTATGGTGGCCTACATTATTCGGGGATGCTATGGAGTTTGTAAAAGATGCAAAGAGTGTCAACCATTTGCTATTCCACAACAAAGAGATAGGATGCAACTTAGCCCTGTGATTGTAAGACAGACTTTTGAGAAATAGGGAATTGATTTTGTTGGACCCATTAGTCTAGTTGCACATCCATCACAAGTCCGATATGTGATCGTGGCCATAGATTATTTCACAAAATGGGCAGAAGAAAAAGTCTCTAAGCGAGTTGATGCACAAAAGATGGCTAAGTTCTTATATGAACAAATCATTTCGACAATCCGTTGCCCATTGGAATTAGTTAGTGATCGCAGTTCGCATTTCATTAACGAGGTGGTTGATCACTTACTTGCTGGATTCCTTGTAGTCCACCGGAAGTCATCCCCTTATTATCCATAAGCAAATGGTCAAGCAGAGAGTACAAATAAGATTTTGTGTACTATCTTAACAAAAACTTTAGAAGCAAGTCGCACCGATTGGGAACATAAGCTAACTGCAACTCTATGGGCATATTGAACTTCATATAAGGTAGCGACGGGATATACTCCCTTCCATCTAGCTTTATGGCATTGAGGCTATAATGCCTACGGAGTACTTAGTTCCAAGCCTACAAATTGCAGCACAAGAACGATTAACAAAGAATGCATTAGCTGAAAGGTTGGTTGACTTAGAGAAACTTGATGAAACCCAACTAATTGCATCACATGGTCTTAAGGTTGAAAATTTGTGAAGGAAGCGTTGGTTTAACAATAACCTGAAACAAAAAGAACTAAAAAACAAGGGACCTCATCCTCATGTATAGTGTCAGAAGCACTAGAAAAAAACAACTCAACTATGGAGGATTAGGACCTTTCTATGTGTCAAAAATCACATGTGCTTCAAGGGTCAGTCATGATTGAAACTATTGAGGGTGTGCAAATGGAGGGTTACATCAATGAAAGCAAACTTAAAAAGGATTACGAACCACTAACCCAAATGCTCATGCAAGAGCATGTATTAAAACAACAAAATGAGCTAGCCAAGGAAAAATCCAAGCGAGCTCAGGAAGAAGCCAAGGCAAGAGAGGGCAAGGCTAAACAGAGACTCCAAGAGAGAGTATTGCATGTGAACATGGCTTCACTAACCCTCCTTGATAAGGATGACCTGGACATTGAGCCAGCACAACTGTGTGAAAGTCTCTACTACTAAAATTCATGCAATGAGCATTGCATTAATCGATACGGGATCAAGTCATAATTTGATCTCTTATGAGACACGAGAACCTCTAGATAAGTCTTACCTTGAGGTCGACAATGCACAAGTACGAAGTGTGCACTTGTCAATTACCAAAGCTGTGGGATTTCAAAGTGTTAATATTTCCATCAGAAATAATCCCTTTGGTTGGAATGGTGTTTGTTATATAAGCATGTAGGATCTATGGAGGAAGAAATGATCCTTGGACGATCCTAGATTTGCACCAGTAATTGTGATATCCAATGGAAAAAGAGAGCTACATAACTTGACGAGGGAAATAATATCATTATCATGTCCTTATGGAGCCCAATAAACAAGGGAAAGCAGGCTATGATTGATGGTATGGAAACACCAATGCCAAAGAAAGTAGCTCATGTACTAGAGAAAGCATCAACTCCATAGTCCCTATGCAAAAAACAACCAAAGTCACCCTAGTAATTCAGCAGTGGGTGCATTAGAATCAACTCCGAGCCCATATATACTGTGATGCAAAAGGAGTAATTGAGGAATCAAGGTAAAAAGTTTGAGCTACAGACAAGGGACAAAGATGGCCTTCCAATGTTAGCATAGCAATATTCCAAACGAAGCCACTATCCACAAGGCACTCAAAAGCAATGGATTCCAAGGGGTTTACTAGCTGCACAAGGCTATTACCAGAGTAATATAACAATATGGGTGCCAAAATCCCACCCAAAGTTCAGTACTGCAAATACCTTTAGAAACATAGATAGTAAGAGCAACCAAGACCAATTTCCAACTAAATGCTAGGAAAGCACAAAAATTGGTTTCAAGGAAGAAGTCGATGCAACACAATGAATTGAAGATAGCACTATCGCTAACTGCACCCATCAAAATAAAAGAGCTGGACAAAGTTAAGGAGAAAAGAAGAGAAAAGGTACGACCAAATGAGACGGAGACAAATCCCAATCAACAAGATTCAGCAGAGGCACTCTTTATTTAGATGGAGAAAAAGATCAAGCCACTCTCACACGAAGCTAAAACGATTACAACAACAAATACCCACAAGTGCCAAAGTACCACCTTGGTTTTTGTGGCAATAAATTTTTTTTAAAAGAACAAAAGGTATTCATTACTCAAAAATGGATGCAAAGTAAAAATGTTTAATCTTCATGCCATGAACATGATCATCCATTTCATATGTATTCAACCAATTTTTGATTGCATGATTGAGTGTTTGAGCTTGAGGAAACATAGGGTATCAACCTTGCATGCACCTAATAGAAAACAGTTCACGTCATAAAACAGTCTAAAAAAATTCATACTGTGAACTGGTCTTAAATGGTTCATGTCGTGCAATAGTCTAAAATGGTTCACGACATTAAGACGGCTCACCTAAGCTGATGGCCGCACCATAAAATTAAAATTTTCCTTATTCGTGTATTCTACTTTTGCAATTCTTCAATATGTGCATTGCCGTGCATTACCGCTCATCACTATCGATTCCCAAGTGCTCGTCTGCCCGCATATTCGACAACTTTGAGTTGAGGTGCGAGCTTGTGCCTTACCTTTGTGTTCTTCTTTTTGTTTCTTTCTTTCTTTTTAAGTATTGCAAATCTCATGTCATGATTAATTCTTGTAAATGTTCCAAATTGTGATTGTTGCATGTGTAGGACTATTGCAAACGTTCCAAACTGTGATTGTATCATATCTCATAATTTAACTATCAAATATGATGAAAAATCACAAGTTACACAAAAGACAGTCAAAAAACCTGCACTTTCACGGGTTTCGAACCCTAGCTTCTCACAGTTTAACCTTCTCACAGTTTTAGCCACCTCACGGTTTCAAACCATCTCACGGTTTTAACTTTCTCGCGGATTTAGCCACCTCACAGCTTTAAACCATCTCACAGATTAACTGCCTCATGGTTTCAACCATCTCCCATATTAATTGCCTCATAGTTTTAAACTTCTCACGGTTTTAAACCATCTCATGCATTAACTCCCTCACGGTTGAACCTTCTCACGATTTTAGCCACCTCACGGTTTTAGCTATCTCACGAGTTTCGAACCCTGCTATCTCACAGGCAAAATTCCTGCGCTCTTACGGTTTGCACCTTTTTGCATGTAGACTCGTACCTTGTTATTGCTCACCACACTAACACTCTTCTCATCGAATAACACACACACACATTCATTTTCACAAAAAAAAAAGAGAGGCAATGACCACATTCTCTCACTAGTTAGTATGACTGACTTTCTTATCATTATTACAGATGTCGACCTCTGCTACCTCTGAACAGGAAGTCAAGGAGACTTCGGCAGTCACGCAAGCTAGGGCAACTTGGTCACCTTTAAGCAGGAAGAAGAGACCATCATGTGGCCCAAAACTAAGCTATTTAGGCCAGACCTACTCTCAGTGCCAGACCATTTCAAGACATACCCAATTGATGAATAAAAAATGGTCCAATTGACGGCCAAAAGAGTTAAAAGAGGCTGGTTTATCCACATCGTACAATGGCCGAGCTAAGGTCAAGGAAATTTATATTGCAGAGCCCGTGGAGGAAACCAAGCCTGTTTATATCGCTAAAGACTTGACTCCAGCTGAGGAAAAGGAACTTGTTGCTCTCCTTAAGGAGTTGAAGGTTGTTTCTTCTGAAACTACAAAGAGATGAAGGGCGTACCATCTGAAGTGGTACAACACACGATCGCAATCATGGAAGGTTCAAGGCCAACCAAGCAAAAACCATACCAGATAAATCCTAAATATGCAACAATTATAAGAAGGAATTGATAAACTCATTACTGTTGATTTCATCTATGAGATAGAACACACCGATTGGCTATCACCAATCGTGATAGTGCCAAAGAAGAATGGGAAACTTAGGGTCTGTGTTGATCTAAAAAATGTCAATGCAGCTACTAGGAAGGACCATTACCCATCAGTACCTTACACGGAACACGTTTTGGAAAGAGTAGTTGGTGAAGAAGCTTACAACTTCTTAGATGGATTTTCAAGTTACAATCAAGTTTCTATAGCACCCGAAGACTAGCATAAAACGGCCTTCAATACAATGTGGGTAACTTTTGCTTACAAAGTTATGCCTTTTGGTCTCCCCAATGCCCCAACAATGTTCCAACGATTGATGTGCACAGTCTTAAGAGACTACTTACAAAAGTGGTTGGAGGTATCCATTGATGATCTACGTGCGCACACTCACGATGGTCAGACCATTTGGCTTGCTTAAGAAAGATGTTTGAGTGATGTCGATTGTATTATATATCCTTAAACCCTTTGAAATGCCAATTTTGGGTCAAACACGGTGTGATCTTAGGACACATTGTCATTAAGAACGGTATCTCCACAAAGGAAAGCAAAGTCAAATTGATCTTGGACTTAACCCCACCCACTAAATACAAAGGCGTACAAAGGTTTATGGACCACATTGGTATTGACTCCACTTCATAGTATTTTTTTGCCAGACCATTATATAGGCTACTCATGTCGTTGAATGGAATGAAGAATGCCAAGATGCATATGATAAATTGAAGCCAGCACTAGCCAATGCACTATTCTAGGACCACCCAACTGGGATCTTATATTCCATGTACACATTGATACATCAAACTTCGCTACAGGATGCGTATTGGCACAGCTTGGTGAGTTCAAATTGGACTACCCAGTTTCCTTCGCTAGTCGCCACTGAATGATGCAAAGGTGTATTTTATGCTAGAATTGCCAGACCATTATATAGGCTACTCATTGTCTCTGAATGGAATGAAGAATGCCAAGATGCATATGATAAATTGAAGCCAGCACTAGCCAGTGCACTATTCTGAGACCACCCAACTGGGATCTTATATTCCATGTACACATTGATACATCAAACTTCGCCTACAGGATGCGTATTAGCACAGCTTGGTGAGTTCAAATTGGACTACCCAATTTCCTTCACTAGTCACCCACTAAATGATGCAAAGGTAAATTATACCACCACAAAATGAGAGGGTTTGGCCATGCTTTATGCTGTCAAAAAGTATTTACATTATCTATTGGCAAAAAAAAAATGTATTCTTTGTGGACCATCAGGGTTTATATACTTGGTGAATAAGCCTTGTACCATGGGATGAATCACATGTTGGTTGTTATTACTATTGGAATTTGACTTCACAATCATGGGTGAGAAAGGGAACACAACATATGTTGGCCGATCATATTTCGAGAATTCCAAATGGGGAACCAACAAATGGTGTTGATGGTGACCTCCCAGATGCTTGATTGTTCAAACTAGACATGGTGCCTGAATGGAGTGAAGAAATATTAGATTATCTAGCTTATGGTTTTCTACGAGAACAACCTTTGAACATGGATAAAATGTGTCGCTTATTAAGCTGGCTGCACCTTATCAATTGATTGTTGTTGGTGAATTATACAAGCTAGGTAAGGACAATGTCTTAAGGAGATGTGTGCGAGAAGACAAATTTGTCTCAATATTAGATAAAGTACTCTCAAGAATAGTTGGAGGACACTTCGCTAGGAAAATAACAGCTCACAAGGTGCTTCACGTAGGACTACGGTGGCCTACATTATTGGGGGTGCTATGGAGTTTGTAAAAGATGCAAAGAGTGTCAACCATTTGCTATTCCACAACAAAGAGACATGATGCAACTTACCCTTGTGATTGTAAGACAGTCTTTTGAGAAATAGGGAATTGATTTTGTTGGACCCATTAGTCTAGTTGCACATCCCATCACAAGTCCGATATGTGATCGTGGCCAAAGACTATTTCACGAAATGGGCAGAAGAAAAAGTCTCTAAGCGAGTTGATGCACAAAAGATGGCTAAGTTCTTATATGAACAAATCATTTTGAGAATCCGTTGTCCATTGGAATTAGTTAGTGATCGCGGTTCACATTTCATTAATGAGGTGATTGATCACTTACTTGCTGGATTCCTTGTAGTCCATCGAAAGTCATTCCCTTATTATCCATAAGCAAATGGTCAAGTGGAGAGTAGAAATAAGATTTTGTGTACTATCTATCATAGCCTGCTTTCCCTTGTTTATTGGGCTCCATAAGGACACGATAATGATATTATTTTCCTCGTCAAGTTATGTAGCTCTTTTTCCATTGGATATTGCAATTACTGGTGCAAATCTAGGATCATCCAAGGATCGTTTCTTCCTCCATAGATCCTACAAGCTTATATAACAAACACAATTCCAACCAAAGGGATTATTTCTGATGGAAATATTAACACTTTGAAATCCCACAGCTTTGGTAATTGACAAGTGCACACTTCGTACTTGTGCAGATGGAGGAAAAGAAGCCACTCTCGCACGGAGCTAAAACGATTACAACAACAAACACCCACAAGTGCCAAAGTACCACCTTGGTTTTTGTGGCAATAAATTTTTAAAAAAAGAACAAAAGGTATTCATTACTCAAAAATGGATACAAAGTAAAAATGTTTAATCTTCATGCCATGAACATGATCATCCATTTCATGTGTATTCAACCAATTTTTGATTGTATGATTGAGTGTTTGAGCATGAAGAAACATAGGGTATCAACCTTGCACGCACCTAATTGAAAACAATTTACGTCTTAAAACATGGATTTAGCCACCTCACAGCTTTAAACCATCTCACAGATTAACTACCTCACCGTTTCAACCATCTCACAGATTAACTGCCTCACGGTTTCAACCATCTCACAGATTAACTACCTCATAGTTTTAACCTTCTCAAGGTTTTAAACCATCTCATGGATTAACTGCCTCACGGTTGAACCTTCTCATGGTTTTAGCCACCTCACGGTTTTAGCTATCTCACGAGTTTCAAACCCTGCTATCTCACGGCGGGCACAATTCCTACGCTCTCATGGTTTGTATCTTTTCGCATGTAGACTCATACCTTGTTATTTCTCACCGCACTAACACCCTTCTCATCGAATAACACACACACACATTCATTTTCACAAAAAAAAAAGAGGCAATGACCACATTCTCTCACCAGTTAGTATGACTGACTTTCTTATCATTATTACAGATGTCGACCTATGCTACCTCTAAACTGGAAGTCAAGGAGACTTTGACAGTCATGCAAGCTCGGGCAACTTGGTCACCTATAAGCAGGAAGAAGAGACCATTATGTGGCCCAAAACTAAGCTATTTGGGCCAGACCTACTCTCAGTGCTAGACCATTTCAAGACATACCCAATTGATGAACGAAAAGTGGTCCAATTGATGGCCAAAAGAGTTAAAAGAAGCTAGTTTATCCACATCGTACAATGGCCCAGCTAAGGTCAAGGAAATTGATATTACAGCCATGGGAGGAAACCAAGCCTGTTTATTTCGCTAAAGACTTGACTCCAGTTGAGGAAAAGAAACTTGTTGCTCTCCTTAAGGAGTTTAAGGTTGTTTCTTCTAAAACTACAAAGAGATGAAGGGTGTACCATCTGAAGTGGTACAACACACAATCCCAACAATCATGAAAGGATCAAGGCCAACCAAGCAAAAACCATACCAGATGAATCCTAAATATGCAATAATTATAAGAAGGAATTGATAAACTTATTACTGTTGATTTCATCTATGAGATAGAACACACCGATTGGCTATCACCAATCGTGATAGTGCCAAAGAAGAATGGGAAACTTAGGGTCTGTGTCGATCTAAAAAATGTCAATGCAGCTACTAGGAAGGACCATTACCCACTACCTTACACGGAACACATTTTGAAAATGGATTTTCAAGATACAATCAAGTTTCTATAGCACCTGAAGTCTAGCATAAAACGGCCTTCAATACAATGTGGGGGACTTTTGTATACAAAGTTATGCCTTTTGGTCTCACCAATTCCCCAACAACGTTCCAATGATTGATGTGCACAGCCTTGAGAGACTACTTACAAAAGTGGTTGGAGGTATTCATTCATGATCTATGTGCGCACACTCATGATGCTCAGACCATTTGGCTTGCTTCAGAAAGATATTTGAGTGATGTCGATTGTATTGTATATCCTTAAACCCTTTGAAATGCCCATTTTGGGTCAAACATGGTGTGATCTTAGGACACATTGTCATTAAGAACGGTATCTCCAAAAAGGAAAGCAAAGTCAAATTGATCTTGGAACTATCCCCGCCCACTAATTACAAAGGTGTACAAAGGTTTATGGGCCACAGTGGTATTATCTCCACTTTATAGTATTTTATGCTAGAATTGCCAGACCATTATATAGGCTACTCATTGTCTTTGAATGGAATGAAGAATGCCAAGATGCATATGATAAATTGAAGCCAGCACTAGCGACTGCACTATTCTGAGACCACCCAACTGGGATCTTATATTCCATGTACACATTGATGCATCAAACTTTGCTCTACAGGATGCGTATTGGCACAGCTTGGTGAGTTCAAATTGGACTACCCAGGTTCCTTTGCTAGTCACTACTGAATGATGCAAAGGTAAATTATAACACCACAAAACGAGAGGGTTTGGCCATGCTTTATGCTATCAAGAAGTATCGACATTACCTATTGGCAAAAAAAAAAATGTATTCTTTGTGGACCATCAGGGTTTATATACTTGGTGAATAAGCCTTGCACCATGGGACGAATCACATGCTGGTTGTTATTACTATTGGAATTTGACTTCACGACGATCACAGGTGAGAAAGGGAACACAACATATGTTGGCCGATCATATATCGAGAATTCCAAATGGAGAACCAACAAATGGTGTTCATGATGACCTCCCAGATGCTTGATTGCTCAAACTAGACATGGTGCCTGAATGGAGTGAAGAAATATTAGATTATTTAGCTTATGGTTTTCTATGAGAACAACCTTTGAACATGGATAAAATGTGTTGGCTTATTAAGCTAGTTGCACCTTATCAATTGATTGCTGGTGAATTATACAAGCTAGGTAAGGACAATGTCTTAAGGAGATGTGTGCGGGAAGACAAATTTGTCACAATATTAGATAAAGCACTCTCAAGAATAGTTGGACACTTTGCTAGGAAAATTATAGCTCACAAGGTGCTTCACGTAGGACTATGGTGGCCTACATTATTCGGGGATGCTATGGAGTTTGTAAAAGATGCAAAGAGTGTCAACCATTTGCTATTCCACAACAAAGAGATAGGATGCAACTTACCCCTGTAATTGTAAGACAGTCTTTTGAGAAATAGGGAATTGATTTTGTTGGACCCATTAGTGTAGTTGCACATCCATCACAAGTCCGATATGTGATCGTGGCCAAAGACTATTTCACGAAATGGGAAGAAGAAAAAGTCTCTAAGCAAGTTGATGCACAAAAGATGGCTAAGCTCTTATATGAACAAATCATTTCGAGAATCCGTTGTCCATTGGAATTAGTTAGTGATCGCGGTTCACAGTTCATTAATGAGGTGATTGATCACTTACTTGCTGGATTCCTTGTAGTCCACCGGAAGTCATTCCCTTATTATCCATAAGCAAATGGTCAAGTGGAGAGTACAAATAAGATTTTGTGTACTATCTATTATAGCCTACTTTCCGTTGTTTATTGGGCTCCATAAGGACAGGATAATGATATTATTTTCCTCGTCAAGTTATGCAGCTCTTTTTCCATTGGATATTACAATTACTGGTGCAAATCTAGGATCGTCCAAGGATCGTTTCTTCCTCCATAGATCCTACAGGCTTATATAACAAACACCATTCTAACCAAAGGGATTATTTCTGATGGAAATATTAACACTTTGAAATCCCACAGCTTTGGTAATTGACAAGTGCACACTTCGTACTTGTGCAGATGGAGGAAAAGAAGCCACCCTCACACGGAGCTAAAACGATTACAACAACAAAAACCCACAAGTGCCAAAGTACCACCTTGGTTTTTGTGGCAATAAATTTTTTAAAAAAGAACAAAAGGTATTCATTACTCAAAAATGGATACAAAGTAAAAATGTTTAATCTTCATGCCATGAACATGAGCATCCATCTCATGTGTATTCAACCAATTTTTGATTGCATGATTGAGTGTTTGAGCATGAAGAAACATAGGGTATCAACCTTGCACGCACCTAATTGAAAATAGTTCACGTCTTAAAACAGTCTAAAAAAATTCACGCTGTGAACTGGTCTTAAATGGTTCACGTCATGTAATAGTCTAAAATGGTTCACGACATGAACTGGTTTTAAATGGTTCATGTCATGAACCGCCCTACTACTTCACGATGTGAAACAATCACCTTCCCTCGACCATGGAATGCCATATGGCATACTTCATTAAGACAGCCGCCTAGGCTGATGGCCGCACCATAAAATTAAAATTTTCCTTATTCGTGTATTCCACCTTTGCAATTCTTCAATATGTGCATTGCCATGCATTACTGCTCATCACTATCGATTCCCAAGTGCTCGTCTGCCCACATATTCGACAACTTTGAGTTGAGGTGCGAGCTTGTGCCTTATCTTTGTGTTTTTCTTTTTGTTTCTTTTGTTTTTTAAGTATTGCAAATCTCATGTCATGATTAATTCTTGTAAATATTCCAAACTGTGATTGTTGCATGTGTAGGACTATTGCAAACGTTCCAAACTGTGATTGTATCATATCTCACAATTTAACTCTCAAATATGATGAAAAATCACAAGTTACACAAAAGACAGTCAAAAAACTTGTACTTTCACGGGTTTTGAACCCTAGCTTCTCATAGTTTAGCCTTCTCACGGTTTTAGCCACCTCATGGTTTCAAACCATCTCATGGTTTCAACCATCTCATGGTTTTAACTTTCTCACGGATTTAGCCACCTCACAGCTTTAAACCATCTCACAGATTAACTGCCTCATGGTTTCAACCATCTCACAGATTAACTGCCTCATAGTTTTAACCTTCTCAAGGTTTTAAACCATCTCATGGATTAACTGCCTTACGGTTGAACCTTCTTATGGTTTTAGCCACCTCACGGTTTTAGCTATCTCACGAGTTTCAAACCCTGCTATCTCACGGCGGGCACAATTCCTACGCTCTCATGGTTTGTATCTTTTCGCATGTAGACTCATACCTTGTTATTTCTCACTGCACTAACACCCTTCTCATCGAATAACACACACACACATTCATTTTCACAAAAAAAAAAAAGAGGCAATGACCACATTCTCTCACCAGTTAGTATGACTGACTTTCTTATCATTATTACAGATGTCGACCTCTGCTACCTCTGAACTGGAAGTCAAGGAGACTTTGACAGTCATGCAAGCTCGGGCAACTTGGTCACCTATAAGCAGGAAGAAGAGACCATTATGTGGCCCAAAACTAAGCTATTTAGGCCAGACCTACTCTCAGTGCTGCCAGACCATTTCAAGACATACCCAATTGATGAATGAAAAGTGGTCCAATTGAAAGCCAAAAGAGTTAAAAGAAGCTAGTTTATCCACATCGTACAATGGCCCAGCTAAGGTCAAGGAAATTGATATTGCAGACATGGGAGGAAACCAAGCCTGTTTATTTCGCTAAAGACTTGACTGCAGTTGAGGAAAAGAAACTTGTTGCTCTCCTTAAGGAGTTTAAGGTTGTTTCTTCTAAAACTACAAAGAGATGAAGGGTGTACCATCTGAAGTGGTACAACACACAATCCCACCAACAATCATGAAAGGATCAAGGCCAACCAAGCAAAAACCATACCAGATGAATCCTAAATATGCAATAATTATAAGAAGGAATTGATAAACTCATTACTGTTGATTTCATCTATGAGATAGAACACACCGATTGGCTATCACCAATCGTGATAGTGCCAAAGAAGAATGGGAAACTTAGGGTCTGTGTCGATCTAAAAAATGTCAATGCAGCTATTAGGAAGGACCATTACCCACTATCTTACACGAAACACATTTTGGAAAGAGTAGTTGCTGAAGAAGCTTTTAACTTCTTAGATGGATTTTCAAGTTACAATCAAGTTTCTATAACACTCGAAGACTAGCATAAAACAGCCTTCAATACAATGTGGGGGACTTTTGCTTACAAAGTTATGCCTTTTGGTCTCACCATTTCCCCAACAACGTTCCAATGATTGATGTGCACAGCCTTGAGAGACTACTTACAAAAGTGGTTGGAGGTATTCATTGATGATCTACGTGCGCACACTCACGATGGTCAGACCATTTGGCTTGCTTAAGAAAGATGTTTGAGTGATGTCGATTGTATTGTATATCCTGAAACCCTTTGAAATGCCAATTTTGGGTCAAACACGGTGTGATCTTAAGACACATTGTCATTAAGAACGGTATCTCCAAAAAGGAAAGCAAAGTCAAATTGATCTTGGAACTATCCCCGCCCACTAATTACAAAGGTGTACAAAGGTTTATGGGCCACAGTGGTATTATCTCCACTTCATAGTATTTTATGCTAGAATTGCCAGACCATTATATAGGCTACTCATTGTCTTTGAATGGAATGAAGAATGCCAAGATGCATATGATAAATTGAAGCCAGCACTAGCAACTGCACTATTCTGAGACCACCCAATTGGGATCTTATATTCCATGTACACATTGATGCATCAAACTTTGCTCTACAGGATGCGTATTGGCACAGCTTGGTGAGTTCAAATTGGACTACCCAGGTTCCTTCGCTAGTCACTATTGAATGATGCAAAGGTATATTATAACACCACAAAACGAGAGGGTTTGGCCATGCTTTATGCTATCAAGAAGTATCGACATTACCTATTGGCAAAAAAAAATGTATTCTTTGTGGACCATCAGGGTTTATATACTTGGTGAATAAGCCTTGCACCATGGGACAAATCACATGCTGGTTGTTATTACTATTGGAATTTGACTTCACGATCACAGGAGAGAAAGGGAACACAACATATGTTGGCCGATCATATGTCGAGAATTCCAAATGGGGAACCAAGAAATGGTGTTGATGATGATGCTTGATTGCTCAAACTAGACATGGTGCCTGAATGGAGTGAAGAAATATTAGATTATCTAGCTTATGGTTTTCTATGAGAACAACCTTTGAACATGGATAAAATGTGTCGGCTTATTAAGCTGGTTGCACCTTATCAATTGATTGCTGGTGAATTATACAAGCTAGGTAAGGATAATGTCTTAAGGAGATGTGTGCGGGAAGACAAATTTGTCACAATATTAGATAAAGCACTCTCAAGAATAGTTGGAGGACACTTCGCTAGGAAAATTACAGCTCACAAGGTGCTTCACGTAGGACTATGGTGGCCTACATTATTCGGGGATGCTATGGAGTTTGTAAAAGATGCAAAGAGTGTCAACTATTTGCTATTCCACAACAAAGAGATAGGATGCAACTTACCCCTGTAATTTTGTAAGACAGTCTTTTGAGAAATAGGGAATTGATTTTGTTGGACCCATTAGTCTAGTTGCACATCCACCACAAGTCCGATATGTGATCGTGGCCACAGACTATTTCACGAAATGGGCAGAAGAAAAAGTCTCTAAGTGAGTTGATGCATAAAAGATGGCTAACCTCTTATATAATATAAATAAATCATTTCGAGAATCCGTTGTCCATTGGAATTAGTTAGTGATCGCGGTTCACATTTCATTAATGAGGTGATTGATCACTTACTTGCTGGATTCCTTGTAGTCCACCGGAAGTCATCCCCTTATTATCCATAAGCAAATGGTCAAGCGGAGAGTACAAATAAGATTTGTGTACTATCTTGACAAAAACTTTAGAAGCAAGTCGCACGGATTGGGAACATAAGCTAACTACAACTCTATGGGCATATTGAACTTCATATAAGGTAGCAACGGGATATACTCCCTTCCATCTAGCTTTATGCAATTGAGGCTATAATGCCTATGGAGTACTTAGTTCCAAGCCTGTAAATTGCGGTGCAAGAACAATTAACAAAGAATGCATTAGATGGAAGGTTGGTTGACTCAGAGAAACTTGATGAAACCCAACTAATTGCATCACATGGTCTTATGGTTGAAAAATTGTGAAGGAAGCGTTGGTTTGACAATAACCTGAAACAAAAAGAACTAAAAACAAGGGACCTCGTGTCCTCATGTATAGTGTCGGAAGCACTACAAAAAAAACAACTCAAGTATGGAGGATTAGGACCTTTCTAAGTGTCAAAAATCACACCTCAAGGGTCAGTCATGATTGAAACTATTGAGGGTGTGCAAATGGAGAGTTACGTCAATGAAAGCAAACTTAAAAAGGATTACGAACCACTGACCCAAGAAATGCTCATGCAAGAGCATGTATTAAAACAACAAAATGAGCTAGCCAAGGAAAATTCCAAGCGAGCTTAGGAAGAAGCCAAGGCAAGAGAGGGCAAGGCCAAACAAAGACTCCAAGAGAGAGTATTGCATGTAAACATGGCTTCACTAACCCTCCTCGATGAGGATAACCTCGACATTGAAGTCTCTACTACTAAAATTCATGCAATGAGCATTGCATTAATCACTATGGAATCAAGTCATAATTTGATCTCTTATAAGACACGAGAACCTCTAGATAAGTCTTACCTTGAGGTCGACAATGCACAAGTACGAAGTGTGCACTTGTCAATTACCAAAGCTGTGGGATTCCAAAGTCTTAATATTTCCATCAAAAATAATCCCTTTGGTTGGAATGGTGTTTGTTATATAAGCCTGTAGGATCTATGGATGAAGAAATGATCCTTGGACGATCCTAGATTTGCACCAGTAATTGTAATATCCAATGGAAAAAGAGAGCTGCATAACTTGACGAGGGGAATAATATCATTATCGTGTCCTTATGGAGCCCGATAAACAAGGGAAAGTAGGCTATGATTGATGGTATGGAAACACCAATGCCAAAGAAAGTAGCTCACGTACTGGAGAAAGCATCAACTCCATAGTCCCTATGCAAAAAACAACCAAAGTCACTAGTAATTCAGCAGTGGGTGCATTAGAATCAACTTTGACATTAGCTTAAACCATGCATTATAGGCATCAATAAGAAGTTAGAGAATAGCTCTACTCTCCTGTGAAAATAAGTCATAAAAAACACCTTGAAAAAGGAGTAATTGAGGAATCAAGGTAAAAAGTTTGAGCTACAGACAAGGGACAGAGATGCCTTCCAATGTTTGCATAGCAATATTTTAATCGAAGCTACTATCCACAAGGCACTCAAAAGCAATGGATTCCAAGGGGTTTACTAGCTGCACAAGGCTATTACCAGAGTAATATAACAATATGGGTGCCAAAATCCCACCCAAAGTTTAGTACTGCAAATACATTTAGAAACATAGATAGTAAGAGCAACCAAGACCAATTTCCAACTAAATGCTAGGAAAGCACAAAAATTGGTTTCGAGGAAGAACTCTATTCAACATAGTGAATTGAAGATAGCACTATCGCCAACTGCACCCACCAAAATAAAAGAACTGGACAAAGTTAAGGAGAAAAGAAGAGAAAAGGTACAACCAAATGAGATGGAGACAAATCCCAATCAACAAGATTCAGTAGAGGCACTCTTCAGTTGGATGGAGGAAAAGATCAAGCCACTCTCGCACCGAGCTAAAACGATTATAACAACAAATACCCACAAGTGCCAAAGTACCACCTTGGTTTTTTTGGCAATAAATTTTTTAAAAAAGAACAAAAGGTATTCATTACTCAAAAATGGATACAAAATAAAAATGTTTAATCTTCATGCCATGAACATGATCATCCATTTCATGTGTATTCAACCAATTTTTGATTGCATGATTGAGTGTTTGAGCATGAAGAAACATAGGGTATTAACCTTGCACGCACCTAATAGAAAACAGTTCACGTCGTAAAACAGTCTAAAAAAATTCACGCTGTGAAGTGGTCTTAAATGGTTCACATCGTGCAATAGTCTAGAATGGTTCACGACATGAACTGGTTCTAAATGGTTCATGTCATGAACCACCCTACTACTTCACGACATGAAACAGTCACCTTCCCTCGGCCAATCATGGAATGCCATATGGCATACTTCATTAAGACAGCCGCCTAGGCTGATGGCCACACCATAAAATTAAAATTTTCCTTATTCGTGTATTCCACTTTTGCAATTCTTCAATATGTGCATTGCCGTGCATTACCGCTCATCACTATCGATTCCCAAGTGCTCGTCTGCCCGCATATTCGACAACTTTGAGTTGAGGTGCAAGCTTGTGCCTTACCTTTGTGTTCTTCTTTTTGTTTCTTTCTTTCTTTTTAAGTATTGCAAATCTCATGTCATGATTAATTCTTGTAAATGTTCCAAACTGTGATTGTTGCATGTGTAGGACTATTGCAAACGTTCCAAACTGTGATTGTATAATATCTCACAATTTAACTCTCAAATATGATGAAAAATCACAAGTTACACAAAAGACAGTCAAAAAACCTGCACTTTCACGGGTTTCAGACCCTAGCTTCTCACAGTTTAACCTTCTCACAGTTTTAGCCACCTCACGGTTTCAAACCATCTCATGGTTTCAACCATCTCATGGTTTTAACTTTCTCATGGATTTAGCCACCTCACAGCTCTAAACCATCTCACAGATTAACCGCCTCATGGTTTCAACCATCTCACAGATTAACTGCCTCATAGTTTTTTAACCTTCTCACGGTTTTAAATTATCTCATGGATTAACTGCCTCACGGTTTAAGCTTCTCACGGTTTTAGCCACCTCATGGTGTTAGCTATCTCACGAGTTTTAAACCCTGCTATCTCACAGCGGGCACAATTCCTGCGCTATCACGGTATGCACCTTTTCACATGTAGACTCATACATTGTTATTGCTCACCGCACTAACACCTTTCTCATCGAATAACACACACACACACATTCATTTTCACAAAAAAGAAAAAAGAAAAAAGAAAAAGAGGCAATGACCACATTCTCTCACTAGTTAGTATGACTAACTTTCTTATCATTATTATAGATGTCAACCTCTGCTACCTCTGAAGCGGAAGTCAAGGAGACTTCAGCAGTCACGCAAGCCAGGGCAACTTGGTCACCTGTAAGCAGGAAGAAGAGACCATCATGTGGCCCAAAACTAAGCTATTTGGGCCAGACCTACTCTCAGTGCCAGACCATTTCAAGACATACCCAATTGATGAACGAAAAGTGGTCCAATTAACGGCCAAAAGAGTTAAAAGAAGCTAGTTTATCCACATTGTACAATGGCCTAGCTAAGGTCAAGGAAATTGATATTGCAGAGCCATGGGAGGAAACCAAGCCTGTTTATATTGCCAAAGACTTGACTCCAGCTGAGGAAAGGAAACTTGTTACTCTCCTTAAGGAGTTTAAGGTTGTTTCTTCCGAAACTACAAAGAGATGAAGGGCGTACCATCTGAAGTGGTACAACACCGATCCCAGTCATGGAAGGATCAAGGCCAACCAAGCAAAAACCATACCAGATGAATCCTAAATATGCAACAATTATAGGAAGGAATTGATAAACTCATTACTATTGATTTCATCTATGAGATAGAACACACCGATTGGCTATCACCAATCGTGATAGTGCCAAAGAAGAATGGGAAACTTAGGGTCTGTGTCGATCTAAAAAATGTCAATGCAGCTACTAGGAAGGACCATTACCCACCACTACCTTACACGGAACACATTTTGGAAAGAGTAGTTGGTGAAGAAGCTTACAACTTTTTAGATGGATTTTCAAGTTACAATCAAGTTTCTATAGCACCTGAAGACTAGCATAAAACGGCCTTCAATACAATGTGGGTAACTTTTGCTTACAAAGTTATGCCTTTTAGTGTCACCAATGCCCCAACAACGTTCCAACGATTAATGTGCACAGCCTTTAGAGACTACTTACAAAAGTGGTTGAAGGTATTCATTGATGATCTATGTGCGCACACTCACGATGGTCAGACCATTTGGCTTGCTTGAGAAAGATGTTTGAGTGATGTCGATTGTATTGTATATCCTTAAACCCTTTGAAATGCCCATTTTGGGTCAAACACGGTGTGATCTTAGGACACATTGTCATTAAGAACGGTATCTCCACAAAGGAAAGCAAAGTCAAATTGATCTTGGAACTATCCCCACCCACTAATTACAAAGGTGTACAAAGGTTTATGGGCCACATTGGATATTATCTCCACTTCATAGTATTTTATGCTAGAATTGCCAGACCATTATATAGGCTACTCATTGTCTTTGAATGGAATGAAGAATGCCAAGATTCATATGATAAATTGAAGCCAGCACTAGCCAGTGCACTATTCTGAGACCACCCAACTGGGATCTTATATTCCATGTACACATTGATGTATCAAACTTTGCTACTACAGGATGCGTATTGGCACAGCTTGGTGAGTTCAAATTGGACTACCCAGTTTCCTTTGCTAGTCACCACTAAATGATGCAAAGGTAAATTATAAAACCACAAAACGAGAGGGTTTGGCCATGCTTTATGCTGTCAAGAAGTATCGACATTACCTATTGGCAAAAAAATATATATATATTCTTTGTGGACCATCAGGGTTTATATACTTGGTGAATAAGCCTTGCACCATGGGACGAATCACATGCTGGTTGTTATTACTATTGGAATTTGACTTCACGATCGGGTGAGAAAGGGAACATAACATATGTTGGCCAATCATATGTCAAGAATTCCAAATGGGGAACCAACAAATGGTGTTGATGATGACCTCCCAGATGCTTGATTGCTCAAACTAGACATGGTGCCTGAATGGAGTGAAGAAATATTAGATTATCTAGCTTATGGTTTTCTACGAGAATAACCTTTGAACATGGATAAAATGTGTTGCTTATTAAGCTGGCTGCACCTTATCAATTGATTGTTGCTGGTGAATTATACAAGCTAGGTAAGGATAATGTCTTAAGGAGATGTGTGCGGGAAGACAAATTTGTCACAATATTAGATAAAGCACTCTCAGGAATAGTTAGAGGACATTTCGCCGGGAAAATTACAGCTCACAAGGTGCTTCAAGTAGGACTATGGTGGCCTACATTATTCGGGGATGCTATGGAGTTTGTAAAAGATGCAAAGAGTGTCAACCATTTGCTATTCCACAACAAAGAGATAGGATGCAACTTACCCCTGTGATTGTAAGACAGTCTTTTGAGAAATAGGGAATTGATTTTGTTGGACCCATTAGTCTAGTTGCACATCCATCACAAGTTTGATATGTGATCGTGGCCATAGATTATTTTGTGAAATGGGCAGCAGAAAAAGTCTCTAAGCGAGTTGATGCACAAAAGATGGCTAAGTTCTTATATGAACAAATCATTTTGAGAATCCGTTGTCGATTGGAATTAGTTAGTGATCGCGGTTCACATTTCATTAATGAGGTGATTGATCACTTACTTGCTGGATTCCTTGTAGTCCACCGGAAGTCATCCCCTTATTATCCATAAGAAAATGGTCAACCGGAGAGTACAAATAAGATTTTGTGTACTATCTTGACAAAAACTTTAGAAGCAAGTCGCACCGATTGGGAACATAAGCTAACTGTAACTCTATGGGCATATTGAACTTCGTATAAGGTAGCGACAGGATATACTCCCTTCCATCTAGCTTTATGGCATTGAGGCTATAATGCCTATGGAGTACTTAGTTCCAAGCCTACAAATTGCGGTGCAAGAACAATTAACAAAGAATGCATTAGCTGCAAGGTTGGTTGACTTAGAGAAACTTGATGAAACCCAACTAATTGCATCACATGGTCTTAAGGTTGAAAATTTGTGAAGGAAGCGTTGGTTTGACAATAACCTGAAACAAAAAGAACTAAAAAACAAGGGACCTCGTCCTCATGTATAGTGTCAGAAGCACTAGAAAAAAACAACTCAAGTATGGAGGATTAGGACCTTTCTAAGTGTCAAAAATCACATGTGCCTCAAGGGTCAGTGAGATGATTGAAACTATTGAGGGTGTGCAAATGGAGGGTTATGTCAATGAAAGCAAACTTAAAAAGGATTACGAACCACTGACCCAAATGCTCATGCAAGAGCATGTATTAAAACAACAAAATGAGCTAGCCAAGGAAAAATCCAAGCGAGCTCAAGAAGAAGCCAAGACAAGAGAGGGCAAGGCTAAACAGAGACTCCAAGAGAGAGTATTGCATGTGAACATGGCTTCACTAACCCTCCTTGATAAGGATGACCTAGACATTGAGCCAGCACAACTGTGTGAAAGTCTCTACTACTAAAATTTATGCAACGAGCATTGCATTAATCGATACGGGATCAAGTCATAATTTGATCTCTTATGAGACACGAGAACCTCTAGATAAGTCTTACCTTGAGGTCGACAATGCACAAGTACGAAGTGTGCACTTGTCAATTACCAAAGCTGTGGGATTCCAAAGTGTTAATATTTCCATCAAAAATAATCCCTTTGGTTGGAATGGTGTTTGTTATATAAGCCTATAGGATCTATGGGGGAAGAAATGATCCTTGGACGATCCTAGATTTGCACTAGTAATTGTGATATCCAATGGAAAAAGAGAGCTGCATAACTTGACGAGGGAAATAATATCATTATCGTGTCCTTATGGAGCCCAATAAACAAGGGAAAGCAGGCTATGATTGATGGTATGGAAACACCAATGCTCAAGAAAGTAGCTCACGTACTAGAGAAAGCATCAACTCGATAGTCCCTATGCAAAAAACAACCAAAGTCACTAGTAATTCAGCAGTGTGGGTGCATTAGAATCAACTCTGAGCCCATATATACTGTGATGCAAAAGGAGTAATTGAGGAATCAAGGTAAAAAGTTTGAGCTACAGACAAGGGACAGAGATGGCCTTCCAATGTTAGCATAGCAATATTCCAAACAAAGCCACTATCCACAAGGCACTCAAAAGCAATGGATTCAAAGGGGTTTACTAGTTGCACAAGGCTATTACCAGAGTAATATAACAATATGGGTGCCAAAATCCCACCCAAAGTTTAGTACTGCAAATACCTTTAGAAACATAGATAGTAAGAGCAACCAAGACCAATTTCCAACTAAATGCTAGGAAAGCACAAAAATTTGTTTCAAGGAAGAAGTCGATGCAACACAGTGAATTGAAGATAGCACTATCGCTAACTGCACCCACCGAAATAAAAGAGCTGGACAAAGTTAAGGAGAAAAGAAGAGAAAAGGTACAACCAAATGAGACGGAGACAAATCCCAATCAACAAGATTCAGCAGAGGCACTCTTTAGTTGGATGGCGGAAAAGATCAAGCCACTCTCACATGGAGCTAAAATGATTACAACAACAAATACCACAAGTGCCAAAGTACCACCTTGGTTTTTGTGGCAATAAATTTTTTAAAAAAGAACAAAAGGTATTCATTACTAAAAAATGGATGCAAAGTAAAAATGTTTAATCTTCATGCCATGAACATGATCATCCATTTCATATGTATTCAACCAATTTTTGATTGCATGATTGAGTGTTTGAGCATGAAGAAACATAGGGTATCAACCTTGCACACACCTAATAGAAAACAGTTCACGTCGTAAAACAGTCTAAAACAATTCACGCTGTGAACTGGTCTTAAATGGTTCACGACATGAACTAGTTCTAAATGGTTCATGTCATGAACCGCCCTACTACTTCACGACATGAAACAGTCACCTTCCCTCAGCCAATCATGGAATGCCATATGGCATACTTCATTAAGACGGCTCCCCTAGGCTGATGGCTGCACCATAAAATTAAAATTTACCTTATTCGTGTATTCCACTTTTGCAATTCTTCAATATGTGCATTGCCGTGCATTACCGCTCATCACTATCGATTCTGAAGTGCTCGTCTGCCCGCATATTCGACAACTTTGAGTTGAGGTGCAAGCTTGTGCCTTACCTTTGTGTTCTTCTTTTTGTTTCTTTCTTTCTTTTTGAGTATTGCAAATCTTGAAAAGATGCAGGGGGGAAGAGAGCTTGAGCTCTTGCAAGCACACACACACACTCACAAAACCCTAATAGAGAACACACAAGGTGAGAGGCTGAAAATCTTCTTCTTCTCTACTTAACACTCAACACACCATATACAAGATAAGAGTACACAATAATATGAAAGGTACTCAACCAAATACATACACGGGTTCTCTATAATGTGAACCCGACTAAATGAGCTGGCGCTATAACTATGCCAGTCTCTAGAGTGGCTGTCACACAGCCTGTCATCCCACTGGCCGCATATCACCCAAGATCTCACCAACCATGCCAGTGGTGTAAGTGCGAGGCCTATCCCCCAGGCGGGTCATCAGTGGCCACCGCCTCACTAGAGCTTGATATCTCAACACTCCCCCTCGAGCTCAACTCCATCTCATGTACACCAAGCGAAGCCCTGAATCTGCGGAGCTTCTCTGTACCCAATGCTTTGGTGAAGATGTCAGCTACCTGATCCTCTGTGCTAACATAAACAAGGTCAAGGTCTCCTGCCAAGACCTTCTCTCTGACGAAGTGGTAGTGGACCTCTATGTGCTTCATACGAGCATGAAAGACTGGGTTCCTGGCCAACTGTATACTGCTAACGTTGTCACAAAAAATGACAACTTGTCTATCCACTGATAGACCCAAATCTGCAAGTAGCTTTCTCAACCAAGCTACCTCACATGCTGCCATAGCAGCTCCTCTATACTCGGCCTCTGTACTCGATAGAGCAACCGTAGGCTCCTTCTTGCTGCTCCAAGTCACAGCAGCACTCCCCAAAGAAAACATGAATCCACTAGTAGATCTTCTATCTGAGATACTACCAGCCCAATCAGCATCGGTGTACCCATGTACACATATCTCTGTCCCAGTCTCATAGAATAGTCAACAATGCAAAGTAGACTTCACATACCGCAGTATGCGTCTCACTGCATCCAAATGCGATTTTCGTGGAACCTGCATAAACTGACTCACCAACCCAACAGCATAGCTCAAATCTGGTCTGGTGATCGTCATGTAGATCAAACTTCCTACTATGCGTCTGTACATAGTAGGATCCTCCAAGATCTCTCCTGAATCTGCACTCAACTTGCCATTCTGATCCAATGGCATAGAAATAGGCTTACAGCCTGTCATACCATACTTGGACAACATGTCCAAGCCATACTGTCTCTGCAGTAATCCAATACCATGTGGTGACCTAATCACCTCAATGCCCAAGAAATATCTGAGCTCCCCCAGATCCTTCATCTCAAACTTCTGTCTAAGCAAGATCTTTACATCAAAGATCTCTGCATCATGGTCCCCCGTAATGATCAAGTCATCTACATAGATGACAACAAGCACAACCCCTCTATCACCATGTCTCACATACAATGAGAAATCTGCATTGGCTACATGAAAGCCAATAGTGACAAGATATTCAGAAATCTTGTCAGACCATGCTCTTGGTGCTTGCTTTAAGCCATACAAGGCTTTCTTCAACCTGCAAACATGCTCGGGGTGACCCTCATCCTCATAACCAGGTGGCTACAACATATACACCTCTTGTTGCAAATCCCCATGCAAGAATGCATTCTTTACATCCATCTGATGTAAAGACCATTGCTTTGACGCAGCCACTGCTATCACAACTCTCACCGTTGCCATCTTGGCAACTGGGTTGAAAGTTTCCTCATAATCAATGCCATATGTCTGTGCATATCCTTTGGCTACCAATCTAGCCTTGTACCTGTTTATGCTTCCATCACTATTATGTTTAACTTTGTACACCCACTTGCATCCACCAATGGCTTTCTTGCCTTCAGGCAATTGCACTAAATCCCAAGTTTCATTTCCATATAGTGCATCCATCTCCTCATCCATAGCTTTCTCCCAACACACATTTCCAATAGCCTCATCAATGCATGTGGGCTCTACAACTTGCACAACCTTTGCCATATATGCATAGTGATGTGCCACATAACCATCATAGGTAAATCTCTGCACAGGATTTCTCACTCTCCCAGATCTTCACAGCTTTTCATTCATTGCTTCCATAGCCTTCTTTACACCATAGCTGGGATCCCAAGCTCCTCATCAAGGCTCATATCTGAGCCACTAGACTCTCCATCAACATGAGAATGCCCTGCAGAAATGTCAGGCATACCAAGGGGCTCAACCACTTTCTCTTTTCCTTTACGTGATGTAGTAATCACATTTGCAGGGCTGGTATTATGACGCAGCCTACCACTCCATGGTCTATCAACAGACCCACTAGATGAGGACTCTCCTGGTCCACTCAAAGACTGTGATTGCTGACCTGCATTCTGTGCAACCACACTTCCACTCACATCAGCCCCAACAGCTTCTTTTTCAGCAGCATACCAGCTGCTCATCTCATCAAAGACAACATCCCTGCTTACTCTCAACTCACGTGTAGCAGGGTTATAACACCTGTATCCCTTTTGCTCAAGGGAATATCCAATAAACACACATTTTTCAGCTTTTGGATCCAGCTTGGTTCTTAGCTCATCTGGCACATGCACATATGCAATGCATCCAAAGACTTTCAGATGAGACAAATCTGGTTTTCTACCAGTAAACCTCTCCTCTGGAGTTACATCATGTATGGCTACAGTTGGAGTCCTGTTCATGATGTAGAAACAGCCTCAGCCCAATAGCAATGCGGCATATTCTTCTCTTCCATCAATGCTCGCGCAATCTCAGCAATGTGCCTGTTTTTCCGCTCAGCAACTCCATTTTGCTGCGGAGTGTATCTGCATGTGAACTGTCTCCGAATACCATTCTTCTTCAAATATTCAGAGAACTCATTGGAGAAGTACTCTCCCCCTCCATCTGACCTTAGGCACTTTACATATTTCCCTGTTTGCTTTTCAACCAAAACTCTGAAATTCTGAAAGTGAGTAAACACCTCACTCTTCTCCTTCATGAAATATACCCACACTTTCCTTGTGTGGTCATCAATGAAAGTCACATAGTACCTGCAGCCTCCTATAGATATGGTCTTCGTAGGACCCCATACATCTCAATGCACAACATCTAGTGCATTTTTGCTCACATATCTGTTACGTGGAAACACATGCTTTGTTTGCTTCCCAAATTGGCATGCTTCACATATTTTCTGCATACCTTCCACTTTAAATTTTGGCAGCCCTGTCACAATTCCTTTTGTCTGCATAGACTTCAATCTCTGAACATTCACATGACCAATCCTTTTATGCCATATGTCTGTGTCTGCAACAACTCCTGAACCATTTGCAAACATCGCAGCACTCATTTCAGGCATATCAAGGTACTTCACTTTGCCATCCTGCATAGACAATGGCACATCTCCAATGTGGGCAATTGGATAAGCAGTGTCATCCCCTGTTTCCACAAAACCTGGTCTTTCCGGGTTTTTCATCTCCTTGAACCACTCCCCATGACTCGTCATGTGGTTCGAAGCGCCTGAATCCACATACCATACATTATCTTTTTGTGCTGCATCAACATTTTCAGACATGGCATTCACAACATGCTGCATAACAAACAACCTTTCATTATCCTCATTATTTCTGCTTGAGGATGCATAGTTGTTTTGCTGCACTTTCCCATTTTGCATGTCAGCCTGCTTCTTATAACATTCTGACTGCACATGTCCAGGCTTACCACAATAATAGCATTCACGTGCATCATTATATTGCCTTTGCCAATTTCCACGGCCTCTTTGACTCCCCCTGCCTCTGAATTTGCCTCTTCCACCTGCGTGTTGTTGTTGTTGTTGTTGATTCTGGGACTGTCTGCTGCTGGCCATAATTCTGATTACCTGTTCGGCCACCTCCTTGACTGCGTCCACGGCCTCCTCTACCTTGAACTCGTGTAGAAGGCCTGTTGCTCTGAACTGTTTTTGCTTTGTGAAGACTGTTGGTCTTCACCCAAGCTCTTCTCTTCGATAATCAGCATAGACACCAAATCTGTAAAGTTGGGAATGTTTTCCCGAGTCTAAATGGACGTCTTAAACGCCTTGTATTGTGGCCCGAGACCACGTAGACAGACTTCCACCTTGTCATCATCATCTACTGACACACCAATAGATGCAAGGGATTCCACAATACCCTTTATCTTCAACGCATAGTCATTCACAGACATGCTCTTTTTCTCCACAGTATGAAGTTCATTCTTCAACTGTATCTTACGTGCCTTGGTATTTGTTTCATAAAGCTTTACCAAGGTGTCCCACGCCTCCTTGGGGGACTTGGCATCCTGAATGTGCCCAATCATGGTGTCCTGTATACTAATGGAAAGCCAATACATAACCTTCCTGGCTCCTTGGTTCCAGTCTTTAAACTCTTTCACATCTGCAGCAGTCGGATTTATATCCGGTATCTCCGGTGCCTCTTCATGCTCACCTTCTATGTAGTCCCAATAGCCTTTTCCCATCAGGAAATTCGTTAACCTGAACCTCCAAGCATGGAAGTTATCCTTATCCAGCTTCTCAGTCACAATCTGTGTTATGCCATCATTAGACATCTTGCCAAACACACAATTTAACCAGAAACTGCACTCTAGTTTTTCCTGCACAAATGCTGTATTATCTGCACAGCGGTACTGCAGTCCACTCAAATGTCACAACCAATGACCTCAATGCACATACATACACCCAATGGCAACTGTAGACCTCTTTGTAGCACCCACAGTGTCTGCACAGTCAATCTGTCTTCCTGCAGTACTTAAAACAGAGTTCTGCAGAGAATCGATGACTTACCCGCAGTGCTCGAAATCGCCTGCTTTCTAAAAAACGGAGGTCCAGACGCGCTCGAAACGCGTTTTCGGCCCGAAAATTGTAGTCCGAAGGACTGTATAGTTACCCTATAGCTTTACTCCCGCGAAGAAAGCTCCTCAATCAGAGACCGTGTGCCTCCCGTAGAGCTCCCGACAAGGGTGTAGTCACCAACACAATAGGGAAGAGTAGTTGAAACTCTTACCCTCGTACCGCTTCCTGTGGTTCTCTTGCGTGCAGCTCAGCCCTTAGCATGAACCAGGCTCTGATACCATGAAAAGATGCAGGGGGGAAGAGAGCTTGAGCTCTTGCAAGCACACACACACACTCACAAAACCCTAATAGAGAACACACAAGGTGAGAGGCTGAAAATCTTCTTCTTCTCTACTCAACACTCAACACACCATATACAAGATAAGAGTATACAATAATATGAAAGGTACTCAACCAAATATATACACGGGTTCTCTATAATGTGAACCCGACTAAATGAGCTGGCGCTATAACTATGCCAGTCTCTAGAGTGGCTGTCACACAGCCTGTCATCCCACTGGCCGCATATCACCCAAGATCTCACCAACCATGCCAGTGGTGTAAGTGCGAGGCCTATCCCCCAAGCGGGTCATCAGTGGCCACCGCCTCACTAGAGCTCGATATCTCAACAAATCTCATGTCATGATTAATTCTTGTAAATGTTCCAAACTATGATTGTTGCATGTGTAGGACTATTGCAAACGTTCCAAACTGTGATTGTATGATATCTCACAATTTAACTCTCAAATATGATAAAAAATCACAAGTTACACAAAAGACAGTAAAAAAAATTGCACTTTCACGGGTTTCAAACCATAGCTTCTCAAAGTTTAACCTTCTCACGGTTTTAGCCACCTCACGGTTTCAAACCATCTCACGATTTTAACTTTCTCACGGATTTAGCCACCTCACAGCTTTAAACCATCTCACAGATTAACTGCCTCACGGTTTCAACCATCTCACAGATTAATTGCCTCATAGTTTTAAACTTCTCACGATTTTAAACCATCTCATGCATTAACTCCCTCACGGTTGAACCTTCTCACGATTTTAGCCACCTCACGGTTTTAGCTATCTCACGAGTTTCGAACCCTGCTATCCCACGGGCAAAATAATTGCGCTCTCATGGTTTGCACCTTTTTGCATGTAGACTCATACCTTGTTATTGCTCACCACACTAACACTCTTCTCATCGAATAACACACACACACATTCATTTTCACAAAAAAAGAAAAAAAGAAAAAAAGAAAAAGAGGCAATGACCACATTCTCTCACTAGTTAGTATGACTGACTTTCTTATCATTATTACAAATGTCGACCTTTGCTACCTCTGAACCGGAAGTCAAGGAGACTTCGGCAGTCACGCAAGCTAGGGATCCTTGGTCACCTATAAGCAAGAAGAAGAGACTATCATGTGGCCCAAAACTAAGCTATTTGGGCCAAACCTACTCTCAGTGCCAGACCATTTCAAGACATACCCAATTGATGAACGAAAAGTGGTCCAATTAACGGCCAAAAGAGTTAAAAGAGGCTAGTTTATCCACATCGTACAATGGCCCAGCTAAGGTCAAGGAAATTGATATTGCAGAGCCCGTGGAGGAAACCAAGCCTGTTTATATCGCTAAAGACTTGACTCCAGCTGAGGAAAAGGAACTTGTTGCTCTCCTTAAGGAGTTTAAGGTTGTTTCTTCTGAAACTACAAAGAGATGAAGGGCGTACCATCTGAAGTGGTACAACACACGATCCCAATCATGGAGGATCAAGGCCAAACAAGCAAAAACTATACCAGATGAATCCTAAATATGCAACAATTATAAGAAGGAATTGATAAACTCATTACTATTGATTTCATCTATGAGATAGAACACACCGATTGGCTATCACCAATCGTGATAGTGCCAAAGAAGAATGGGAAACTTAGGGTCTGTGTCGATCTAAAAAATGTCAATGCAGCTACTAGGAAGGACCATTACCCACTATCTTACACGAAACACATTTTGGAAAGAGTAGTTGTTGAAGAAGCTTTTAACTTCTTAGATGGATTTTCAAGTTACAATCAAGTTTCTATAACACTCGAAGACTAGCATAAAACAGTCTTCAATACAATGTGGGAGGACTTTTGCTTACAAAGTTATGCCTTTTGGTCTCACCATTTCCCCAACAACGTTCCAATGATTGATGTGCACAGCCTTGAGAGACTACTTACAAAAGTGGTTGGAGGTATTCATTGATGATCTACGTGCGCACACTCACGATGGTCAGACCATTTGGCTTGCTTAAGAAAGATGTTTGAGTGATGTCGATTGTATTGTATATCCTGAAACCCTTTGAAATGCCAATTTTGGGTCAAACACGGTGTGATCTTAAGACACATTGTCATTAAGAATGGTATCTCCACAAAGGAAAGCAAAGTCAAATTGATCTTGGACTTATCTGTTGGAATATATGATCAATGTCATGGTCTAAGGTTAAGGCACACAATGAAATGTAAAAGGACCATGTAATATGAAGTGAATCCAGGTGAATGAAAGGGTCAACCCCCACTTGAAGTAGGCGAGTTTCAAAAGATTCTCTGGAGGCTATATTCTAGGGAGCCATGTGGGGGGAGATGGCCTTGGATGCTCTTGATGTGATGTAAGCAGTGATGTCACTCAACCATGTACACTTTGGCTATAAAATGGTGGCCCTCCTAATGAGAAATACACGAATTTCTATGCTATGTGAAGCTCCTTATTATGCTGTCATTATGTTCTCTTAATCTTTGATTAAGTGCTAGTTAATTACACTTTTGCTCATGTGACCACCATGGCTTATCTTGAACCACCATAGCTCTTTCATCACTCCTTGCTCACATTAAGCTTGCATTATCACTCATTATGCTTTTCCCAACATGGTATCAGAGCCATGATTATCCTTAGGCATAGTAATTAACCACATTAATTCGATTTATCATTTTTTCAAGCTTTCCATTAAGCTTGCATTATCACTCATTATGCTTTTCCCAACATGGTATCAGAGCCATGATTATCCTTAGGCATAGTAATTAACCACATTAATTAGATTTATCATTTTTTCAAGCTTTCCATTAAAGCTCCAACTCACCCCCTGCTGGTCTTTTGCTTCATACGAGCTCTATAGTCCATCAAATCACAAGCTTTTTGATTCAAAAGAAAGCTAACAGCCGGCTCTATCAACGCCTAGCTCCATTTGAGCTCCCACGAACTACACGCGGCGAAATCAACTCTGCAACAGCACGCTTCTGCGTAGCGAAATTCGTCAAATTGGTGTCGTACGATGAATGGTTTGATAATTCCTCTTGTGAGCATAACATTGATGCTATGAAGCTCCCACGTGTTGATTTTCATGAGCAATGGTCCACTGTAGCTGCCATTTGAACTAATTTATCAGTGGGTGACAGTACATGCTGTGTTGCAGAGAAGATTTACAGATATTGAAGCAGCATCTTGACATGTTTGAGTGCTGAGCTTAAAGCCAATACCTTGGTTTTCACTTGGTTTAAAGCATTTTATGTTTCTCATTTGGGAAGAGATTCATTCAATTGCTCAAAGCTCACTCTATTTTTGGGGCAGTTTTTTCTCTTTGAATTAATCATCTCCACTAATCATCATATACGTAATAGTAATTATCTATTGAGATGACATTCTAATATGCATATTGAGTTGAATACCTCTTTACAATCATGCCTTTGGATGCTGAATCATCTAATGAAGCTTATATCAAGAAATCATTGAAACCCAAAAGCAAAACTAGAAAACCTAGGATGAAAATCAAGTCTAGGCCCAGTTATTATTACTATGCAAAGGCTTATGGGTTTGGGGAATTCTTGAGTAATATCATGCATCTATATGGTGAAGGGGGATTCTAGCTTTTTAATACTTTGCATTGTTCAATTCCAATCATGGAGTCAACTTACATATCATCCTCTTTCATCAAGAAATTCAACGGTCATGACTTCCACACTTGGCAAGTCAAAATGAGGTTTTTACTAATGAAAGAAGGAGTTTAGGGCATAGTCAATGGTACTATACCTAAACCTGCCACACGAGAAGGAGAAGTCTCTTGGCAAACCAAGGATGAGAAAGCATTAGCTCTCATTGCCCTTGGAGTTGAAGATAGTTATATACATTACATTGGTAATGGAACATCTTCACAAATTGCTTGGAATTCACTGGATAAATCCTTTGGTGCTCAAGGCCTCCACAGCAAAATCAGTCTCAAAGTAGACTTTTACAGTCTAGAGTACAAGATTAATGAGACACTTGCATCTCACATCAACACCATGAAGAGCTTGATGGCCCAGCTCGAAGCCATCAATGAACCAGTCAAGGAGAGTGATGCCATAGCCATCCTCCTAAAGTCAATGCCATCCGAGTATGATACACTCATGCCGACCTTAAAGTACATGCAGGATCCCACTTTGGAGGGAATAGAGAGTGTTCTCTTGGAAGAAGAGAAGAAGTTGAAGGTTAGAGCCATTGATCTTGTCTCAAACCAGGCATACCTTGTTCAAAAGCAAGCCGACAAACCACTCCAATGTACACATTGTGGAAGGACATGACATCTTGCCAAGAATTGCTACCACAAAGACAAGCCAAAGCGAATATGCACCAAATGTGGAAAGCCAGGTCACCTCGCCGACAAATGTTACACCAACCAGGCAAATATGGCAAGCACTTCGAATGATTCCGAAGAAGCAATTCAAGCATGTAACAATGTTACTACCTCTTTTGATGAAGCGGTAGATGCAGAATGGGCTTTCTAAAGCCAACAATGTTTATGCCCTCTCTTACCCAAATGTTTATGTATGGACACCTCTAACCACCGATGATGTAGGTTATGTGTTATTATGATGCCCACAATATCTCTCAGTAGGCCATGTAGCCCTCAAGGGGAGTTGGGTCTCCATGACCAACAAATGATGATGATGCCCATGGATATGATGATGATGATGCTATGATGATGATGGGATATGGGAGAGGAATGTTTTCATGTAGGAATGTTTTCATGTCATGCTATTTTCTTTTCACAATGTAGAAGCTATGCTCCCTATGAGCAATGCTAAATCTTTTCCTCCATCCAACTGAAGAGTGCCTCTACTGAATCTTGCTGATTGGGATTTGTCTCCATCTCATTTGGTTGTACCTTTTCTCTTCTTTTCTCCTTAACTGTGTCCAGCTCTTTTATTTTGGTGGGTGCAGTTGGCGATAGTGCTATCTTCAATTCACTGTGTTGAATCGACTTCTTCCTCGAAACCAATTTTTGCGCTTTCCTAGCATTTAGTTGGAAATTGATTTTGGTTGCTCTTACTATCTATGTTTCTAAAGATATTTGCAGTACTGAACTTTGGGTGGGATTTGGCACCCATATTGTTATATTACTCTGGTAATAGCCTTGTGCAGCTAGTAAACCCCTTTGAATCCATTGCTTTTGAGTGCCTTGTGGATAGTGGCTTCGATTGGAATATTGCTATGCTAACATTGGAAGGCATCTCTGTCCCTTGTCTGTAGCTCAAACTTTTTACCTTGATTCCTCAATTACTCCTTTTCTAAGGTTTTTTTATGATTTGTTTTTACAGGAGAGTAGAGCTATTCTCTAACTTCTTATTGATGCCTATAATGCATGGTTTAAGCTAATGTCGGAGTTGATTCTAATGCACCCACTGATGAATTACTAGTGACTTTGGTTGTTTTTTGCATAGGGACTATATGGAGTTGATGCTTTCTCTAGTATGTGAGCTACTTTCTTTGGCATTGGTGTTTCCATACCATCAATCATAGCCTACTTTCCCTTGTTTATTGGGCTCCATAAGGACACGATAATGATATTATTTCCCTCGTCAAGTTATGCAGCTCTCTTTTTCCATTGGATATTACAATTACTGGTGCAAATCTAGGATCGTTCAAGGATCATTTCTTCCTCCATAGATCCTACAGGCTTATATAACAAACACCATTCCAACCAAAGGGATTATTTTTGATGGAAATATTAACACTTTGGAATCCCATAGCTTTGGTAATTGACAAGTGCACACTTCGTACTTGTGCATTGTCGACCTCAACGTAAGACTTATCTAGAGGTTCTCGTGTCTTATAAGAGATCAAATTATGACTTGATTCCATAGTGATTAATGCAATGCTCGTTGCATGAATTTTAGTAGTAGAGACTTCAATGTCGAGGTTATCCTCATCGAGGAGGGTTAGTGAAGCCATGTTTACATGCAATACTCTCTCTTGGAGTCTTTGTTTGGCCTTGCCCTCTCTTGCCTTGGCTTCTTCCTGAGCTCGCTTGGATTTTTCCTTGGCTAGCTCATTTTGTTGTTTTAATACATGCTCTTGCATGAGCATTTCTTGGGTCAGTGGTTCGTAATCCTTTTTAAGTTTGCTTTCATTGACGTAACCCTCCATTTGCACACCCTCAATAGTTTCAATCATGACTGACCCTTGAGGTGTGATTTTTGACACTTAGAAAGGTCCTAATCCTCCATACTTGAGTTGTTTTTTTTTAGTGCTTCCGACACTATACATGAGGACGAGGTCTCTTGTTTTTTAGATCTTTCTGTTTCAAACCAACGCTTCCTTCACATTTTTTCAACCATAAGACCATGTGATGCAATTAGTTGGGTTTCATCAAGTTTCTCTAAGTCAACCAACCTTTTAGCTAATGCATTCTTTGTTAATCGTTCTTGCACTGCAATTTGCAGGCTTGGAACTAAGTACTCCATAGGCATTATAGCCTCAATTGCATAAAGCTAGATGGAAGGGAGTATATCCCATCGCTACCTTATATGAAGTTCAATATGCCCATAGAGTTGCAGTTAGCTTATGTTCCCAATCCGTGCAACTTGCTTCTAAAGTTTTTGTCAAGATAGTACACAAAATCTTATTTGTACTCTCCGCTTGACCATTTGCTTATGGATAATAAGGGGATGACTTCCGGTGGACTACAAGGAATCTAGCAATTATCACCTCATTAATGAAATGTGAACCGCGATCACTAACTAATTCCAATGGACAACGGATTCTCGAAATGATTTATTTATATTATATAAGAGCTTAGCCATCTTTTGTGCATCAACTCGCTCTTAGAGACTTTTTCTTCTGCCCATTTCGTGAAATAGTCTGTGGCCACGATCACATATCGGACTTGTGGTGGATGTGCAACTAGACTAATGGGTCCAACAAAATCAATTCCCTATTTCTCAAAAGACTGTCTTACAATTACAGGGGTAAGTTGCATCCTATCTCTTTGTTGTGGAATAGCAAATGGTTGACACTTTTTGCATCTTTTACAAACTCCATAGCATCCCCGAATAATGTAGGCCACCATAGTCCTACGTGAAGCACCTTGTGAGCTGTAATTTTCCTAGCGAAGTGTCCTCCAACTATTCTTGAGAGTGCTTTATCTAATATTGTGACAAATTTGTCTTCCCGCACACATCTCCTTAAGACATTGTCCTTACCTAGCTTGTATATTTCACCAGCAATCAATTGATAAGGTGCAGCTAGCTTAATAAGCCAACACATTTTATCCATGTTTAAAGGTTGTTCTCATAGAAAACCATAAGCTAGATAATCTAATATTTCTTCACTCCATTCAGGCACCATGTCTAGTTTGAGCAAACAAGCATCTGGGAGGTCATCATCAACACCATTTGTTGGTTCCCCATTTGGAATTCTCGACATATGATCGGCCAACATATGTTGTGTTCCTCACCTGTGATTGTGAAGTCAAATTCCCATAGTAATAACAACCAGCATGTGATTCATCCCATGGTACAAGGCTTATTCACCAAGTATATAAAACCTGATGGTCCACAAAGAATACTTTTTTTTTTGCCAATAGGTAATGTCGATACTTCTTGATAGCATAAAGCATGGCCAAACCCTCTCGTTTTGTGGTGTTATAATTTACCTTTGCATCATTCAGTGGTGACTAGCGAAGGAACCTGGGTAGTCCAATTTGAACTCACCAAGCTGTGCCAATACACATCCTGTAGAGCGAAGTTTGATGCATCAATGTGTACATGGAATATAAGATCCCAGTTGGGTGGTCTCAGAATAGTGCAGTCGCTAGTGCTGGCTTCAATTTATCATATGCATCTTGGCATTCTTCATTCCATTCAAAGACAATGAGTAGCCTATATAATGGTTTGGCAATTCTAGCATAAAATACTATGAAATGAAGATAATACCACTAGGGCCCATAAACCTTTGTACACCTTTGTAATTAGTGGGTGGGGATAGTTCCAAGATCAATTTGACTTTGCTTTCCTTTGTGGAGATACTGTTGACAATGTGTCCTAAGATCACACCGTGTTTACCCAGAATGGGCATTTCAAAGGGTTTAAGGATATACAATACAATCGACATCACTCAAATATCTTTCTCAAGCAAGCCAAATGGTCTGAGCATCATGAGTGTGCGCACATAGATCATCAATGATATGAATACCTCCAACCACTTTTGAACATGGATAAAAATGTGTCGCTTATTAAGCTGGCTGCACCTTATCAATTGATTGTTGGTGAATTATACAAGCTAGGTAAGGACAATGTCTTAAGGAGATGTGTGCGGGAAGACAAATTTGTCACAATATTAGATAAAGCACTCTCAGGAATAGTTAGAGGACACTTCGCTGGGAAAATTACAGCTCACAAGGTGCTTCAAGTAGGACGATGGTGGCCTACATTATTCGGGGATGCTATGGAGTTTGTAAAAGATGCAAAGAGTGTCAACCATTTGCTATTCCACAACAAAGAGATAGGATGCAACTTATCCCTGTGATTGTAAGACAGTCTTTTGAGAAATAGGGAATTAATTTTGTTGGACCCATTAGCCTAGTTGCACATCCGTCATAAGTCCGATATGTGATCGTGGCCACAGATTATTTCACGAAATGGGCAGAAGAAAAAGTCTCTAAGCGAGTTGATGCACAAAAGATGGCTAAGTTCTTATATGAACAAATCATTTCGAGAATCCGTTGCCCATTGGAATTAGTTAGTGATCACAGATCGCATTTCATTAATGAGGTGGTTGATCACTTACTTGATGGATTCCTTGTAGTCCACCCCTTATTATCCATAAGCAAATGGTCAAGCGGAGAGTACAAATAAGATTTTGTGTACTATCTTGACAAAACCTTTAGAAGCAAGTCGCACCGATTGGGAACATAAGCTAACTGCAACTCTATGGGCATATACTCCCTTCCATCTAGCTTTATGGCATTGAGGCTATAATGCCTATGGAGTACTTAGTTCCAAGCCTGCAAATTGCGGTGCAAGAACGATGTAAGGTCCCTCCCAAGCCATGTATGTATGTGTCTCTTTTAATATAGATTTCAATAAGGAAAGAGAGTGTAATTAGAGAAGAGTGAGACAACAAGGCTAGAAACATTAGAAAAGTGTTAGAATAAAAATATTAGCTCCAAAAAACCTAAAAGAAATAAGAACATAAGAATAGTTCTATTAAGAGATAAGTATCCCCAAAAATAGAATTTCGAGTTTAGGTGATAAGAGGTCATATTTAGAGTACTTTTGCACATTTAGAGTCCATGCATACTAAAAATGTGGAAAAACAACGTTTTTCTAAAGATGGCGCGTTTGTGGCTATATACAGACGTTTTTGCCTAGTCTGCCCACGTGAGCTTGTAGACCAAATGCCTTCCCGTTCTTTTGACTAGTTATAAGACCATATTCTGAGTTTTCATCAGAGAGTTATGGCCGAAACAATTTTCTGTTTCTGTCAGGGTCTTTACACAGAGAAAATTGTGAGAAGGCAGCAAGTAGCCTCAAGGTAATCTTAGAGTTTGAGATGTATATATCCCTTCATTCTTATCTAATTTCTTAGAAAAGAAGCTTAGATTGCTATGGTCTTTCGGAGGAAGAGACAAAAACTCCATAGCTTTTCTTTTAGAGAAAGAATAGTATCCCGTAGGCTATTTTGCCATAGACCTTAGAAAGAGAGAAGAGTCACAGTATAAGTAAGAGAAGATAAAACTTGGATATTATTGGATGATTTCAATCAAAAGACAAGGTATTAGAAGACTCTATTCTCATATGTCAAGTTCTAAAGCTCTTGTTAATACGAGCAAAGACAACGATAAACGACAAATTTCTATAAGGTATATACATATTTTGTTTTTCAATTATATATCATTCTTAGGGGTTGAGGTATGGTCCCGGCTTCTCTATTGATTGTTACAGTGATCTATTTGATTGATTTATCATTTAAAGTTTGTATTCTTTTAAACAACAGCATATGCCTTAATAAAGAATGTCTTATCACAATCTCAAGTTGAAATGCTAAAATCTGTGTGAGAAAAGGATTGTTTTCTTAAGAAGGTAACATGGATTCTAGTCCTATGGTTTACTGAGTAAATGGATTGTTATCTTGGTTAAATTAAGGTACAGGTACAACTCTCCCTGCCTTGACGCTGCCTCGTTCTTATGCTTGTATAGCGGGACGGCGGAGATGTTAGTAAGACTCGGAGTTGGCCCATGGTATCCCTCATACCATTGGGAGAATGAGGTTCACCGATTGAGGCGAGTGATTGTGATGCTGCCTAGTTCTGAGGGCCCAGGCTAGTGCGGTGAATTAGCCCACCCTAGTACGCAGACATCCCTCTGAGGGGCGGGAGGATCGAGCGATGGAGCCTGAGAGGGCGACAGGCCGGCTTGAGTCCTCGCCAGTGGCCGACGATGAGGTGTATGGTCCTGTAGGGTTTTGCCCAGCATGTGGAGGCTGGAAGGCCGAATTCTAGATCATCGGCGGTATAAAGGAAAAGAATAAGAGAGCCACTTTGGCTTGTATGAAATTGATTCATGTTTAACTTTGTTTTTATAAATCTTGTCTTTGGTATGATTGTATTGTAGAAAAAGGTTGTTTTAACAAACCTTGTGAAAAGGGTCTTAATTAAGGAACATGTTTGTTTATGTCAAACAGTGTGGTAGGATTAATTAGACAACAAATTGACGCGTGAGTAGGGTGGAAAGTGGGAGGATGGAATGCCCCGATGGCACCATCCTACGGATGGGTGGACCCGATTAGTCGGGTAGCTTTCCAACATATTAAGTGAAAGCCCTACGTTAGATAAATAGGTTCTCGGGTAATTCTATTCTAAAAGACTAGGCCAGTGGGCTGTGCCTTGCATGGATGAGAAAAAAAGCGTTGTCTCTAGGAATGAAGACTATTAGTTGCCCTAATTATGATCAATTACCCTATGGGTGATTTGATTTTTAGAAGACCATGCTCCCCCTACTACAGGATAGAACTAGGTCTTACCTATGAATCGTATCCTTGAATCTCTGTATGGTCAAGGTGTCGATGAGTAGGAAATTTTCTCTAAGATAAGACTTAGTGGACTATCTTAAGTGTTTTCCCCATTGTGGAAGGGGGGGAACCTTACAAGTGGTATCAGAGCCAATTTTAGTTTCTAGGATTTGTTTTTCAAAGGTTAACTATCAAAGGGATTAAAACAAGTGATTGTTTATCATATGAGGACGAATCAATCATCTCTACTGGCCATAGAAGTGATTTGAATATCCTCACATGTTGAGACAATCATCCTATGAAATTGTGCTTGTATCTTGGGGGTGCACATGCAAGATATTTGTACAATAAATTTGAGAGATAAGATTGGGGAGAAAACCTTTTGTGAGGAAAAATATAGGGTAATCAAATTAAGAAACTAGTGAGAGACTGAATGACTAGAAGGATAGACTGAATGACTAGAAGGATAGACCGAAACTTGTTTAGAGAAATTTTCAGGATATATCTCATTAACTTGCATATTATAAATTATTAAGATTATAACTCCATTAAGGTATGAATAGTTGGCGTGTGAATGCCATCCATTAGATGCTTTACACTAGGACAATCATCCAAGATCTTGAATCCATCTCAGACAAACATGGGTCTCAAATGTGTAATTCCCAGAGGATCATGCTCTTAGATGTGTTAATCCCAAGATACTAGATGTGTAATTTTCAGAAAACTAATCATCTCAGACGGTTAATCCTGATAATCTTTGGATGTATCAATCCCAAGGCACCAAATGTGTAATTCTCAAAAAAATGAAGATCTCAGATGTATTAATCTTGACTGCCTTCAAATGTGGTGCTATGACAAGTATTTGATAGTTTTGAACTTTTAATGGATACAATGAAAGAAGCAAGCTCACCCTTGCTCGTCTAAAAATTGAAAGAAATGCCGAATTAGTTGGAAGCATTGTTGTCAATCTAACCACTAGAACTAGAATCAGTTATATGAGATGCCATGAAATTACACCTTCGTGAAAGGTTTTGTCCTCCAGGATTTCGAGAGGATAAAATGAATGAATTTTTTTTTAGCTAACCCAAGAAAGGAAGATCCTAAAAGAATACCACCAAACTTTTGTTAAACTTCTCCGATTTACTCCAGAGATGGATGAGGTAACTCTTCTCCATCGATTCATTTGGAAGCTTAATCTACCTTTGAATAACCTCATCAAGAATGTGAAACCATCCTCTATTTTAGAAGCCATAATTATAGCCAGAGACTATGATAAAGTTTTTATGTAGAAAGTGTCAAGAAGGACATGAGTCCTTCCATGTTAATCAAGAAGAGGTCCCTTAATTCAAGAGGAATGTCAAGCCCACCCATGGCTACAAGGAATCATAAGCTAGAGCAAAAAAGGTCAAGAAATAGGGATAGCTGGGTTAAAGATAACCTAATTCAACAAGTATTTCTATGAGTAAATAGAAGAGGATTGGTGCAAGATTCATGTGAAGTAATGTGCATGATGAATAGATTACATGGGGGTATAGAATAAGGAATTCTAAGGTTCATATCATATGAGAGGTATATGGATGCAAGAAATTAGGATAATAAGGCCAATTAACTCTAGAATAATAAAGACCTTTTGAAGGCAAAATAAAACAAGCCAAACACATGAAATAAGGGACTCGGAACAATGTTTAGATAAAAGAAGATTTTTAACTAGTGGGGACATCGCTTTGAAAGAGACAGGAGGATTTACTTAGATACTACCCTAGCTCGTGAGATGAGGGCATCTCGAATCTTTTAAGTGGGGGAGATTGTAAGGTCCCTCCCAAGCCATGTATGTATGTGTCTCTTTTAATATAGATTTCAATAAGGAAAGAGAGTGTAATTAGAGAAGAGTGAGACAACAAGGCTAGAAACATTAGAAAAGTGTTAGAATAAAAATATTAGCTCCAAAAATCCTAAAAGAAATAAGAACATAAGAATAGTTCTATTAAGAGATAAGTATCCCCAAAAATAGAATTTTGAGTTTAGGTGATAAGAGGTCATATTTAGAGTACTTTTGCACATTTAGAGTCCATGCATACTAAAAATGTGGAAAAACAACGTTTTTCTAAAGATGGCGCGTTTGTGGCTATGTACAGATGTTTTTGCCTATTTTGCTCGTGAAAGCTTGTAGACTAGATGCCTTCCCGTTCTTTTGACTGGTTATAAGACTATATTCTGAGTTTTCATCAGAGAGTTATGGCCGAAACAATTTGCTATTTCTGTCAGGGTCTCTACACAGAGAAAACTGTGAGAAGGCAGCAAGTAGCCTCAAGGTAATCTTAGAGTTTGAGATGTATATATCCCTTCATTCTTATCTAATTTCTTAGAAAGGAAGCTTAGATTGCTATGGTCTTTCGGAGGAAGAGACAAAAACTCCATAGCTTTTCTTTTAGAGAAAGAATAGTATCCCGTAGGCTATTTTGCCATAGATATTAGAAAGAGAGAAGAGTCACAGTATAAGTAAGAGAAGATAAAGCTTGGATATTATTGGATGATTTCAATCAAAAGACAAAGTATTAGAAGACTCTATTCTCATATGTCAAGTTCTAAAGCTCTTGTTAATACGAGCAAAGACAACGATAAACGGCAAATTTCTATAAGGTATATACATATTTTGTTTTTCAATTATATATCATTCTTAGGGGTTGAGGTATGGCCCCGGCTTCTCTATTGATTGTTACAGTGATCTATTTGATTGATTTATCATTTAAAGTTTGTATTCTTTTAAACAACAGCATATGCCTTAATAAAGAATGTCTTATTGCAATCTCAAGTTGAAATGCTAAAATCTGTGTGAGAAAAGGATTGTTTTCTTAAGAAGGTAACATGGATTCTAGTCCTATGGTTAAGTGAGTAAATGGATTGTTATCTTAGTTAAATTAAGGTACAGGTACAACTCTCCCTGCCTTGACGTTGCCCCGTTCTTATGCTTGTATAGCAGGACGACGGAGATGTTAGTAAGGCTCGGAGTTGGCCCATGGTATCCCTCATACCATTGGGAGAATGAGGTTTGCCGATTGAGGCGAGTGATTGTGATGCTGCCTAGTTCTGAGGACCCAGGCTAGTGCGGTGAATTAGCCCACCCTAGTGCGCAGACATCTCTCTGAGGGGCGGGAGGATCGAGCGATGGAGCCTGAGAGGGCGACAGGCCGGCTTGAGTCCTCGCCAGCGGCCGACGATGAGGTGTATGGTCCCGTAGGGTTTTGCCCAGCATGTGGAGGCTAGAAGGCCGAATTCTAGATCATCGACGGTATAAAGGAAAAGAATAAGAGAGCCACTTTGGCTTGTATGAAATTGATTCATGTTTAACTTTGTTTTTATAAATCTTGTCTTTGGTATGATTGTATTGTAGAAAAAGGCTGTTTTAACAAACCTTGTGAAAAGGATCTTAATTAAGGAACATGTTTGTTTATGTCAAACAGTGTGGTAGGATTAATTAGACAACAAATTGACGCGTGAGGAGGGTGGAAAGTGGGAGGATGGAATGCCCCGACGGCACCATCCTACGGATGGGTGGACCCGATTAGTCGGGTAGCTTTCCAACATATTAAGTGAAAGCCCTACGTTAGATAAATAGGTTCTCGGGTAATTCTATTCTAAAAGACTAGGCCAGTGGGGCTGTGCCTTGCATGGATGAGGAAAAAAGTGTTGTCTCTAGGAATGAAGACTATTAGTTGCCCTAATTATGATCAATTACCCTATGGGTGATTTGATTTTTAGAAGACCATGCTCCCCTTGCGGGATAGAACTAGGTCTTACCTATGAATCGTATCCTTGAATCTCTGTATGGTCAAGGTGTCGATGAGTAGGAAATTTTCTCTAAGATAAGACTTAGTAAACTATCTTAAGTGTTTCCTCCATTGTGGAAGGGGGGGAACCTTACAAACGATTAACAAAGAATGCATTAGCTGAAAGGTTGGTTGACTTAGAGAAACTTGATGAAACCCAACTAATTGCATCACATGGTCTTATGGTTGAAAATTTGTGAAGGAAGCCTTGATTTGACAATAACCTGAAACAAAAAGAACTTAAAACAAGGGACCTCGTCCTCATGTATAGTGTCGGAAGCACTAGAAAAAAACAACTCAAGTATGGAGGATTAGGATCTTTCTAAGTGTCAAAAATCACATGTGCCTCAAGGGTCAGTCATGATTGAAACTATTGAGGGTGTGCAAATGGAGGTTACATCAATGAAAGCAAACTTAAAAAGGATTACGAACCACTGACCCAAGAAATGCTCATGCAAGAGCATGTATTAAAACAACAAAATGAGCTAGCCAAGGAAAAATCCAAGCGAGCTTGAGCTCAGGAAGAAGCCAAGGCAAGAGAGGGCAAGGCCAAATAGAGACTCCAAGAGAGAGTATTGCATATGAACATGGCTTCACTAACCCTCCTTGATGAGGATGACCTGGACATTGAGCCAGCACAACTGTGTGAAAGTCTCTACTACTAAAATTCATGCAACGAGCATTGCATGAATCGATACGGGATCAAGTCATAATTTGATCCCTTATAAGACACGAGAACCTCTAGATAAGTCTTACCTTGAGGTTGACAATGCACAAGTACGAAGTGTGCACTTGTCAATTACCAAAGCTGTGGGATTTCAAAGTGTTAATATTTCCATCAGAAATAATCCCTTTGGTTAAAATGGTGTTTGTTATATACGCCTGTAGGATCTATAGAGGAAGAAATGATCCTTGGACGATCCTAGATTTGCACTAGTAATTGTGATATCCAATGGAAAAAGAGAGCTGCATAACTTGACGAGGGAAATAATATCATTATCGTGTCCTTATGGAGCCCAATAAACAAGGGAAAGCAGGCTATGATTGATGGTATGGAAACACCAATGCCAAAGAAAGTAGCTCACGTACTAGAAAACGCATCAACTCCATAGTCCCTATGCAAAAAACAACCAAAGTCACTAGTAATTCAGCAGTGGGTGCATTAGAATCAACTCCGACCCCATATATACTGTGATGCAAAAGGAGTAATTGAGGAATCAAGGTAAAAAGTTTGAGCTACAGACAAGGGACAGAGATGGCCTTCCAATGTTAGCATAGCAATATTCCAAACGAAGCCACTATCCACAAGCCACTATCAAAAGGAATGGATTCGAAGGGGTTTACTAGCTGCACAAGGCTATTACCAGAGTAATATAACAATATGGGTGCCAAAATCCCACCCAAAGTTTAGTACTGCAAATACCTTTAGAAACATAGATAGTAAGAGCAACCAAGACCAATTTCCAACTAAATGCTAGGAAAGCACAAAAATTGTTTTCGAGGAGGAAGAAGTCGATTCAACATAGTGAATTGAAGATAACACTATCGTCGCCAACTACACCCACCACCAAAATAAAAGAGCTGGACAAAGTTAAGGAGAAAAGAAGAGAAAAGGTACAACCAAATGAGACGGAGACAAATCCCAATCAACAAGATTCAGCAGAGGCACTCTTTAGTTGGATGGAGGAAAAGATCAAGCCACTCTCGCACCAAGCTAAAACGATTACAACAACAAATACCCACAAGTGCTAAAGTACCACCTTGGTTTTTGTGGCAATAATTTTTTTTTAAAAGAACAAAAGGTATTCATTACTTAAAAATGGATACAAAGTAAAAATGTTTAATCTTCATGTAATGAACATGATCATCCATTTCATATGTATTCAACCAATTTTTGATTGCATGATTTAGTGTTTGAGCATGAAGAAACATAGGGTATCAACCTTGCACGCACCTAATAGAAAACAGTTCACGTCATAAAACAGTCTAAAAAACTCACGCTGTGAACTGGTCTTAAATGGTTCACGTCATGCAATAGTCTAAAATGGTTCACGACATGAACTGGTTCTAAATGGTTCATGTCATGAACCGCCCTACTACTTCACGACGTGAAACAGTCACCTTTCCTCGGCCAATCATGGAATGCCATATGGCATACTTCATTAAGACGGCTTGCCTAGGCTGATGGCCGCACCATAAAATTAAAATTTTCCTTATCCGTGTATTCCACTTTTGCAATTCTTCAATATGTGCATTGTCGTGCATTACCGCTCATCACTATTGATTCCCAAGTGCTCGTCTGCCCACATATTCGACAACTTTGAGTTGAGGTGCGAGCTTGTGCCTTACCTTTGTGTTCTTCTTTTTGTTTCTTTCTTTCTTTTTAAGTATTGCAAATCTCATGTCATAATTATTCTTGTAAATGTTCCAAACTGTGATTGTTGCATGTGTGGGACTATTGCAAACGTTCCAAACTGTGATTGTATCATATCTCACAATTTAACTCTCAAATATGATGAAAAATCACAAGTTACACAAAAGACAGTCAAAAAACGTGCACTTTCACGGGTTTCGAACCCTAGCTTCTCACAGTTTAACCTTCTCACGGTTTTAGCCACCTCACGGTTTCAAACCATCTCACGGTTTCAACCATCTCATGGTTTTAACTTTCTCGCGGATTTAGCCACCTCACAGCTTTCAACCATCTCACAAATTAATTGCCTCACGGTTTCAACCATCTCACAGATTAACTGCCTCATAGTTTTAACCTTCTCACGGTTTTAAACCATCTCATGCATTAACTCCCTCACGGTTGAACCTTCTCACGGTTTTAGCCAGCTCATGGTTTTAGCTATCTCACGAGTTTTGAACCGTGCTATCTCACGGGCAAAATTCTTGCGCTCTCATGGTTTGCACCTTTTGGCATGTAAACTCATACCTTGTTATTGCTCACCGCACTAACACCATTCTCATCGCATAACACACACACACACACATTCATTTTCACCAAAAAAAAAGAGGCAATGACTACATTCTCGCACCAGTTAGTATGACTGACTTTCTTATCATTATTACAGATGTCGACCTCTGCTACCTCTGAACCGGAAGTCAAGGAGACTTCAGGAGTCACGCAAGCTAGGGCAACTTGGTCACCTATAAGCAGGAAGAAGAGACCATCATGTGGCCCAAATCTAAGCTATTTGGCCCAGACCTACTCTCAATGCCAGACCATTTCAAGACATACCTAATTGATGAACGAAAAGTGGTCCAATTGATGGCCAAAAGAGTTAAAAGAAGCTGGTTTATCCACATCGTACAATGGCCTAGCTAAGGTCAAGGAAATTGATATTGCAGAGCCATGGGAGGAAACCAAGCCTGTTTATATCGCTAAAGACTTGACTCCAGCTGAGGAAAAGGAACTTGTTGCTCTTCTTAAGAAGTTTAAGGTTGTTTCTTCTGAAACTACAAAGAGATGAAGGCAGTACCATCTGAAGTGGTACAATGTAAGATTCCTCCGCCAACCCCTTTTTGATGTCTAGTATCTTCCCCTGTAATCAACCCTCTTCAGAAATATAAAGACCCTGTTGCTAACTATTTTAGCCTAGAGAGAGGAAAATTATTCTAGAGAGAGAATATTTAAATTTTGAATATTTTTGGATAGAAAAATATCTCTTATAATTCAGATGAGTTCCCCTGAAACAGAAATTCAAAAAGAATTTTCCAATGTGCAATTGGAATTAATTGGAAATAGGTATAAAGAACCTTAGTCTAAGGGTCTAGATTTTCAGAAATCTTTAGACTATGGTCCAATTAAGGTTCCTATGGGCCAATAGCATCAATCCATGTGTAGGGAAGAGATAAATCCAAATTTGTAAAAAGAAGATACCCAAAAATGAGTAAATGCTCACATAAGATGAAGAGTTGAAAATGTACAAGGTTTATTAGTAAAAAACTATGAGCAATATTAAAATGATTCCATTATGACACATATGTAAGGAAGGGGAATTCTTTAAAGGAGGTGCATATTTCACATAAGATGAAGAGTTGAAAATGTACAAGGTTTATTAGTAAAAAACTATGAGCAATATTAAAATGATTCCATTATGACACATATGTAAGGAAGGGGAATTCTTTAAAGGAGGTGCATATTTCACATAAGATGAAGAGTTGAAAATGTACAAGGTTTATTAGTAAAAAAACTATGAGCAATATTAAAATGATTCCATTATGACACATATGTAAGGAAGGGGAGTTCTTTAAAGGAGGTGCATATTTCACATGCTTGAATGAGTTTTAAACTCATAAAAATTGAGATATTTCATCTCTCCTCTCTCCTCATTCAAGTCTAGTTCCAAAAAGTAAGCTTAACTGACCTAAAAATGGTCAAATATTGACCAAACTGATTTAGAAAATTCTAGAATCAGTTTGTTTGGTTAGGAGCTCAATTTTTCCTATAAATAGAAGCCTCCCCCTTGTTGAAAAATAGATAGTGTTTATGCATCGTTACTCTACTCCACCTAAGCCAAGAACTGTGAATTCATTTAATAATTCACTAGTTTTTGGAGCTTCCCTCTTTCTTCAATCCCCATTAGTGGCTCCATCAACATACTTAACCAATTGATTGGTTGGGGGCCTCTACCGTGAACAAAGAATCAAGCAATTTGTAAGGTAATTAGTGAATATTGATCTTTCTATAATTTCTCAATGTTTCTCTCTTCTCAACCCCTCTCAAGCTTGAGAAGTTTAATTGGTATGGTTTTTTTTAAATGCTAATGAAGTTTGAATAGTAGTGAAGAGTTAAATAATGCTATTGAAGTTAATTTTCATTTATGTTTAAATTCTAATGATTTTTATGTAAATTCCCTCTCTCACTCAAGAAATGGTCATACTCATGACCCATTCTCAATCCAAATCAAGCTTTTCATAAAGCTTTTCCTTAACCCAAGATTAAGCTATGCTTGAGGCCAAATTATTGGCTTTTTTCTATGCTTTTAGTTTATGATTCAATCCATTATGGATTAATAATCCAATTAGAGATTATTTTAATTATTCCTTAATGATAAGCATTATCCCTTAGAAAAATTGAGATTTATCAGTCATAGCAGCGGAGCTATGGCAAAATTTTTATAAAAATTATGCATAAAATAATCTCATTCAAAGCATAAAAAGAGGACTTCCTACCATATTCTAGGAATTATCATCCTAGATTAATTGAAAGAATTTCATTACAATCATGGAGAAATTGAATTTTAATATCATGCATAAAGGATAAGTTTTTATATCAAAAGTGTTATTTTTACCATTTTTATTTCATGCATAGAAGTATGCATAATGGATAAATTTTTATATCAAAAGTGTTATTTTTATCATTTTTAATTTTCATGCATAGAAGTATGCATAAAAGAAATTTTTTTTTATATCAAAAGTGTTACTTTTATCATTTTTATTTTTTCATGCATAGAAGTATGCATAAAGGAAAAAATTTTATATCAAAAGTGTTACTTTTATCATTTTTAATTTTCATGCATAGAAGTATGCATAAAGGAAAATTTTTTATATCAAAAATGTTACTTTTATCATTTTTAATTTTCATGCATAGAAGTATGCATAAAGGAAAAATTTTTATATCAAAAGTGTTACTTTTATCATATTGGATTTCATGCATATAGGTATGCATAAAAGATATTCTTTTTATACTAAAAGTGTGATTTTCCTCATAAATGGATTTTATGCTTAACTTAGATGCATAAGAGAAATTCTTTTATTCTAAAAGTGTAATTTCCTACCAAACTGAATTTATGCATAAGAAGATGCATAAAAGATTGATTTTAATTTCGAAAGTGTTAGTCTCCTTAAATGGAATTTATGTATAAATAAATGTGTAGAGAAATCTTATATTAAATATAAGAATTCTCTTTTTAAAAAAAAAAGATATGAAATGTGATAAGAGGTGTATGAGATGTGATAAGAATTGATAAGATGCGTATGGAAAGTGAAAGGATGTGATAAGATGTGTATGGGATGAGGTAAGAAGTGTATGTGATAGAATAGGATGTATATGGGTTGTGATAGGGCGAGAATGGATGTGATGTAAAAGATTAGATGTGAAGACATATGGGGTTACATGAATGGGAATGTGGAAATGGATGTATGTATGTGGATGTGTGGATGTGGAGATGGGAGTATGGATGTATGAATGTGAAAGTGGATGTATGAATGTGAAAATGGATGTATGCATGAAGATGTATATGCATAGATGTGAATGTGGATGTAGATGTGGATGTATAGATGTGAATGAGAATGTGGATGTGGATGTATGTATGTATGTGGATGTAGATGTGGATGTATAGATGTGAATGGGAATGTGGATGTAGATGTGGATGTATAGATGTGAATGGGAATGTCGATGTGGATGTATGTATGTATGTGGATGTGGATGTATGTATGTATGTGGATGTGGATGTATGAATGAGGACGTGATAATGGATGTATGCATGTAGATGTGGATATATGGATGTGAATATGAATGTGGATGTGGATGTGGATGTATGGATGTGGATATGGATGTGTATGTATGAATGTAGATAAGGGATGTGGATGTATAAATGAGGATGTGAAAATGGAGGTATGCATGTAGATGTGGATGTATGGATGTGAATATGGATGTGGATGTGGATGTATAAATGAGGATGTGAATGTGGATGTGAATGTGAATGTGGATGTGAATGTGGATGTATGGATGTGGATATGGATGTGTATGTATGAATGTGGATATGGGATGTGGATGTATAAATGAGGATGTGAAAATGGATGTATCCATGTAAATGTGGATGTATGAATGTGAATGTGACTTAATGGGTCGTCGATATGAGGAAATGGATGAGAACGAGTACACATTGAATGGAATGTGGAATAAGTAATGTGGACTAAGGAGGGATAATGTGGAAAGACGAGAGTTCGATTTAGAAACTGTATTTTGTGACTGTTTGTAAATGACTGTTTTATGTCAAGAATGCTGGGGAAGCATTTTGACCATCTTGTGGATTAAGGTCATGAAGACCTAACTGTTAAAGTTGCAACTGCTGACGGAGAGTCAATGGAGGACGTCTCGCGTAGCAAGGTCGACCGAGGTCTTGACCAGCCTCGGTTCGATTTAAATGGTGAGCTTCCGGTACGGTGGATGAGGGACCAAGGAAGCGGCCTATGAGTGAAGCGCTAGGTCACCTGCGAAGGATCCTAGAGGGTACTGACCATACGGTGCTCGGGCTCTGGGTCGCCCAGGATACCCATGCGTGCGTCGAGGAAGATATTGGAACAAGGAGTAAGAGTTGTTTTCTGAAACCGGGCATGGATCTGGTTGATTGACCTTGCTGGTCCTCAACAGATGAGTCCATGGCTCTTTTATATGGATCTGTGGGTTGATCTTGCTGATCTTCCATGGAGACTCCATTCTATTATATGAATATATTGCCGGTTACTATGAGCTAGGAACCATGGAAAAGGCCCCTGAGAGAACAGGTGGTGAGCGTTTTGGTTGCCAATGATGCCATAAGTATACCGATGAAAGAATGACTAGAAATAAGGATTCAACCAGAGACTTTGAGGATTGTCATCAGTGATATAATGGTTTTATTAAAGGATTGTTTTAAAGCTAGTTGATGCTAAGAAAAAGGCAATTTCATATTGGGTGTGTAAGTGGTATGACTAGTTTTATGTTTGCATGAACTTCCGGCTAGGGGGCCTTGGAACTCTTTTCCTTGGTACCCGGGACAAAACCTAACTAAATTCCAAATTGGATCCCATCACTACAGTGGTTGGGCGGTTGGCTAACCCATGGGATCGGATGGGGTTAGGCTGGACTGATGGATCCGTAAATCGAGATTTAATTTCTATTATTACGATAGATGAAGTAAATCCCGGATAGAAATTGTTCTATGGATAGGAATCAACGGCTGTGCCTCTTGATGGGGAAAAAAGCGTTGATCCCAATGATCCAAGTGCAAGTTCTTCCTTGATTTGACCAAGTACCGTTAAAGGTGCAGTCAGATCAGTTTGATCAGTAATGATCTTGACTACGTTAGAGTAAAGAGTTATCCTAGTGGAATCGCCCGTGCTTTCCGGGTAAAGGAAGTTTTTTTTCGATTTCGGTTTTGGACAAACCGACGGATTAGTCTCTTGTTCGGATATCCGTGGGCGAGGCCCCGAGTGTGGGACCCCTGTCCCGCGCGAGAAGTGCTACTTCCGCTGCTAGTACCCCGAATCCGTTGCGCGGTGGAAACAGGGATCTTACAGTTGGTATCAGAGCAAGGTTTTGAAAGCTAATAAAGATAATTAAATTCTTATCTGAAATTGGTAATAAGAATTCAGAAACAGCATTTTCATAATGTATTTTCATTCCGTAAGCTTCTTTAATGAAGAAATTTTAATCAAAGAAATTGTTTTTATAGATGGAAGTTCCCCATTTATCTGGTATTCCCGACCTCACCCAGTCTCAAGATATGATTGCATTTGCCTTCGAGCATCTCATCTCTTCTGCTTCAACACGAACAAGCCGAGCAAGACTCGCACGCCATTTCGAGGAATTATATTTTCCTAACCCAGTGGAGAGACAACAGCATAAGTGGGTTGCAGGGCTATATATCCACGCCTCTTATAACCGGCGTGCAATGCTGAGGCAGAACCTCTCATTGGCCATGATTTTGATAAAGCTGAAAATGACGCGTGGTGTCATTCTATATCTTTCAACGCCTCAAAATTTCAGACGTGCTTGCCGAGTTTATAGACTCCTTAGTCGATTTATCCCTAAGAAGAAAATAATAGCTCCCTTTGCAGTTAGAGAACTTATGTAACAGGGCATGACTATGGCCCAGTACCGTCGTCTTATGCGTCTCTCGAAGAGATTTTGAATTTTGAAGCCGAGCCACTCTATGTAATTATTGCAACTTGTATATAAATATACAAATGTTTTTTTTTACAGACGATCGGATAAAGAAAAATCTATTTATCAGACTTAAGTCATAGATCTCCAATAAGATCAACTGAGGAGCAAATTATGTCAAAAGTTTATCAAGACGCACAAAAAGGTTGTAATTGTTTGATATAATTCATACAAATTGTTAATTCAAATTGAAATTCGTAAATTAGTAATTGGGTCTTCAATTGGAAGTACCGCAATTGTATGGAACCCTGACTTGCTTGAGACCTAGACATGATGGTATTTACCTTATAGTTGCGAGTATCATGACTATCCGTATATACCGAGGGTATAACTGCAGCTCTTTACCGACAGTATATACGAGTAAATCTAAGACTTGAAATTATAAGCGTTAATGCTATCCAGATGATGATTTTGAATGTGGTTGATATGATTTTTAATTCTGTTTGGGAACTGATGAATTGATTTGGATTCTGATTGAAAAATGATGATCCTTGAAAATGGGTTGAAATGTAATAAGCTGAGCGAAACCACAATGTGGATGATTGGGACGAGTCCCTGTAATGATAAATGATGAAAATGATTCAGCAAATCACTATGAGATTAGTGGATTATGTTGTCAAATTGCTACTGTTAATACTTGAGACGGTAGATCAAGTTAAGGAATGACAAATTGAGAACTTGCTTAACTTAAATTCCATGGAGGAATGTTCAGAAGGAAATTTTCGGTCTAATGGACCATTATCGTGTTAAAGATATGAATGATATGATTTGAATGAATTGTTATTTAATGATGAATTCTATATAAGGGATATTTATCCCCATATTCTGTTGGGTTGACCGGAATATAAGGAACCCCAGAATAAATTGGATCTTAAGCAAAAAAGTTGTCCTCTACTTGCGAGATGAGGACATCTTGCACCTTTTAAGTGGGGTAGAATGTAAGATTCCTCCCCCAGCCTTAGAGGTATACAGGAGTAAGTATCTCCCTTTCTGATCTTATAATTATTCTCTCTCTAAAATAAAAGAAAGATTCTGTTTAAAAAAGGAAGAACCTTTTTCCTGAATACTTCTCAAGAGTCCCACCTGTTTTAAGGATTCAGAACAACGAGTTCAGAAGTGAGAATCGATGTTTTGGATATCAAGGTTTTGGTCTCGAGTACGACCCAAAAGAAGTTCTTTATCTCTTGGGAAGTATAAGAAGTTATCTCCCAGATATTGTGGACCAAAGAAAGTAGGTGATTTAGCTTACAAACTTCTTTTATCTCCTCATCTCAAAATTCGTAATGCTTTCTATAGAAAAATGTGTCAAACGCAAATCATGGAAGGACGGTAAGACTTCAGTGGCAAGTTACCGTTGGCTTCTAAGTTACGCTAGCTCCTTCCTTTATATAAGTCGTAACTTTTACTTGTCATTCACAGTAATCTTACTTCCATCGATCTTCTTTCTTTCTTAATCTCCTTCTTGGCTTGGCAACAAGAATTAGTTTTATCCATGATGATTTCTCACCTTCAAGACGCAAGGGAGTCTGTGAAGAAAGATTTTATAGAGCAGTATGAGCGCTCACTTTTCCCTCACTTGGGAACTTCTGTAGCGCAGACAAAATGGCGGACCTATCAAAACATAACTAGGGTAACACCCTGGGGACAGCAGCACTTTCGTAACAATGTCCGCTTGGCCATGGTTATTGAAGCTTTGGGTTTGGGTCCCCGATACTACTGCGTCATGAGATCAAGGCATCCTGGGTTTTCTGAGCGGGTCTTCTTACTGGCGTGTTTTCTTCCTCATGAGAAGATATGCCTTTACCCCGTTTTTGGCTTGCCTCTCAGAGGTCCTTTTGTTAGAACACCTCATACCACTGAGATAGGCGCAGCAATAACCCACAGAATCATTCCCATAGATGAGTTACCTTATACTTGTGCAGCTTGTGAGGACTGCTTTTGTGACCATATGATGGACGGGCTTATGGAAGTGTAAAGAGTTCCTCTATCTTTACTGTATAAGTTCCGAGAATGAATAAAGTTTAAATCTTGTTCGTATTTTGAATCTTGCTCTCTTTAAGACTTATCTTGGTGGTTAATCTTGATTAAAATTTTTCTCTAAGTCTCATATTCGTGAATCTTGCGAAATTATCACAAGTTGCGAGATGAGGACATCTCGCGTTTTTTAAGTGGGGTAGAATGTAAGATTCCTCCCCCAACCCCTTTTTGATGTCTAGTATCTTCCCCTGTAATCAACCCTCTTCAGAAATATAAAGACCCTGTTGCTAACTATTTTAGCCTAGAGAGAGGAAAATTATTCTAGAGAGAGAATATTTAAATTTTGAATATTTTTGGATAGAAAAATATCTCTTATAATTCAGATGAGTTCCCCTGAAACAGAAATTCAAAAAGAATTTTCCAATGTGCAATTAGAATTAATTGGAAATAGGTATAAAGAACCTTAGTCTAAGGGTCTAGATTTTCAGAAATCTTTAGACTATGGTCCAATTAAGGTTCCTATGGGCCAATAGCATCAATCCATGTGTAGGGAAGAGATAAATCCAAATTTGTAAAAAGAAGATACCCAAAAATGAGTAAATGCTCACATAAGATGAAGAGTTGAAAATGTACAAGGTTTATTAGTAAAAAACTATGAGCAATATTAAAATGATTCCATTATGACACATATGTAAGGAAGGGGAATTCTTTAAAGGAGGTGCATATTTCACATAAGATGAAGAGTTGAAAATGTACAAGGTTTATTAGTAAAAAACTATGAGCAATATTAAAATGATTCCATTATGACACATATGTAAGGAAGGGGAATTCTTTAAAGGAGGTGCATATTTCACATAAGATGAAGAGTTGAAAATGTACAAGGTTTATTAGTAAAAAAACTATGAGCAATATTAAAATGATTCCATTATGACACATATGTAAGGAAGGGGAGTTCTTTAAAGGAGGTGCATATTTCACATGCTTGAATGAGTTTTAAACTCATAAAAATTGAGATATTTCATCTCTCCTCTCTCCTCATTCAAGTCTAGTTCCAAAAAGTAAGCTTAACTGACCTAAAAATGGTCAAATATTGACCAAACTGATTTAGAAAATTCTAGAATCAGTTTGTTTGGTTAGGAGCTCAATTTTTCCTATAAATAGAAGCCTCCCCCTTGTTGAAAAATAGATAGTGTTTATGCATCGTTACTCTACTCCACCTAAGCCAAGAACTGTGAATTCATTTAATAATTCACTAGTTTTTGGAGCTTCCCTCTTTCTTCAATCCCCATTAGTGGCTCCATCAACATACTTAACCAATTGATTGGTTGGGGGCCTCTACCGTGAACAAAGAATCAAGCAATTTGTAAGGTAATTAGTGAATATTGATCTTTCTATAATTTCTCAATGTTTCTCTCTTCTCAACCCCTCTCAAGCTTGAGAAGTTTAATTGGTATGGTTTTTTTTAAATGCTAATGAAGTTTGAATAGTAGTGAAGAGTTAAATAATGCTATTGAAGTTAATTTTCATTTATGTTTAAATTCTAATGATTTTTATGTAAATTCCCTCTCTCACTCAAGAAATGGTCATACTCATGACCCATTCTCAATCCAAATCAAGCTTTTCATAAAGCTTTTCCTTAACCCAAGATTAAGCTATGCTTGAGGCCAAATTATTGGCTTTTTTCTATGCTTTTAGTTTATGATTCAATCCATTATGGATTAATAATCCAATTAGAGATTATTTTAATTATTCCTTAATGATAAGCATTATCCCTTAGAAAAATTGAGATTTATCAGTCATAGCAGCGGAGCTATGGCAAAATTTTTATAAAAATTATGCATAAAATAATCTCATTCAAAGCATAAAAAGAGGACTTCCTACCATATTCTAGGAATTATCATCCTAGATTAATTGAAAGAATTTCATTACAATCATGGAGAAATTGAATTTTAATATCATGCATAAAGGATAAGTTTTTATATCAAAAGTGTTATTTTTACCATTTTTATTTCATGCATAGAAGTATGCATAATGGATAAATTTTTATATCAAAAGTGTTATTTTTATCATTTTTAATTTTCATGCATAGAAGTATGCATAAAAGAAATTTTTTTTTATATCAAAAGTGTTACTTTTATCATTTTTATTTTTTCATGCATAGAAGTATGCATAAAGGAAAAAATTTTATATCAAAAGTGTTACTTTTATCATTTTTAATTTTCATGCATAGAAGTATGCATAAAGGAAAATTTTTTATATCAAAAATGTTACTTTTATCATTTTTAATTTTCATGCATAGAAGTATGCATAAAGGAAAAATTTTTATATCAAAAGTGTTACTTTTATCATATTGGATTTCATGCATATAGGTATGCATAAAAGATATTCTTTTTATACTAAAAGTGTGATTTTCCTCATAAATGGATTTTATGCTTAACTTAGATGCATAAGAGAAATTCTTTTATTCTAAAAGTGTAATTTCCTACCAAACTGAATTTATGCATAAGAAGATGCATAAAAGATTGATTTTAATTTCGAAAGTGTTAGTCTCCTTAAATGGAATTTATGTATAAATAAATGTGTAGAGAAATCTTATATTAAATATAAGAATTCTCTTTTTTTTAAAAAAAGATATGAAATGTGATAAGAGGTGTATGAGATGTGATAAGAATTGATAAGATGCGTATGGAAAGTGAAAGGATGTGATAAGATGTGTATGGGATGAGGTAAGAAGTGTATGTGATAGAATAGGATGTATATGGGTTGTGATAGGGCGAGAATGGATGTGATGTAAAAGATTAGATGTGAAGACATATGGGGTTACATGAATGGGAATGTGGAAATGGATGTATGTATGTGGATGTGTGGATGTGGAGATGGGAGTATGGATGTATGAATGTGAAAGTGGATGTATGAATGTGAAAATGGATGTATGCATGAAGATGTATATGCATAGATGTGAATGTGGATGTAGATGTGGATGTATAGATGTGAATGAGAATGTGGATGTGGATGTATGTATGTATGTGGATGTAGATGTGGATGTATAGATGTGAATGGGAATGTGGATGTAGATGTATATGAATGTGGATGTAGATGTGGATGTATAGATGTGAATGGGAATGTCGATGTGGATGTATGTATGTATGTGGATGTGGATGTATGAATGAGGACGTGATAATGGATGTATGCATGTAGATGTGGATATATGGATGTGAATATGAATGTGGATGTGGATGTGGATGTATGGATGTGGATATGGATGTGTATGTATGAATGTAGATAAGGGATGTGGATGTATAAATGAGGATGTGAAAATGGAGGTATGCATGTAGATGTGGATGTATGGATGTGAATATGGATGTGGATGTGGATGTATAAATGAGGATGTGAATGTGGATGTGAATGTGAATGTGGATGTGAATGTGGATGTATGGATGTGGATATGGATGTGTATGTATGAATGTGGATATGGGATGTGGATGTATAAATGAGGATGTGAAAATGGATGTATCCATGTAAATGTGGATGTATGAATGTGAATGTGACTTAATGGGTCGTCGATATGAGGAAATGGATGAGAACGAGTACACATTGAATGGAATGTGGAATAAGTAATGTGGACTAAGGAGGGATAATGTGGAAAGACGAGAGTTTGATTTAGAAACTGTATTTTGTGACTGTTTGTAAATGACTGTTTTATGTCAAGAATGCTGGGGAAGCATTTTGACCATCTTGTGGATTAAGGTCATGAAGACCTAACTGTTAAAGTTGCAACTGCTGACGGAGAGTCAATGGAGGACGTCTCGCGTAGCAAGGTCGACCGAGGTCTTGACCAGCCTCGGTTCGATTTAAATGGTGAGCTTCCGGTAGTACGGTGGATGAGGGACCAAGGAAGCGGCCTATGAGTGAAGCGCTAGGTCACCTGCGAAGGATCCTAGAGGGTGCTGACCATACGGTGCTCGGGCTCTGGGTCGCCCAGGATACCCATGCGTGCGTCGAGGAAGATATTGGAACAAGGAGTAAGAGTTGTTTTCTGAAACCGGGCATGGATCTGGTTGATTGACCTTGCTGGTCCTCAACAGATGAGTCCATGGCTCTTTTATATGGATCTGTGGGTTGATCTTGCTGATCTTCCATGGAGACTCCATTCTATTATATGAATATATTGCCGGTTACTATGAGCTAGGAACCATGGAAAAGGCCCCTGAGAGAACAGGTGGTGAGCGTTTTGGTTGCCAATGATGCCATAAGTATACCGATGAAAGAATGACTAGAAATAAGGATTCAACCAGAGACTTTGAGGATTGTCATCAGTGATATAATGGTTTTATTAAAGGATTGTTTTAAAGCTAGTTGATGCTAAGAAAAAGGCAATTTCATATTGGGTGTGTAAGTGGTATGACTAGTTTTATGTTTGCATGAACTTCCGGCTAGGGGGCCTTGGAACTCTTTTCCTTGGTACCCGGGACAAAACCTAACTAAATTCCAAATTGGATCCCATCACTACAGTGGTTGGGCGGTTGGCTAACCCATGGGATCGGATGGGGTTAGGCTGGACTGATGGATCCGTAAATCGAGATTTAATTTCTATTATTACGATAGATGAAGTAAATCCCGGATAGAAATTGTTCTATGGATAGGAATCAACGGCTGTGCCTCTTGATGGGGAAAAAAGCGTTGATCCCAATGATCCAAGTGCAAGTTCTTCCTTGATTTGACCAAGTACCGTTAAAGGTGCAGTCAGATCAGTTTGATCAGTAATGATCTTGACTACGTTAGAGTAAAGAGTTATCCTGGTGGAATCGCCCGTGCTTTCCGGGTAAAGGAAGTTTTTTTCGGTTTCGGTTTTGGACAAACCGACGGATTAGTCTCTTGTCCGGATATCCGTGGGCGAGGCCCCGAGTGTGGGACCCCTGTCCTGCGCGAGAAGTGCTACTTCCGCTGCTAGTACCCCGAATCCGTTGCGCGGTGGAAACAGGGATCTTACATACAACACACGATCACAGTCATGGAAGGATCAAGGCCAACCAAGCAAAAACCATACCAAATGAATCTTAAATATGCAACAATTATAAGAAGAAATTGATAAACTCATTACTATTGATTTCATCTATGAGATAGAACACACCGATTGGCTGTCACCAATCCTGATAGTGCCAAAGAAGAATGGGAAACTTAGGGTCTGTGTCGATCTAAAAAATGTCAATGCAGCTACTAGGAAGGACCATTACCCACTACCTTACACGGAACACATTTTGAAAAGAGTAGTTGATGAAGAAACTTACAACTTCTTAGATGGATTTTCAAGTTACAATCAAGTTTCTATAGCACCCGAAGACTAGCATAAAACGGCCTTCAATGTGGGAGACTTTTGCTTACAAAGTTATGCCTTTTGGTCTCACCAATGCCACAACAACGTTCCAATGATTGATGTGCACAGCCTTGAGACTACTTACAAAAGTGGTTGGAGGTATTCATTGATGATCTATGTGCACACACTCACGATGGTCAGACCATTTGGCTTGCTTGAGAAAGATGTTTGAGTGATGTCGATTGTATTGTATATCCTTATACCCTTTGAAATGCCAATTTTGGGTCAAACACGGTGTGATCTTAGGACACATTGTCATTAAGAACGGTATCTCCACAAAGGAAAGCAAAGTCAAATTGATCTTGGACTTATCCCCACCCACTAAATACAAAGGTGTACAAAGGTTTATGGGCCACATTGGTATTGACTCCACTTCATAGTATTTTATGCTAGAATTGCCAGATCATTATATAGGCTACTCATTGTCTTTGAATGGAATGAAGAATGTTAAGATGCATATGATAAATTGAAGCGAGCACTAGCCAGTGCACTATTCTGAGACCACCCAACTGGGATCTTATATTCCATGTACACATTGATGCATCAAACTTTGCTATAGGATACATATTGGCACAGCTTGGTGAGTTCAAATTGGACTACCCAGTTTCCTTCGCTAGTCGCTACTGAATGATGCAAAGATGTATTTTATGCTAGAATTGCCAGACCATTATATAGGCTACTCATTGTCTCTGAATGGAATGAAAAATGCCAAGATGCATATGATAGATTGAAGCCAGCACTAGCGAGTTCACTATTCTGAGACCACCCAACTGGGATCTTATATGCCATGTACACATTGATGCATCAAACTTCGCTACAGGATGCGTATTGGCATAGCTTGGTGAGTTCAAATTGGACTACCCAGTTTCCTTCACTAGTCACCACTGAATGATGCAAAGGTAAATTATACCACCACAAAACGAGAGGGTTTGGCCATGATTTATGTTGTCAAGTAGTATCGAGATTACCTATTGGCAAAAAAAAATGTATTCTTTGTGGACCATCAGGGTTTATTTACTTCGTGAATAAGCCTTGCACCATGGGACGAATCATATGCTAGTTGTTATTACTATTGGAATTTGACTTCACGATCACGGGTGAGAAAGGAAACACAACATATGTTGGCCGATCATATGTCGAGAATTCCAAATGGGGAACCAACAAATGGTGTTGATGATGACCTCCCAGATGCTTGATTGTTCAAACTAGACATGGTGCCTGAATGGAGTGAAGAAATATTAGATTATCTAGCTTATGGTTTTCTACGAGAACAACCTTTGAGCATGGATAAAATGTGTCCGCTTATTAAGCTGGCTGCACCTTATCAATTTATTGTTGCTGGTGAATTATACAAGCTAGGTAAGGACAATGTCTTAAGGAGATATATGCGGGAAGACAATTTTATCACAATATTAGATAAAGCACTCTCAAGAATAGTTGGAGGACACTTCGCTGGGAAAATTACAGCTCACAAGGTGCTTCAAGTAGGACTATGGTGGCCTACATTATTCGGGGATGCTATGGAGTTTTTAAAAGATGCAAAGAGTGTCAATCATTTGCTATTCCACAACAAAGAGACAGGATGTAACTTACCCCTGTGATTGTAAGACAGTCTTTTGAGAAATAGGGAATTGATTTTGTTGGACCCATTAGTCTAGTTGCACATCCATCATCACAAGTGATCGTGGCCACAGACTATTTCACAAAATGGGAAGAAGAAAAAGTCTCTAAGCGAGTTGATGCACAAAAGATGGCTAAGTTCTTATATGAACAAATCATTTCGAGAATCCGTTGTCCATTGGAATTAGTTAGTGATCGCGGTTCACATTTCATTAATGAGGTGATAATCACTTACTTAGTGGATTCCTTATAGTCCACCGAAAGTCATCCCCTTATTATCCATAAGCAAATGGTCAAGCAGAGAGTACAAATAAGATTTTGTGTACTATCTTGACAAAAACTTTAGAAGCAAGTCACACGGATTGGGAACATAAGCTAACTACAACACTATGGGCATATTGAACTTTGTATAAGGTAGCGATGGGATATACTCCCTTCCATCTAGCTTATGGCATTGAGGCTATAATGCCTATGGAGTACTTAGTTCCAAGCCTGCAAATTGCGATGCAAGAACGATTAACAAAGAATGCATTAGCTGAAAGGTTGGTTGACTTAGAGAAACTTGATGAAACCCAACTAATTGCATCACATGGTCTAAGTGTCAAAAATGACATGTGCCTCAAGGGTCAGTCATGATTGAAACTATTGAGGGTGTGCAAATGGAGGGTTACATCAATGAAAGCAAACTTAAAAAGGATTACGAACCACTGACCCAAGAAATGCTCATGCAAGAGCATGTATTAAAACAACAAAATGAGCTAGCCAAGGAAAAATACAAGCGAGCTCGAGCTCAGGAAGAAGCCAAGGCAAGAGAGGGCAAGGCCAAATAGCGACTCCAAGAGAGAGTATTGCATGTGAACATGGCTTCACTAACCCTCCTTGATGAGGATGACCTAGACATTGAGCCAGCACAACTGTGTGAAAGTCTCTACTACTAAAATTCATGTAACGAGCATTGCATGAATCGATACGGGATCAAGTCATAATTTGATCCCTTATCAGACACGAGAACCTCTAGATAAGTCTTACCTTGAGGTTGACAATGCACAAGTACGAAGTGTGCACTTGTCAATTACCAAAGTTGTGGGATTTCAAAGTGTTAATATTTCCATCAGAAATAATCCCTTTGGTTGGAATGGTGTTTGTTATATAAGCCTTAGGATCTATGGAGGAAGAAATGATCCTTGGACGATCCTAGATTTGCACTAGTAATTGTGATATCCAATGGAAAAAGAGAGCTGCATAACTTGACGAGGGAAATAATATCATTATCGTGTCCTTATGGAGCCCAATAAACAAGGGAAAGCAGGCTATGATTGATGGTATGGAAACACCAATGCCAAAGAAAGTAGCTCACGTACTAGAAAACGCATCAACTCCATAGTCCCTATGCAAAAAACAACCAAAGTCACTAGTAATTCAGCAGTGGGTGCATTAGAATCAACTCCGACCCCATATATACTATGATGCAAAAGGAGTAATTGAGGAATCAAGGTAAAAAGTTTGAGCTACAGACAAGGGACAGAGATGGCCTTCCAATGTTAGCATAGCAATATTCCAAACGAAGCCACTATCCACAAGGCACTCAAAAGGAATGGATTCGAAGGGGTTTACTAGCTGCACAAGGCTATTACCAGAGTAATATAACAATATGGGTGCCAAAATCCCACCCAAAGTTTAGTACTGCAAATACCTTTAGAAACATAGAGAGTAAGAGCAACCAAGACCAATTTCCAACTAAATGCTAGGAAAGCACAAAAATTGTTTTCGAGGAGGAAGAAGTCGATTCAACACAATGAATTGAAGATAGCACTACCGCCAACTGCACCCACCAAAATAAAAGAGCTGGACAAAGTTAAGGAGAAAAGAAGAGAAAAGGTACAACCAAATGAGACGGAGACAAATTCCAATCAACAAGATTTAGTAGAGGCACTCTTCAGTTGGATGGAGGAAAAGATCAAGCCACTCTCGCACAGAGCTAAAACGATTACAACAACAAATACTCAAAAGTGCCATAGTACCACCTTGGTTTTTGTGGCAGTAAATTTTTTAAAAAAGAACAAAAGGTATTCATTACTCAAAAATGGATACAAAGTAAAAATGTTTAATCTTCATGCCATGAACATGATCATCCATTTCATGTGTATTCATCCATTTTTTTACTGCATGATTGAGTGTTTGAGCATGAAGAAACATAGGGTATCAACCTTGCACGCACCTAATAGAAAACAGTTCACGTCGTAAAATAGTCTAAAAAATTTCATGCTGTGAACTGGTCTTAAATGGTTCACGTCGTGCAATAGTCTAAAATGGTTCATGACATGAACTGGTTCTAAATGGTTCATGTCATGAACCGCCCTACTACTTCACGGCGTGAAACAGTCACCTTCCCTCGGCCAATCATGGAATGCCATATGGCATTCTTCATTAAGACGGCTCGCCTAGGATGATGGACACACCACAAAATTAAAATTTTCCTTATTCGTGTATTCCACTTTTGCAATTCTTCAAGATGTGCATTGTCGTGCATTACTGCTCATCACTATTGATTCCCAAGTGCTCGTCTACCCGCATATTCGACAACTTTGAGTTGAGGTGCGAGCTTGTGCCTTACCTTTGTGTTCTTCTTTTTGTTTTATTCTTTCTTTTTAAGTATTGCAAATCTCATGTCATGATTAATTCTTGTAATTGTTCCAAACTGTGATTGTTGCATATGTAGGACTATTGCAAACGTTCTAAACTGTGATTGTATCATATCTCACTATTTAACTCTCAAATATGATGAAAAATCACAAGTTACACAAAAGACAGTCAAAAAACCTGCACTTTCATGGGTTTCGAACCCTAGCTTCTCACAGTTTAACCTTCTCACGGTTTTGCCACCTCACGGTTCAAACCATCTCACGGTTTCAACCATCTCATGGCTTTAACTTTCTCACGGATTTAGCCACCTCACAGCCTTAAAACATCTCACAGATTAAATGCCTCACGGTTTCAACCATCTCACAAATTAACTGCCTCATAGTTTTAACCTTCTCACGGTTTTAAACCATCTCATGGATTAACTGCCTCAGGTTGAACCTTCTCACAGTTTTAGCCACCTCACGAGTTTTGAACCCTGCTATCTCACGGTGGGCACAATTCCTGCGCTCTAACGGTTTGCACCTTTTCGCATGTAGACTCATTCGAAGGGGTTTACTAGCTGCACAAGGCTATTACCGGAGTAATATAACAATATGGGTGCCAAAATCCCACCCAAAGTTTAGTACTGTAAATACCTTTAGAAACATAGATAGTAAGAGCAACCAAGACCAATTTCCAACTAAAACAATTACAACAACAAATACCCACAAGTGCCAAAGTACCACCTTGGTTTTTGTCGCAATTAAATTTTTAAAAAAGAACAAAAGGTATTCATTACTCAAAAATGGATACAAAGTAAAAATGTTTAATCTTCATGCCATGAACATGATCATCCATTTCATGTGTATTTATCCAATTTTTTATTGCATGATTGAGTGTTTGAGCATGAAGGAACATAGGGTATCAACCTTGCACGCACCTAATAGAAAACAGTTCACGTCGTAAAACAATCTAAAAAAATTTACGCTGTGAACTGGTCTTAAATGGTTCACGTCGTGCAATAGTCTAAAATGGTTCACGACATGAACTGGTTCTAAATGGTTTATGTCATGAACCGCCCTACTACTTCAAGATGTGAAACAGTCACCTTCTCCCTCGGCCAATCATGGAATGCCATATGGCATACTTCATTAAGACGGCTCGCCTAGGCTAATGGCCGCACCATAAAATTAAAATTTTTCTTATTCGTGTATTCCACTTTTGCAATTCTTCAATATGCGCATTGTCGTGCATTACCATTCATCACTATCGATTCCCAAGTGCTCGTCTGCCCGCATATTCGACAACTTTGTGTTGAGGTGCAAGCTTGTGCCTTACCTTTGTGTTCTTCTTTTTGTTTCTTTCTTTCTTTCTAAGTATTGAAAATCTCATGTCATGATTAATTCTTGTAAATGTTCCAAACTGTGATTGTTGCATGTGTAGGACTATTGCAAACGTTCCAAACTGTGATTGTATCATATCTCACAATTTAACTCTCAAATATGATGAAAAATCACAAGTTACACAAAAGACAGTCAAAAAATTTGCACTTTCACGGGTTTCAAACCCTAGCTTCTCACAGTTTAACCTTCTCACGGTTTTAGCCACCTCACGGTTTCAAACTATCTCACGGTTTCAACCATCTCACATATTAACTGCCTCATAGTTTTAACCTTCTCACGGTTTTAAACCATCTCATGGATTAATTGCCTACTAACGGTTGAACCTTCTCACAGTTTTAGCCACCTCACGGTTTTAGCTATCTCACGAGTTTCGAACCCTGCTATCTCACGGGCAAAATTCTTGCGCTCTCACGGTTTGCACCTTTTTGCATGTAGACTCATACCTTGTTATTGCACACCGCACTAACACCCTTCTCATCGAATAACACACACACACATTCATTTTCACCCAAAAAAAAAGAGGCAATGACTACATTCTCTCACCAGTTAGGCATGACTGACTTTCTTATCATTATTACAGATGTCGACCTCTGCTACCTCTGAACCGGAAGTCAAGGAGACTTCGGTAGTTACGCAAGCTAGGGCAACTTGGTCACCTATAAGTAGGAAGAAGAGACCATCATGTGGCCCAAAACTAAGCTATTTAGGCTAGACCTACTCTCAGTGCCAGACCATTTCAAGACATACCCAATTGATGAATGAAAAGTGGTCCACATCGTACAATGGCCTAGCTAAGATCAAGGACATTGATATTGCAGAGCCATGGGAGGAAACCAAGCCTGTTTATATCGCTAAATATGACTCTAGCGGAGGAAAAGGAACTTGTTGCTCTCCTTAAGGAGTTTAAGGTTGTTTCTTCTGAAACTACAAAGAGATGAAGGGTGTACCATCTGAAGTGGTACAACACACGATCCCAATCATGGAAGGATCAAGGCCAACCAAGCAAAAACCATACCAGATGAATCCTAAATATGCAACAATTATAAGAAGGAATTGAAAAACTCATTACTGTTTATTTCATCTATGAGATAGAACACACCGATTGGCTATCACCAATCATGATAGTGCCAAAGAAGAATGGGAAACTTAGGGTCTGGGTGTCGATCTAAAAAATGTCAATGCAGCTACTAGGAAAGGAACATTACCTACTACCTTACACAGAACACGTTTTGAAAAGAGTAGTTGGTGAAGAAGCTTACAACTTCTTAGATGGATTTTCAAGTTACAATCAAGTTTCTTCAGCACATGAAGACTAGCATAAAACGGCCTTCAATACAATGTGGGGGACTTTTGCTTACAAAGTTATGCCTTTTGGTCTCACCAATGCCCCAACAATGTTCCAACGTGATTGATGTGCACAGCCCTGAGAGACTACTTACAAAAGTGGTTAGAGGTATTCATTGATGATCTATGTGCGCACACTCACGATGGTCAGACCATTTGACTTTCTTAAGAAAGATGTTTGAGTGATGTCGATTTTATTGTATATCCTTAAACCCTTTGAAATGCCAATTTTGGGTCAAACACGGTGTGATCTTAGGACACATTGTCATTAAGAACGGTATCTCCACAAATGAAAGCAAAGTCAAATTGATCTTGGAACTATCCGCACCCACTAATTACAAAGGTGTACAAAGGTTTATGGGCCACAATGGGTATTATCTCCACTTCATAGTATTTTATGCTAAAATTGCCAGACCATTATATAGGCTACTCATTGTCTTTGAATGGAATGAAGAATGCCAAGATGCATATGATAAATTGAAGCCAGCACTAGCGAATGCACTATTCTGAGACCACCCAACTGGGATCTTATATTCCATGTACACATTGATGCATCAAACTTTGCTACAGGATGCATATTGGCACAGCTTGGTGAGTTCAAATTGGACTACCCAGTTTCCTTCTCTAGTCGCCACTAAATGATGCAAAGGTGTATTTTATGCTAGAATTGCCAGACCATTATATAGGCTACTCATTGTCTCTGAATGGAATGAAGAATGCCAAGATGCATATGATAGATTGAAGCCAGCACTAGCGAGTTCACTATTCTGAGACCACCCAACTGGGATCTTATATGCCATGTACACATTGATGCATCAAACTTCGCTATAGTATGCGTATTGGCACAGCTTGGTGAGTTCAAATTGGACTACCCAGTTTCCTTCGCTAGTCACCACTGAATGATGCAAAGGTATTTATACCACCACAAAACGAGAGGGTTTGGCCATGCTTTATGCTGTCAAGAAGTATCGACATTACCTATTGGCAAAAAAAAATGTATTCTTTGTGGACCATCAGGGTTTATATACTTGGTGAATAAGCCTTGCACCATGGGACGAATCACATGCTGGTTGTTATTACTATTGGAATTTAACTTCACGATCACGGGTGAGAAAGGGAACACAACATATGTTGGCCGATCATATGTCGAGAATTCCAAATGGGGAACCAACAAATGGTGTTGATGATGACCTCCTAGATACTTGATTGTTCAAACTAGACATGGTGCATGAATGGAGTGAAGAAATATTAGATTATCTAGCTTATGGTTTTCTACGAGAACAACCTTTGAACATGGATAAAATGTGTCGGCTTATTAAGCTGGCTGCACCTTATCAATTGATTGTTTGGTGGTGAATTGTACAAGCTAGGTAAGGACAATGTCTTAAGGAGATGTGTGCGGGAAGACAAATTTGTCACAATATTAGATAAAGCACTCTCAAGAATAGTTGGAGGACACTTCGCTGGGAAAATTATAGCTCACAAGGTGCTTCAAGTAGGACTATGGTGGCCTACATTATTCGAGGATGCTATGAAGTTTGTAAAAGATGCAAACAATGTCAACCACTTGCTATTCCACAACAAAGAGACAGGATGCAACTTACCCCTGTGATTGTAAGACAGTCTTTTGAGAAATAGGGAATTGATTTTGTTGGACCCATTAGTCTAGTTGCACATCCATCACAAGTCCGATATGTGATCGTGGCCCCACAGACTATTTCACGAAATGGGCAGAAGAAAAAGTCTCTAAGCGAGTTGATGCACAAAAGATGGCTAAGTTCTTATATGAACAAATCATTTCGAGAATCCGTTGCACATTGGAATCAGTTAGTGATCGTGGTTCACATTCCATTAATAAGGTGATTGATCGAGTTGATGCACAAAAGATGGCTAAGTTCTTATAGTCCACCGGAAGTCATCCCCTTATTATCTATAAGCAAATGGTCCAGCGGAGAGTACAAATAAGATTTTGTGTACTATCTTGACAAAAACTTTAGAAGTAAGTCGCACGGATTGGGAACATAAGCTAACTGCAACTCTATGGGCATATTGAACTTCGTATAAGGTAGCGACGAGATAATTATCCCTTCCATCTAACTTATGGCATTGAGGCTATAATGCCTATGGAGTACTTAGTTCCAAGCCTGTAAATTGCGGTGCAAGAATGATTAACAAAGAATGCATTAGCTGAAAGGTTGGTTGACTTAGAGAAACTTGATGAAACCCAACTAATTGCATCACATGGTCTTATGGTTAAGAAATTGTGAAGGAAGCGTTGGTTTGACTGAAACAGAAAGATCTAAAAAACAAGGGACCTCATCCTCATGTATAGTGTCGGAAGCACTAGAAAAAAACAACTCAAGTATGGAGGATTAGGACCTTTCTAATAAGTGTCAAAAATCACATGTGCCTCAAGGGTTAGTCTCATTATAAGATTCCTTCCCCCAACCTTCAAGGTATGCAGGAGTAAGAATCTCCCTTTCTGATCTTATAATTATTCCCTCTAAAATAAAGAAAGATTCTGTTTTAAAAAGGAAGACCCTTTCCCTAGAATACTTCTCAGGAGTCCCACCTGTTTTAAGGATTCAGAACAATGAGTTCAGAAGTGAAAATCGGTGTTTTGGATATCAAGGTTTTGGTCTTCATTCGAGTACGGCCCAAAAGAAGTTCTTTATCTCTTAGGAAGTATAAGAAATTATCCCCCAGATATTGTGGACCAAAGAAAGTAGGTGACTTAGCCTACGAAATTCTTTTATCTCCTCATCTCAAAGTTCTTAATGCCTTCTATAGAAATTTGTGCCAAATGCAAATCATGGAGAGATGGTAAAACTTCAGTGGCAAGAAACCCCGGTGGCTTCTAGGTTACCCTAGTTCCTTCTTTATGTAAGTCGTAACTCTTACTTGTCGCTCGCAGTAATCTTACTTCCATCGATCTCCTTTCTTTCTTAATCTCCTTTATGGCTTGGCAGCAGGAATTGGTTTTATCCATGATGATTTCTCACCTTCAAGACGCAAGTGAGTCTGTGAAAAAGGATTTTATAGAACTGTATGAGCGCTCACTTTTCCCTCACTTGGGAACTTCTGTAGCTCAGACCAAATGGCGGACCTATCAAGACATAACTAGGGTAACACCATGGGGTCAGCAGCACTTTCGAAACAATGTCCGCTTGGCTATGGTTATTGAAGTTTTGGGTCCCGATACTATTGCATGATGAGATTAAGGCATATTGGGTTTTCTGAGTGGGTCTTCTTACTGGCGTGTTTTCTTCCTCATCAGAAGATATGCCTTTACCTCGTTTTTGGCTTGCCTCTCAGAGGTCCTTTTGTTAGATCACCTCATATACCAGTGAGATAGGTGCGGTAATAACCAGTCGAATTATTCCCATAGATGAGTTACCTTATATGTGTGCAGCTTGTGAGTGCTGCTTTTGTGACCATATGATGGACGGGCTTATGGAATTGTAAAGAGTTCTTCTATCTTTACTGTATATGTTCCAAGAATGAATAAAGTTGAAATCTTTGTTCTTCTTGTCTTGAGTCTTACTCTCTTTGAGACTTTTCTTGGTGGTTAATCCTAATTAAAATTTTTTCTCAGTCTCATATTCGTACATCTTGCGAAATTACCCCTAGTTTGCGAGATGAGGACATCTCGCATTTTTCAAGTGGGAGAGAATGTAAGATTCCTCCCCAGCCTCTCAAGATATCCAGCATCTTCCCCTGTAATCAATCCCCTCTTCAGAAATATAAAAGATCTTGTCTCTACCTATTTTGACATAGAGAGAGAAAATATTCTAGAGAGAGAATATTCAAATTTTGAATATTTTTAGATAGAAAAATTTCTCATATTATTAAAATGAATTTTCTTGAAACAGAAATTCAAAAAGAACTTTCTAATGTGCAATTGGAATTTATTGGAAATGGATATAAAGGACCTTAGCCTAAGGGTTTAGATTTTCAAAAAATTTTGGATTATGGTCCAATTAAGGTTCCTATGGGCCAATAGCATCAATCCATGTGGTGGAGGAGATAAATCCAATTTGTAAAATAAGATACCCAAAAATGAGTAAATGCTCACATAAGATGAAGAGTTGACTATGTGCAAGGTTTATTAGTAAGAAACTATGAGCAATATTAAAAATATGAGATATTTTGGGTATCCAAAAATGAGTAAATGCTCACATAAGATGAAGAGTTGAAAATGTACAAGGTCTATTAGTAAAAAACTATGAGCAATATTAAAAATATGAGATATTTTGGGTATCCAAAAATGAGTAAATGCTCACATAAGATGAAGAGTTGAAAATGTACAAGGTTTATTAGTAAAAAACTATGAGCAATATTAAAAATATGAGATATTTTGGGTATAATGATTCCATTTTGACACATATGTAAGGAAGGGGAGTTCTTTAAAGGAGGTGCATATTTCACATGCTTGAATGAGTTTTAAACTCAAAAATAATGTGATATTTTTATCTCTCCTCTCTCTTGAACCAAACCAAATCAAAATGGAACCAAACCGAATCAAAAAGTAACCAAACTAGGTCTAAATCTAGTCCAAATTCAACCAAACTGAATTTGGAAAATTCTAAAATTCAGTTAGCTTTGGTTAGAGCTTCCCTCTCCTATAAATAGAACATGAGTCCTTTGAAAAAAATAGAAGAATTTTACTATACTAGAGTTATACTGAAATAATGCTAATTTCTACTATTCTCTAAAATTCTCTCCAAATTGAAGAAATTGGAGCTTCCCTCTTTCTTCAATCCCCATTGGTGGCTCCATCAACATACTCAACCAATTGATTGGTTGGGGGACTCTACCGTGAACAAAGAATCGAGCAATTTGTAAGGTAAATGGTGAATTTTGATCTTTTCTATAATTTCTCAATGCTTCTCTCTTTTCAACCCCTCTCAAGCTTGAGAAGCTTAATTGGAATGGTTTTTGAATGCTATTGAAGTTAATTGATGAATGGTAGTGAAGAGTTACATAATTTAATGAATGCTATTGAAGTTAATTGATTAATGATAGTTAAGAATTACATAAATTTTCATTTATGCTTAATTCAAATGGTTTTTATGTAATTTCTTTCTCTCACTCAAGAAATGGTCATACTCATGACCCATTCTCAATCCAAATGAAGCTTTTTATAAAGCTTTTCCTTAATCCAAGATTAATCTATGCTTGAGGCCAAATTAATGGCTTTTTCTATGCTTTTAGTTTATGTATTTCATGAATATTGATGATTCAATCCATTATGGATTAATGATCCAATTAGGGATCATTCTAATTATTTTCTTAATGATAAGCTTTATCCCTTAGAAAAATTGAGATTCATCAGTCACTCATAGCAGCGGAGCTATGGTAAAATTTTTATAAAAATTACGCATAAAATAATTTCATTCAAAGCATAAAAAGAGGACTTCCTACCATATTCTAGGAATTATCATCCTAGATTAATTGAAAGATATTCATTGTAATCCTAGAGAAATCGATTTTTATATTATGCATAATTGATTTTCATGCATAGAGGTATGCATAAAAGATTATTATTTTAACATAAAAGTGTTACTTTTATCATAATTAGATTTCATGCATAAAGGTATGCATAAAAGATTATTATTTTAATATAAAAGTGTTACTTTTATCATAATTGAATTTCATGCATAGAGGTATGCATAAAAGTTGATTATTTTATTGTAAAAGTGTTACTTTTATCATATTGGATTTCATGCATAGAGGTATGCATAAAAGATATTCTTTTTGTACTAAAAGTGTGATTTTTCATCATAAATGGATTTTATGCATAACTTAGATGCATAAGAGAAATTCTTTTATTCTAAAAGTGCAATTCCTACCAAATTGAATTTATGCATAAAAGATTGATTTTTAATTCAAAAGTGTCATTCTCATCTAAATTGAATTTATGCATAGGAAAATGCATAAAAGATTGAAATTTAATTCAAAAGTGTCATTTTTATTTAAAATAAATTTATGCATAGGAAGATGCATAAAAGATTGATTTTTACTTCGAAAGTATTAATCTCCTTAAATAGAATTTATGCATAAATAAATGTGTAAAGAAATCTTATATCAAATATAAGAATTCTCTTGTATTCTATAAATAGATATGAGATGTGATAGGATGTGATAAGAGGTGTATAAGATGTGATAAGAAGTGATAAGATGCTTATGAAATAAGTTAGGAGGTGATGAGATGAATTAAGATGTGATAAGATGTGTATGGGATGAGGTAAGGCGAGAATGGATGTGATGTAAAAGATTAGATGTGAAGGCATATGGGGTTATATGAATGGGAATGTGGAAATGGATGTATGTATGTGGATGTGTGGATGTGGAGATGGGAGTGTGGATGTATGAATGTGAAAATGGATGTATGCATGAAGATGTATATGCATAGATGTGAATGTGGATGTAGATGTGGATGTATAGATGTGAATGGGAATGTGGATGCAGATGTATGTGAATGTGGATGTAGATGTGGATGTATAGATGTGAATGTGGAATGTGGATGTGGATGTATGTATGTATGTGGATGTAGATGTGGATGTATAGATGTGAATGGGAATGTGGATGTGGATGTATGTGAATGTGGATGTAGATGTGGATGTGGATGTATAGATGTGAATGTGGAATGTGGATGTGGATGTATGTATGTATGTGGATGTAGATGTGGATGTATAGATGTGAATGGGAATGTGGATGTGGATGTATGTATGTATGTATGTATGTATGTGGATGTGGATGTATGAATGAAGACGTGATAATGGATGTATGCATGTGGATGTGGATGTATAGATGTGGATATGGATGTGTATGTATGAATGTGGATATGGGATGTGGATGTATAAATGAGGATGTGAAAATGGAGGTAAGCATGTAGATGTGGATGTATGGATGTGAATGTGGATGTGGATGTGGATGTATGGATGTGAATGTGGATGTGGATGTGGATGTATGGATGTGAATATATGATATGTGATGTGAAGGAATCTGAAGTGAAGAGATGGAAAATGATGTGATTGGATGATTACACATATAAATGGAATGTGGAATAAGTAATGTGGATTAATGAGGGATAATGTGGAAAAATGAGAGTTAATATAGAAACTGTATTTGTAAACTGTTTGTAAATGATGTTTGTAAATGGCTGTTTTATGTCAAGAATGCTGGGGAAGCATTTTGACCATCTTGTGATTAAGGTCATGGAGACCTAACTGATAAAGTTACAATTGCTGACGGAGAGTCAATGGAGGACATCTCGCGTAGCAAAGTCGGCCAAGGTCTTGACCAGCCTCGGTTCGATTAAAATGGTGAGCTTCCGGTATGGTGGATGAGGGACCAAGGAAGCGACCTATGAGTGAAGCGCTAGGTCACCTGCGAAGGATCCTAGAGGGTGCTGACCATACAGTGCTCGGGCTCTGGGTCACCTAGGATACCCACGCGTGCGTCGAGGAAGATATTGGAACAAGGAGTAAGAGTTTTTTTCTGAAACCAGGCATGGATCTGGTTGATTGACCTTGCTGGTCTTCAATGGATGAGTCCATGGCTCTTTTTATGGATCTGTTGGTTGATCTTGCTGATCTTCAATGAGAGTCCATCTTGATTTTTATAAGTGATTATATTGCCGAGTATTATGGGCTAGGAACTATTGAAAAGGCTCCTAAGTGGACATGTGGTGAGCGTTCTAGTTGTTGCCAATGATGCCATAGATACTTTGATGAAGTAATGATGGGAAATTAAGAATCAACCAGATAATTTGGAAGATTGTGATCAGTGGTACTATGGTTTCATTAAAGGATTGTTTTAAAGTTAGCTGATGCTAAGAAAAAGGCAATTTCATATTGGGTGTGTAAGTGGTGTGGCTAGTTTTATGTTTACATGAACTTCCGGCTAGGGGGCCTTGGAACTCTTTTCCTTGGTACCCGGGACAAAACCTAACCAAATTCCAAATTGGATCCCATCACTACAGTGGTTGGGCGGTTGGCTAACCCATGGGATCGGTGGATGGGGTTAGGCTGGACTGATGGATCCGTAAACCGAGACTCAATTTCTATTACTACGATAGATAAAGTAAATCCCGAATAGTAATTGTTCTATGGATAGGAATCAACGGCTGTGCCTCTTGATGGGGAAAAAAGCGTTGATCCCAATGAGTCAAGAAGTATCGACATTACCTATTGGCAAAAAAAAAATGTATTCTTTGTGGACCATCAGGGTTTATATACTTGGTGAATAAGCCTTGCACCATGGGACGAATCACATGCTGGTTGTTATTACTATTGGAATTTGACTTCACGATCACGGGTGAGAAAGGGAACACAACATATGTTGCCGATCATATGTCGAGAATTCCAAATGGGGAACCAACAAATGGTGTTGATGATGACCTCCCAGATGCTTCAACTTGGTCACCTATAAGCAGGAAGAAGAGACCATCATGGGGCCCAAAACTAAGCTATTTGGGCCAGACCTACTCTCAGTGCCATACCATTTCAAGACATACCCAATTGATAAACGAAAAGTGGTCCAATTGACAGACAAAAGAGTTAAAGAAGCTGGTTTATCCACATTGTACAATGGCCCAGCTAAGGTCAAGGAAATTGATATTGCTGAGCCATGGGAGGAAAACCAAGCCTGTTTATATCGCTAAAGACTTGACTCAAGCTGAGGAAAAGGAACTTGTTGCTCTCCTTAAGGAGTTTAAGGTTGTTTCTTCTAAAACTACAAAGAGATGAAGGGCGTACCATCTGAAGTGGTCCAGCACAAGATCCCAATCCTGGAAGGATCAAGGCCAACCAAGAAAAAACCATACCAGATGAATCCTAAATATGCAACAATTATAAGAAGGAATTGATAAACTCATTACTATTGATTTCATCTATGAGATAGAACACACCGATTGGCTATCACCAATCGTGATAGTGCCAAAGAAGAATGGGAAACTTAGGGTCTGTGTTGATCTAAAAAATGTCAATGCAGCTACTAGGAAGGACCATTACCCACTACCTTGCACGGAACACGTTTTGGAAAGAGTAGTTGGTGAAGAAGCTTACAACTTCTTAGATGGATTTTCAAGTTACAATCAAGTTTCTATAGCACCCAAAGACTAGCATAAAACGGCCTTCAATACAATGTGGGGGACTTTTGCTTACAAAGTTTTGCCTTTTGGTCTGACCAATGCCCCCACAACGTTCCAACAATTGATGTGCACAGCCTTGAGAGACTACTTACAAAAGTGGTTGGAGGTATTCATTGATAATCTATGTGCACACACTCATGATGGTCAGACCATTTGGCTTGCTTGAGAAAGATGTTTGAGTGATGTCGATTGTATTGTATGTCCTTAAACCCTTTGAAATGCCAATTTTGGGTCATTGTCATTAAGAACGGTATCTCCACAAAGGAAAGCAAAGTCAAATTGATCTTGGAACTAACCCCACCCACTAATTACAAAGGTGTACAAAGGTTTATGGGCCACATTGGGTATTATCTCCACTTCATAGTATTTTATGCTAGAATTGCCAGACCATTATATAGGCTACTCATTGTCTTGAATGAAGATTGCCAAGATACATATGATAAATTGAAGCCAGCACTAGCCAGTGCACTATTTTGAGACCACCCAACTGGGATCTTATATTCCATGTACACATTGATGCATCAAACGTTCCTACAGGATGCGTATTGGCACAACTTGGTGAGTTCAAATTGGACTACCCAGTTTCCTTTGCTAGTCACCATTGAATGATGCAAAGGTGTATTTTATGCTAATTTCCAAACCATTATATAGGCTACTCATTGTCTTTGAATGGAATGAAGAATGCCAAGATGCATATGATAAATTGAAGCCAGCGCTAGCCAGTGCACTAATCTGAGACCACCCAACTGGGATCTTATATGCCATGTACACATTGATGCATCAAACTTAGCTACAGTATGCGTATTGGCACAGCTTGGTGAGTTCAAATTGGACTACCCAGTTTCCTTCGCTAGTCACCATTGAATGATGCAAAGGTAAATTATACCACCACAAAACGAGAGAGTTTAGCCATGCTTTATGCTGTCAAGAAGTATCGACATTACCTATTGGCAAAAAAAAATGTATTCTTTGTGGACCATCAGGGTATATATACTTGGTGAATAAGCCTTGCACCGTGGGATGAATCACATGCTGGTTGTTTATTACTATTGGAATTTGACTTCACAATCACGGGTGAGAAAGGGAACACAACATATGTTGGCCGATCATATGTTGAGAATTCCAAATGGGGAATCAACAAATGGTGTTGATGATGACCTCCCAGATGCTTGATTGTTCAAACTAGACATGGTGCCTGAATGGAGTGAAGAAATATTAGATTATCTAGCTCATGGTTTTCTACGAGAACAACCTTTGAACATGGATAAAATGTGTCAGCTTATTAAGCTAGCTGCACCTTATCAATTGATTGCTGGTGAATTATACAAGCTAGGTAAGGACAATGTCTTAAGGAGATGTGTGCGGGAAGACAAATTTGTCACAATATTAGATAAAGCACTCTCAAGAATAGTTGAAGGACACTTCACTGGGAAAATTACAGCTCACAAGGTTCTTCAAGTAGGACTATGGTGGCCTACATTATTCGGGGATGCTATGGAGTTTGTAAAAGATGCAAAGAGTCAACCATTTGCTATTCCACAATAAAGAGACAGGATGCAACTTACTCCTGTTATTGTAAGAGTCTTTTGAGAAATAGGGAATTGATTTTGTTGGACCCATTAGTCTAGTTGCACATCCATGATCGTGGCCCCACTCACTATTTCACGAAATGGGCAGAAGAAAAAGTCTCTAAGCGAGTTGATGCACAAAAGATGGCTAATTTCTTATATGAACAAATCATTTCGAGAATCCGTTGCCCATTGGAATTAGTGAGTGATCGCGGTTCACATTTCATTAATGAGGTGATTGATCACTTACTTGCTGGATTCCTTGTAGTTCACCGGAAGTCATCCCCTTATTATCCATAAGCAAATGGTCAAGCGGAGAGTACAAATAAGATTTTGTATACTATCTTGACAAAAACTTTAGAAGCAAGTCGCACGGATTGGGAACATAAGCTAACTACAACTCTATGGGCATATTGAACTTCCTATACGGTAGCGACGGGATATACTCCCTTCCATCTAGCTTATGGCATTGAGGCTATAATGCCTATGGAGTACTTAGTTCCAAGCCTGCAAATTGCGGTGCAAGAATGATTAACAAAGAATGCATTAGCTGAAAGGTTGGTTGACTTAGAGAAACTTGATGAAACCCAACTAATTGCATCACATGGTCTTATGGTTGAAAAATTAAGAAGGAAGCGTTGATTTGACAATAACCTGAAACAAAAAGAACTAAAAAACAAGGGACCTTGTCATCATGTATTTAGAAACATAGATAGTAAGAGCAACCAAGATCAATTTCCAACTAAATGCTAGGAAAGCACAAAAATTGGTTTCGAGGAAGAAGTCAATTCAAAACAGTGAATTGAAGATAGCACTACCGCCAATTGCACCCACCAAAATAAAAGAGCTGGACAAAGTTAAGGAGAAAAGAAGAGAAAAGGTTCTCACGGTTTTAGCCACCTCACGGTTTTAGCTATCTCATGAGTTTCGAACCCTGCTATCTCACAGGCAAAATTCCTGCGCTCTCACAGTTTGCAATATGCAACAATTATAAAAAGGAATTGATAAACTCATTACTGTTGATTTCATCTATGAGATAGAACACACCGATTGGCTATCACCAATCGTGATAGTGCCAAAGAAGAATGGGAAACTTAGGGTCTGTGTCGATCTAAAAAATGTCAATGCAGCTACTAGGAAAGGACCATTACCCACTAACTTACACGGAACACGTTTTGGAAAGAGTAGTTGTTGGTGAAAAAGCTTACAACTTCTTAGATGGATTTTCAAGTTACAATCAAGTTTCTATAGCACCCAAAGACTAGCATAAAACGGCCTTCAATACAATGTGGGGACTTTTGCTTACAAAGTTATGCCTTTTGGTCTCACCAATGCCCCAACAACGTTCCAACATGATTGATGTGCACAGCCCTGAGAGACTACTTACAAAAGTGGTTGAAGGTATTCATTGATGATATATGTGCGCACACTCAAGATGGTCAGACCATTTGGCTTGCTTGAGAAAGATGTTTGAGTGATGTCGATCGTATTGTATATCCTTAAACCCTTTGAAATGCCAATTTTGGGTCAAACACGGTGTGATGTTAGGACACATTTTCATTAAGAATGGTATCTCCACAAAGGAAAGCAAAGTCAAATTGATCTTGGAACTATCCCCATCCACTAATTACAAAGGTGTACAAAGGTTTATGGGCCACATTGTGTATTATCTCCACTTCATAGTATTTTTGCTAGAATTGCCAGACCATTATATAGGCTCCTCATTGTCTTTGAATGGATTGAAGAATGCCAAGATGCATATGATAAATTGAAGCCAGCACTAGCGAGTGCACTATTCTGAGACCACCCAACTGGGATCTTATATTCCATGTACACATTGATGCATCAAACTTTGCTACAGGATGCATATTGGCACAGCTTGGTGAGTTCGAATTGGACTACCCAGTTTCCTTCGCTAGTCGCCACTAAATGATGCAAAGGTGTATTTTATGCTAGAATTGCCAGACCATTATATAGGCTACTCATTGTCTCTGAATGGAATGAAAAATGCCAAGATGCATATGATAGATTGAAGCCAGCACTAGCGAGTGCACTATTCTGAGACCACCCAACTGGGATCTTATATGCCATGTACACATTGATACATCAAACTTCGCTACAGGATGCGTATTGGCACAGCTTGGTGAGTTCAAATTGGTCAACCCAGTTTCCTTCGCTAGTCACCCACTGAATGATGTAAAGGTAAATTATACCACCACAAAACAGACTCCAAGAGAGAGTAATGCATATGAACATGGCTTCACTAACCCTCCTTGATGAGGATGACTTGGACATTGAGCCAACACAACTGTGTGAAAGTCTCTACTACTAAAATTCATGCAACAAGCATTGCATGAATCGATACGGGATCAAGTCATAATTTGATATCTTATGAGACACGAGAACCTATAGATAAGTCTTACCTTGAGGTCGACAATGCACAAGTACGAAGTGTGCACTTGTCAATTACCAAAGTCATTATCGTGTCCTTATGGAGCCCGATAAACAAGGGAAAGCACGCTATGATTGATGGTATGGAAACACCAATGCAAAGAAAGTAGCTCAATTACTAGAGAAAGCATCAACTCCATAGTCCCTATGCAAAAAACAACCAAAGTCACTAGTAATTTAGCAGTGGGTGCATTAGAATCAACTCCAAGTCCATATATACTGTGATGCAAAAGGAGTAATTGAGGAATCAAGGTAAAAAGTTTGAGCTACAGACAAGGGACAGAGATGGCCTTCCAATGTTAGCATAGCAATATTCCAAACGAAGCCACTATCCACAAGGCACTCAAAAGCAATGGATTTGAAGGGGTTTACTAGCTGCACAAGGCTATTACCAGAGTAATATAACAATATGGGTGCCAAAATCCCATCCAAAGTTCAGTACTGCAAATACCTTTAGAAACATAGATAGTAAGAGCAACCAAGATCAATTTCCAACTAAATGCTAGGAAAGCACAAAAATTGGTTTCGAGGAAGAAGTCAATTCAACAGGGTGAATTGAAGATAGCACTACCGCCAACTGCACCCACCAAAATAAAAGAGCTGGACAAAGTTAAGGAGAAAAGAAGAGAAAAGGTTCTCACGGTTTTAGCTACCTCACGAGTTTCAAACCCTGCTATCTCACGGGCAAAATTCCTGTGCTCTCACGGTTTGCATCTTTTCGCATGTAGACTCATACCTTGTTATTGCTCACCGCACTAACACCCTTCTCATCGAATAACACACACACACACATTCATTTTCACAAAAAAAAAAAAAGAAAAAGAGGCAATGACCACATTCTCTCACCGGTTAGTATGACTGACTTTCTTATCATTTTTACAGATGTCGACCTCTGCTACCTCTGGACCGAAAGTCAAGGAGACTTCGGGAGTCACGCAAGCTAGGGCAACTTGGTCACCTATAAGCAGGAAGAAGAGACCATCATGTGGCCCAAAACTAAGCTATTTGGGCCAGACCTACTCTCAGTGCCAGACCATTTCAAGACATACGCAATTGATGAACAAAAAGTGGTCCAATTGACGGCCAAAAGAGTTAAAGAAGCTAGTTTATCCACATCGTACAATGGCCTTGTTAAGGTCAAGGAAATTGATATTGCAGAGCCATGGGAGGAAACCAAGCTTGTTTATATCATTAAAGACTTGACTCCAGCTGAGGAAAAGGAACTTGTTGCTCTCCTTAAGGAGTTTAAGGTTGTTTCTTCTGAAACTACAAAGAGATGAAGGGTGTACCATCTGAAGTGGTACAACACACGATCCCAATCATGGAAGGATCAAGGCCAACCAAGCAAAAACCATACCAGATGAATCCTAAATATGCAACAATTATAAGAAGAAATTGATAAACTCATTACTGTTGATTTCATCTATGAGATAGAACACACCGATTGGCTATCACCAATCGTGATAGTGCCAAAGAAGAATGGGAAACTTAGGGTCTGTGTTGATCTAAAAAATGTCAATGCAGCTACTAGGAAAGGACCATTACCCACTACCTTACACGGAACACATTTTGGAAAGAGTAGTTGGTGAAGAAGCTTACAACTTCTTAGATGGATTTTCAAGTTACAATCAAGTTTCTATAGCACCCAAAGACTAGCATAAAACGGCCTTCAATACAATGTGGGGGACTTTTGCTTACAAAGTTTTGCCTTTTGGTCTCACCAATGCCCCAACAACGTTCCAACGATTGATGTGCACAGCCTTGAGAGACTACTTACAAAAGTGGTTGGAGGTAATTATTGATGATCTATGTGCGCACATTCACGATGGTCAGACCATTTGGCTTGCTTAAGAAAGATGTTTGAGTGATGTCAATCGTATTGTATGTCCTTAAACCCTTTGAAATGCCAATTTTGGGTCAAACACGATGTGATCTTAGGACACATTGTCATTAAGAACGGTATCCCCACAAAGGAAAGCAAAGTCAAATTGATCTTGGAACTATCCCCACCCACTAATTACAAAGGTGTACAAAGGTTTATGGGCCACATTGGGTATTATCTCCACTTCATAGAATTTTATGCTAGAATTGCCAGACCATTATATAGGCTACTCATTGTCTTTGAATGGAATGAAGAATGCCAAGATGCATATGATGAATTGAAGCCAACACTAGCCAGTGCACTATTCTCAGACCACCCAACTGGGATCTTATATTCCATGTTACACATTGATGCATCAAACTTGGCTACAGGATGCGTATTGGCACAGCTTGGTGAGTTCAAATTGGACTACCCAGTTTCCTTAGCTAGTCGCCACCACTGAATGATGCAAAGGTGTATTTTATGCTAGAAATGCCAGACCATTATATAGGCTATTGATTATCTCTGAATGGAATGAAGAATGCCAAAATGCATATGATAGATTGAAGCCAGCACTAGCGAGTGCACTATTCTGAGACCACCCAACTGGGATCTTATATGCCATGTACACATTGATGCATCAAACTTCGCCACAGGATGCGTATTGGCACAGCTTGGTGAGTTCAAATTGGACAACCCAGTTTCCTTCACTAGTCACCCACCACTGAATGATGTAAAGGTAAATTATACCACCACAAAACGAGAGGGTTTGGCCATGCTTTATGCTGTCAAGAAGTATCAACATTACCTATTGGCAAAAAAAAATGTATTCTTTGTGGACCATCAGGGTTTATATACTTGGTGAATAAGCCTTGCACCATGGGATAAATCACATGCTGGTTGTTATTACTATTGGAATTTGACTTCATGATCATGGGTGAGAAAGGGAACACAACATATGTTGGCCGATCATATGTCGAGAATTCCAAATGGGGAACCAACAAATGGTATTGATGATGACCTCCCAGATGCTTCATTGTTCAAACTAGATATGGCGCCTGAATGGAGTGAAGAAATATTAGATTATCTAGCTTATGGTTTTCTACGAGAACAACCGCACGGATTGGGTACATAAGCTAACTGCAACTCTATGGGCATATTGAACTTTGTATAAGGTATCGACGGGATATACTCCCTTCCATCTAGCTTATGGCATTGAGGCTATAATGCCTATGGAGTACTTAGTTCCAAGCCTGCAAATTATGGTGCAAGAACGATTAACAAAGAATGCATTAGCTGAAAGGTTTGTTGACTTAGAGAAACTTGATGAAACCCAACTAATTGCATCACATGGTCTTATGGTTGAAAAATTGTGAAGGAAGCGTTGGTTTGACAATAACCTGAAACAAAAAGATCTAAAAAACAAGGGACCTCGTCCTCATGTATAGTGTCGGAAGCACTAGAAAAAAACAACTCAAGTGTGGAGGATTAGGACCTTTCTAAGTGTCAAAAATCACATGTGCCTCAAGGGTCAGTCTCATGATTGAAACTATTGAGAGTGTGCAAATGGAGGGTTACGTCAATGAAAGCAAACTTAAAAAGGATTACGAACCACTGACCCAAGAAATGCTCATGCAAGAGCATGTATTAAAACAACAAAATGAGCTAGCTAAGGAAAAATCGAAGCGAGCTCGAGCTCAGGAAGAAGCCAAGGCAAGAGAGGACAAGGCCAAAAAGAGACTCCAAGAGAGAGTATTGCATGTGAACATGGCTTCACTAACCCTCCTTGATGAGGATGACCTGGACATTGAGCCAGCACAACTGTGTGAAAGTCTCTACTACTAAAATTCATGCAACGAGCATTGCATTAATTGTTACGGGATCAAGTCGTAATTTGATCTCTTATGAGACACGAGAACCTCTAGATAAGTCTTACCTTGAGGTCGACAATGCACAAGTACGAAGTGTGCACTTGTCAATTACCAAAGCTGTGGGATTTCAAAGTGTTGATATTTCCATCAGAAATAATCCCTTTGGTTGGAATGGTGTTTGTTATAAAAGCCTGTAGGATCTATGGAGGAAGAAATGATCCTTGGACGATCCTAGATTTGCACCAGTAATTGTGATATCCAATGGAAAAAGAGAGCTGCATAACTTGACGAGGGAAATAATATCATTATCCTGTCCTTATGGAGCCCAATAAACAAGGGAAAGCAAGCTATGATTGATGGTATGGAAACACCAATGCCAAAGAAAGTAGCTCACGTACTAGAGAAAGCATCAACTTCATAGTCCCTATGCAAAAAACAACCAAAGTCACTAGTAATTCAGCAGTGGGTGCATTAGAATCAACTCTGAGCCCATATATACTGTGATGCAAAAGGAGTAATTGAGGAATCAAGGTAAAAAGTTGAGCTATAGAGAAGGGACAGAGATGGCCTTCCGATGTTAGCATAGCAATATTCCAAACAAAGCCACTATCCACAAGGCACTCAATAGCAATGGATTCGAAGGGGTTTACTTAGCTGCACAAGGCTATTACCAGAGTAATATAACAATATGGGTGCCAAAATCCCACCCAAAGTTTAGTACTACAAATACCTTTGGAAACATAGATAGTAAGAGCAACCAAGACCAATTTCCAACTAAATGCTAGGAAAGCACAAAAATTGGTTTCGAGGAAGAAGTCGATTCAACACAGTGAATTGAAGATAGCACTACCGCCAACTGCACCCACCAAAATAAAAGAGCTGGACAAAGTTAAGGAGAAAAGAAGAGAAAAGGTACAACCAAATGAGACGGAGACAAATCCCAATCAACAAGATTTAATAGAGGCACTCTTCAGTTGGATGGAGGAAAAGATCAAGCCACTCTCGCACAGAGCTAAAACGATTACAATAACAAATACCCACAAGTGCCAAAGTACCACCTTGGTTTTTGTGGCAATAAAATTTTTAAAAAAGAACAAAAGGTATTCATTACTCAAAAATGGATACAAAATAAAAATGTTTAATCTTCATGCCATGAACATGATCATCCATTTTATGTGTATTCAACCAATTTTTGATTGCATGATTGAGTGTTTGAGCATGAAGAAACATAGGGTATCAACCTTGCACGCACCTAATAGAAAACAGTTCACGTTGTAAAATAGTCTAAAAAAATTCACGCCGTGAACTGGTCTTAAATGGTTCCCGTCGTGCAATAGTCTAAAATGGTTCATGACATGAACTGGTTCTAAATGGTTCATGTCATGAACCACCCTACTACTTCACAATGTGAAACAGTCACCTTCCCTCGGCCAATCATGGAATGCCATATGGCATACTTCATTAAGATAGCCGCCTAGTGTGAGATCCCTGTTCCCACCGTGCACAGATTCGGGGTACTGGCAGCAGAAGTAGCACTTCTCGCGCGGGACAGGGGTCCCACATTCGGGGCCTCACCCACGGATATCCGGATAAGAGACTAATCCGTCGGTTGTTCCAAAACCGAACCCGGAAAAACTTCCTTTACCGGAAAGCACGGGCGATTCCACCTAGATAACGTTTTACTCTAACGTAGTCAAGAACATTTTTGTTCGAGCTGATCCAATTGCATCTATAAGATACATGGTCAGATTAAGGAAGAAACTTGCACTTGGATCATTGGGATCAATGCTTTTTTCCCCATTCAAGAGGCACAGCCGTTGATTCCTATCCATAGAACAGTTACTGTCCGGGATTTATTTTATCTATTGTAAAAACAAAATTTTGAGTCTCGATTTACGGATCCATCAGTCCAGCCTAACCCCATCCGATCCCATGGGTTAGCCAACCGCCCAACCACTGTAGTGATGGGATCCAATTTGGAATTTGGTTAGGTTTTGTCCCGGGTACCAAGGAAAAGAGTTCCAAGGCCCCCTAGCCGGAAGTTCATACAAACATAAAACTAGCCACACCACTTACACACCCAATATGAAATTGCCTTTTTCTTAGCATCAGCTAACTTTAAAACAATCCTTTAATGAAACCATAGTACCACTGATCACAATCTTTCAATTTATCCGGTTGATTCATAATTCCCATCATTCCTTCATCAGAGTATCTATGGCATCATTGGCAACTAGAACGCTCACCACCTGTCCACACAGGGGCCTTTTCAATAGTTCCTAGCCCATAATACTCGGCAATATAATCACTTATAAAAATCAAGATGGACTCTCGTTGAAGATCAGCAAGATCAACCAACAGATCCATATAAAGAGCCATGGACTCATCCATTGAAGACCAGCAAGGTCAATCAACTAGATCCATGCCCGGTTTCACAAAACAACTCTTACTCCTTGTTCCAATATCTTCCTCGACACACGCGTGGGTATCCTAGGCGACCCAGAGCCCGAGCACCGTATGGTCAGCACCCTCTAGGATCCTTCGCAGGTGACCTAGCGCTTCACTCATAGGCCGCTTCCTTGGTCCCTCATCCACCGTACCGGAAGCTCACCATTTTAATCGAACCGAGGCTGGTCAAGACCTCGGCCGACCTTGCTACGCGAGACGTCCTCCATTGACTCTCCGTCAGCAGTTGCAACTTTATCAGTTAGGTCTCCACGACCTTAATCACAAGACGGTCAAAATGCTTTCCCAGCATTCTTGACATAAAACAGCCATTTACAAACAGCATTTACAAACAGTTTACAAATACAATTTCTATATTAACTCTAATTTTTCCACATTATCCCTCATATAATCCACATTACTTATTCCTCATTCCATTTATATGTGTACTCATCCAATCACATCATTTTCCATCTCTTCACTTCATATTCCTTCACATCACATATCATATATTCACATCCATACATCCACATCCACATCCACATTCACATCCATACATCCACATCTACATGCTTACCTCCATTTTCACATCCTCATTTATACATCCACATCCCATATCCACATTCATACATACACATCCATACATCCACATCCACATGCATACATCCACTATCACGTCCTCATTCATACATCCACATCCACATGCATACATCCACTATCACGTCCTCATTCATACATCCATATCCACATACATACATACATCCACATCCACATTCCCATTCACCTCTATACATCCACATCTACATCCACATGCATACATCCACTATCACGTCCTCATTCATACATCCACATCCTCATGCATACATCCACTATCACGTCCTCATTCATACATCCATATCCACATACATACATACATCCACATCCACATTCCCATTCACATCTATACATCCACATCTACATCCACATACATACATACATCCACATCCACATTCCACATTCACATCTATACATCCACATCTACATCCATATACATACATACATCCACATCCACATTCCATATTCACATCTATACATCCACATCTACATCCACATTCACATATATCCACATCCACATTCCCATTCACATCTATACATACACATCTACATCCACATACATACATACATCCACATCCACATTCCACATTCACATCTATACATCCACATCTACATCCATATACATACATACATCCACATCCACATTCCACATTCACATCTATACATCCACATCTACATCCACATTCACATATATCCACATCCACATTCCCATTCACATCTATACATACACATCTACATCCACATACATACATACATCCACATCCACGTTCCACGTTCACATCTATACAACCACATCTACATCCACATTCACATACATTCACATCTACATTCACATTCACATCTATATCCACATCTATATTCCCATTCACATCTATACATCCACATCTACATCCACATACATACATACATCCATATCCACATTCCACATTCACTTCTATACAACCACGTCTACATCCACATTCACATCTATGCATATACATCTTCATCCACATACATACATACATCCACATCCACGTTCCACGTTCACATCTATACAACCACATCTACATCCACATTCACATACATTCACATCTACATTCACATTCACATCTATATCCACATCTATATTCCCATTCACATCTATACATCCACATCTACATCCACATACATACATACATCCATATCCACATTCCACATTCACTTCTATACAACCACGTCATACATCCATTTTCACATGCATACATCCACACTCCCATCTCCACATCCACACATCCACATACATACATCCATTTTCACATTCCCATTCATACAACCCCATATGCCTTCATATCTAATCTTTTATATCACATCCATTCTCACCCTATCACAACCCATATACATCTTATCCTATCACATATACTTCTTACCTCATCCCATACACATCTTATCACATCTTAATTCATCTTATCACCTCTTATACACCTCTTATCACATCCTATCACATCTCATATCTATTTATAGAATACAAGAGAATTCTTATATTTGATATAAGATTTCTTTACACATTTACTTATGCATAAATTCCATTTAAGGAGATTAATACTTCCGAAGTAAAATCAATCTTTTATGCATCTTCCTATGCATAAATTCATTTTAAATGAAAATGACACTTTTGAATTAAAAATCAATCTTTTATGCATCTTCCTATGCATAAATTCAATTTAGATGAGAATGACACTTTTGAATTAAAAATCAATCTTTTATGCATCTTCCTATGCATAAATTCAATCTAGATGAGAATGACACTTTTGAACTAAAAATCAATTTTTTATGCATCTTCTTATGCATAAATTCAATTTGGTAGGAATTACACTTTTAGAATAAAAGAATTTCTCTTATGCATCTAAGTTATGCATAAAATCCATTTATGATGAAAATCACACTTTTAGTAAAAAAAAGAATATCTTTTATGCATACCTCTACGCATGAAATTCAATTATGCTAAAAGTAACACTTTTATAATAAAATATTCAACTTTTATGTATACCTCTATGCATGAAATCCAATATGATAAAAGTAACACTTTTGATATAAAAAAAAAATTATCCTTTATGCATACTTCTATGCATGAAAATTAAAAATGATAAAAGTAACACTTTTGATATAAAAAAATTTATCCTTTATGCATACTTCTATGCATGAAAATTAAAAATGATAAAAGTAACACTTTTAATATATAAAAAATTATCCTTTATGCATACTTCTATGCATGAAAATTAAAAATGATAAAAGTAACACTTTTGATAAAAAAATTTCCTTTATGCATACTTCTATGCATGAAAATTAAAAATGATAAAAGTAACACTTTTGATATAAAAAATTATCCTTTATGCATGATATTAAAATTCAATTTCTCCATGATTATAATGAAATTCTTTCAATTAATCTAGGATGATAATTCCTAGAATATGGTAGGAAGTCCTCTTTTTATACTTTGAATGAAATTATTTTATACATAATTTTTATAAAAATTTTGCCATAGCTCCGCTACTATGACTGATAAATCTCAATTTTTCTAAGGGATAAAGCTTATCACCAAGGAAATAATTAAAATGATCTCCAATTGGATCATTAATCCATAATGGATTGAATCATCAATATGCATAAACTAAAAGCATAGAAAAAAAACCATTAATTTGGCCTCAAGCATAGCTTAATCTTGGATTAAGGAAAAGCTTTATGAAAAGCTTCTTTTGGATTGAGAATGGGTCATGAGTATGACCATTTCTTGAGTGAGAGAGAGAAATTACATAAAAACCATTAGAATTTAAACATAAATGGGAATTAACTTCAATAGCATTTATTAAATTATGTAACTCTTCACTACTATTCACCAATTAACTTCAATAGAATTTAAAAAACCATACCAATTAAGCTTCTCAAGCTTGAGAGGGGTTGAGAAGAGAGAAACATTGAGAAATTATAGAAAAGAGCAATATTCACTAATTACCTTACAAATTGCTTGATTCTTTGTTCACGGTAGAGGCCCCCAACCAATCAATTGGTTAAGTATGTTGATGGAGCCACTAATGGGGATTGAAGAAAGAGGGAAGCTCCAAAAACTAGTGAATTATTAAATGAATTCACAGTTCTTGGCTTAGGTGGAGTAGAGTAACGATGCATAAACACTATATATTTTTCAACAAGGGGGAGGCTTCTATTTATAGAAAAAATTGAGCTCCTAACCAAACAAACTGATTCTAGAATTTTCCAAATCAGTTTGGTCAATTTTTGACCATTTTTAGGTCAGTTAAGCTAATTTTTTGGAACTAGACTTGAATGAGGAGAGAGGAGAGATGAAATATCTCAATTTTTATGAGTTTAAAACTCATTCAAGCATGTGAAATATGCACCTCCTTTAAAGAACTCCCCTTCCTTACATATGTCATATTTTTAATATTGCTCATAGTTTTTTACTAATAAACCTTGTACATTTTCAACTCTTCATCTTATGTGAAATATGCACCTCCTTTAAAGAACTCCCCTTTCTTACATATGTCATACTTTTAATATTGCTCAAAATTTTTTACTAATAAACCTTGTACATTTTCAACTCTTCATCTTATGTGAAATATGCACCTCCTTTAAAGAACTCCCCTTCCTTACATATGTCATACTTTTAATATTGCTCATAATTTTTTACTAATAAACCTTGTACATTTTCAACTCTTCATCTTATGTGAAATATGCACCTCCTTTAAAGAACTCCCCTTCCTTACATATGTCATACTTTTAATATTGCTCATAATTTTTTTACTAATAAACCTTGTACATTTTCAACTCTTCATCTTATGTGAGCATTTACTCATTTTTGGGTATCTTCTTTTACAAATTGGATTTATCTCCTCCCTACACATGGATTGATGCTATTGGCCCATAGGAACCTTAATTGGACCATAATCCAAAATTTTCTGAAAATCTAGACCCTTAGACTAAGGTCCTTTATACACATTTCCAATTAATTCCAATTGCACATTGGAAAGTTCTTTTTGAATTTCTGTTTCAGGGGAACTTATTTTAATAAGATGAGATAATTTTCTAACCAAAAATATTAAAAATCTGAATATTCTCTCTCTAGAATATTTTCTCTCTCTAGGTTAAAACAGTTAGAAACAAGTCTTTTATATTTCTGAAGAGGGATTGATTATAGAAGAAGGTACTAGACATCAAAAGGGGGTTTGGGGGAGGAATCTTACACCTAGGCTGATGGCCGCACCATAAAATTAAAATTTTCCTTATTCGTGCATTTTACTTTTGCAATTCTTCAATGTGCATTGCCGTGCATTACCGCTCATCACTATCAATTCCCAAGTTCTCGTCTGCCCGCATATTCGACAACTTTGAGTTGAGGTGCGAGCTTGTGCCTTACCTTTATGTTCTTCTTTTTGTTTTTCTTTCTTTTTAAGTATTGCCAATCTCATGTCATGATTAATTCTTGTAAATGTTCCAAACTGTGATTATTGCATGTGTAGGACTATTGCAAACGTTCCAAATTGTGATTGTATCATATCTCACAATTTAACTCTCAAATATGATGAAAAATCACAAATTACACAAAAGACAGTCAAAAAACCTGCACTTTCACGGGTTTCAAATCCTAGCTTCTCACAGTTTAACCTTCTCATGGTTTCAGCCACCTCACGGTTTCCAACCATCAAGGTTGGACCCATTAGTCTAGTTGCACATCCATCACAAGTCCGCCGATATGTGATCTTGGCCACAGACTTTTTCACGAAATGGGCAGAAGAAAAAGTCTCTAAGCGAGTTGATGCACAAAAGATGGCTAAGTTCTTATATGAACAAATCATTTCGAAAATCCGTTGTCCATTGGAATTAGTTAGTGATCGCGATTCACATTTCATTAATGAGGTGATTGATCACTTACTTGGTGGATTCCTTGTAGTCCATCGGAAGTCATCCCCTTATTATCCATAAGCCAATGGTCAAGCGGAGAGTATAAATAAGATTTTGTGTACTATCTTGACAAAAACTTTAGAAGCAAGTCGCACAGATTGGGAACATAAGCTAACTGCAACTCTATGGGCATATTGAACTTCGTATAAGGTATCGACGGGATATTCTCCCTTCGATCTAGCTTATGGCATTGAGGCTATAGTGCCTATGGAGTACTTAGTTTCAAGCCTGCAAATTGTGGTGCAAGAACGATTAACAAAGAATGCATTAGCTGAAAGGTTGGTTGACTTAGGGAAACGTGATGAAACCCAACTAATTGCATCACATGGTCTTATGGTTGAAAATTTATGAAGGAAGCGTTGGTTTGACAATAAACTAAAACAAAAAGAACTAAAAACAAGGGACCTCATCCTCATGTCGGAAGCACTAGAAAAAAACAACTCAAGTATGGAGGATTAGGACCTTTCTAAGTGTCAAAAATCACATGTGCCTCAAAGGTCAGTCATGATTGAAACTATTGAGGGTGTGCAAATATAGGGTTACATCAATGAAAGCAAACTTAAAAAGAGAGAGTATTGCATATGAACATGGCTTCCATAACCCTCCTTGATGAGGATGACCTGGACATTGAGCCACCACAACAGTGTGAAAGTCTCTACTACTAAAATTCATGCAACAGGCATTGCATTAATCAATAGGGGATCAAGTCATAATTTGATCTCTTATGAGACACGAGAACCTCTAGATAAGTCTTACCTTGAGGTCGACAATGCACAAGTACGAAGTGTGCACTTGTCAATTACCAAAGCTGTGGGATTTCAAAGTGTTAATATTTCCATCAGAAATAATCCCTTTGGTTGGAATGGTGTTTGTTATATAAGCCTGTAGGATCTATGGAGGAAGAAATAATCCTTGGACGATCCTAGATTTGCACCAGTAATTGTGATATCCAATGGAAAAAGAGAGCTGCATAACTTGATGAGAGAAATAATATCATTATCGTGTCCTTATGGAGCCCAATAAACAAGGAAAAGCAGGCTATGATTGATGGTATGGAAACACCAATGCCAAAGAAAGTAGCTCACGTACTAGAGAAAGCATCAACTCCATAGTCCCTATGCAGAAAACAACCAAAGTCACTAGTAATTTAGCAGTGGGTGCATTAGAATCAACTTCAAGCCCATATATACTGTGATGCAAAAGGAGTAATTGAGGAATCAAGGTAAAAAGTTTGAGCTACAGACAAGGGACAGAGATGGCCTTCCAATGTTAGCATAGCAATATTCCAAATGCAGCCACTATCCACAAGGCACTCAAAAGCAATGGATTCAAAGGGGTTTACTAGCTGCAAAAGGCTATTACCAGAGTAATATAACAATATGGGTGCCAAAATCCCACCCAAAGTTCAGTACTGCAAATACCTTTAGAAACATAGATAGTAAGAGCAACCAAGACCAATTTCCAACTAAATGCTAGGAAAACACAAAAATTGGTTTCGAGGAAGAAGTCAATTCAACACAGTGAATAGCACTACCGCCAACTGCGCCCACGAAAATAAAAGAGCTGGACAAAGTTAAGGAGAAAAGAAGAGAAAAGGTTCTCACGGTTTTAGCCACCTCACAGTTTTAGCTACCTCACGAGTTTCGAACCCTGCTATCTCACGGGCAAAATTCTTGCGCCCTCACAGTTTGCACCTTTTCACATGTAGACTCATACCTTGTTATTGCTCACTGCACTAACACCCTTCTCATCGAATAACACACACACACACATTCATTTTCACAAAAAAAGAAAAGAAAAGAAAAAGAGGCAATGACCACATTCTCTCACCAGTTAGTATGACTGACTTTCTTATCATTATTACACATGTCGACCTCTGCTACCTCTGAATCGAAAGTCAAGGAGACTTCGGGAGTCACGCAAGCTAGGGCAACTTGGTCACCTATAAGTAGGAAGAAGAGACCATCATGTGGCCAAAAACTAAGCTATTTGGGCCAGACATACTCTCAGTGCCAGACCATTTCAAGACATACCCGATTGATGAACGAAAAGTGGTCCAATTGACGGCCAAAAGAGTTAAAGAAGCTGGTTTATCCACATCATACAATAGCCCAGCTAAGGTCAAGGAAATTGATATTGCAGGGCCAGGGGAGGAAACCAAGCCTGTTTATATCGCTAAAGACTTGACTCCAGCTGAGGAAAAGGAACTTGTTGCTCCTTAAGGAGTTTAAGGTTGTTTCTTCTGAAACTACAAAGAGATGAAGGGCATACCATCTGAAGTGGTACATTACACGATCCCAATCATGGAAGGATAAAGGCCAACCAAGCAAAAACCATACCAAATGAATCTTTAATATGCAACAATTATAATAAGCAGGAAGAAGAGAACATCATGTGGCCCAAAACTAAGCTATTTGGGCCAGACCTACTCTCAGCGCCAGACCATTTCAAGACATACCCAATTGATGAACAAAAAGTGGTCCAATTGACGGCAGCCAAAAGAGTTAAAGAAGGTGGTTTATCCACATCGTACAATGGCCTAGCTAAGGTCAAGGAAACTGATATTGCAGAGTCTTGGAGGAAACCAAGCCTGTTTATATCGTTAAAGACTTGAATCCAGCTGAGGAAAAGGAACTTGTTGCTCTCCTTAAGGAGTTTAAGGTTGTTTCTTCTGAAACTACAAAGAGATGAAGGGCGTACCATTTGAAGTGATACAACACACGATCCCAATCATGAAAGGATCAAGGCCAACCAAGCAAAAACCATACCAGATGAATCCTAAATATGCAACAATTATAAGAAGGAATTGATAAACTCATTACTGTTGATTTCATCTATGAGATAGAACACACCGATTGGCTATCACCAATCATGATAGTGCCAAAGAAGAATGGGAAACTTAGGGTCTGTGTCCATCTAAAAAATGTCAATGCAGCTACTAGGAAAGGACCATTACCCACTACCTTACACGGAACACATTTTGGAAAGAGTAGTTGGTGAAGAAGCTTACAACTTCTTAGATGGATTTTCAAGTTACAATCAAGTTTCTATAGCACCCGAAGACTAGCATAAAATGGCCTTCAATACAATGTGAGAGACTTTTGCTTACAAAGTTATGCCTTTTGGTCTCACCAATGCCCCAACAACGTTCCAACGATTGATGTGCACAGCCTTGAGAGACTACTTACAAAAGTGGTTGGAGGTATTCATTGATGATCTATGTGCACACACTCACGATGGTCAGACCATTTGGTTTGCTTAAGAAAGATGTTTGAGTGATGTCGATCGTATTGCATATCCTTAAACCCTTTGAAATGCCAATTTTGGGTCAAGCACGGTGTGATCTTAGGACACATTGTCATTAAGAATGGTATCTCCACAAAGGAAAGCAAAGTCAAATTGATCTTGGAACTATCCCCACCCTAATTACAAAGGTGTACAAAGGTTTATGGGCCACATTGGGTATTATCTCCACTTTATAGTATTTTATACTAGAATTGCCAGACCATTATATAGGCTCCTCATTGTCTTTGAATGGAATGAAGAATGCCAAGATGCATATGATAAATTGAAGCCAGCACTAGCCAGTGCACTATTCTGAGACCACCCAACTGGGATCTTATATTCCATGTACACATTGATGCATCAAACTTTGCTACAGGATGCGTATTGGCACAACTTGGTGAGTTCAAATTGGACTACCCAGTTTCCTTCGCTAGTCGCCACCACTGAATGATGCAAAGGTATATTTTATGCTAGAATTGCCAGACCATTATATAGGCTACTCATTGTCTCTGAATGGAATGAAGAATGCCAAGATGCATATGATAGATTGAAGCCAGCACTAGCGAGTGCACTATTTTGAGACCACCCAACTATGATCTTATATGCCATGTACACATTGATGCATCAAACTTTGCTACAGGATGCGTATTGCCACAGCTTGGTGAGTTCAAATTGGACAACCCAGTTTCCTTCGCTAGTCACCCATTGACTGATGCAAAGGTAAATTATACCATCACAAAACGAGAGGGTTTGGCCATGTTTTATGCTGTCAAGAAGTATCGACATTACCTATTGGCAAAAAAAAAATGTATTCTTTGTGGACCATCAGGGTATATATACTTGGTGAATAAGCCTTGCACCATGGGACGAATCACATGCTGGTTGTTATTACTATTGGAATTTGACTTCACCATCACGGGTGAGAAAGGGAACAAAACATATGTTGGCCGATCATATGTCGAGAATTCCAAATGGTGAACCAATAAATGGTGTTGATGATGACCTCCCAGATGCTTGATTGTTCAAACTAGACATGGTGCCTGAATGGAGTGAAGAAATATTAGATTATCTAGCTTATGGTTTTCTACGAGAACAACCTTTGAACATGGATAAAATGTGTTGGCTTATTAAGCTAGCTGCACCTTATCAATTGATTGCTGGTGAATTATACAAGCTAGGTAAGGACAATGTCTTAAGGAGATGTGTGCGGGAAGACAAATTTGTCACAATATTAGATAAAGCACTCTCACGAATAGTTGGAGGACACTTCGCTGGAAAAATTACGGCTCACAAGGTGGTGGCCTACATTATTCGGGGATGCTATGGAGTTTGTAAAAGATGCAAAGAGTCAACCATTTGCTATTCCACAACAAAGAGACAGGATGCAACTTACTCCTATTATTGTAAGACAGTCTTTTGAGAAATAGGGAATTGATTTTGTTGGACCCATTAGTCTAGTTGCACATCCATCACAAGTCCGATATGTGATCGTGGCCCCACTCACTATTTCACGAAATGGGCAAAAGAAAAAGTCTCTAAGCGAGTTGATGCACAAAAGATGGCTAATTTCTTATATGAACAAATCATTTCGAGAATCCGTTGTCCATTGGAATTAGTGAGTGATCGTGGTTCACATTTCATTAATGAGGTGATTGATCACTTACTTGCTGGATTCCTTGTAGTTCACCGGAAGTCATCCCCTTATTATCTATAAGCAAATGGTCAAGCGGAGAGTACAAATAAGATTTTGTGTCCTATCTTGACAAAAACTTTAGAAGCAAGTCGCACGGATTGGGAACATAAGCTAACTACAACTCTATGGGCATATTGAACTTCCTATATGGTAGCGACGGGATATACTCCCTTCCATCTAGCTTATGGCATTGAGGCTATAATGCCTATGGAGTACTTAGTTCCAAGCCTGCAAATTGCGGCGCAAGAATGATTAACAAAGAATGCATTAGCTGAAAGGTTGGTTGACTTAGAGAAACTTGATGAAACCCAACTAATTGCATCACATGGTCTTATGGTTGAAAATAACCTGAAACAAAAAGAACTAAAAAACAAGGAACCTTGTCATCATGTATAGTGTCGGAAGCACTAGAAAAAAAATAACTCAAGTATGGAGGATTAGGACCTTTCTAAGTGTCAAAAATCACATGTGCGTCAAGGGTCAGTCATGATTGAAACTATTGAGGGTGTGCAAATGGAGGGTTACGCCAATGAAAGGAAACTTAAAAAGGATTACGAACCACTGACCCAAGAAATGCTCATGCAAGAGCATGTATTAAAACAACAAAATGAGCTAGCCAAGGAAAAATCCAAGCGAGCTCAGGAAGAAGCCAAAGCAAGAGAGGGCAAGGCCAAACAGAGACTCCAAGATGCATGTGAACATGGCTTCACTAACCCTCCTTGATGAGGATGGCCTGGACATTGAGTCAGCACAACTATGTGAAAGTCTCTACTACTAAAATTCATGCAACGAGCATTGCATTAATCGATACGGGATCAAGTCATAATTTGATCTCTTATGAGACACGAGAACCTCTAGATACTTGAGGTCGACAATGCACAAGTACGAAGTGTGCACTTGTCAATGACCAAAGCTGTGGGATTTCAAAGTGTTAATATTTCCATCAGAAATAATCCCTTTGGTTGGAATGGTGTTTGTTATATAAGCATGTAGGATCTATGGAGGAAGAAATGATCCTTGGAGGATCCTAGATTTGCACCAGTAATTGTAATATCCAATGGAAAAAGAGAGCTGCATAACTTGACGAGGGAAATAATATCATTATCGTGTCCTTATGGAGCCTAATAAACAAGGGAAAGCAAGCTATGATTGTGAGATCCCCCTGTTCCCACCGAGCAACAGATTCGGGTACTAGCAGCGGAAGTAGCACTTCTCGCGCGAGACAGGGGTCCCACTTTCAGGGCCTCACCCACGGATATCCGGATAAGAGACTAATCCGTCGGTTGTTCCAAAACCGAACCCGAAGAAACTTCCTTTATCGGAAAGCACGGGCGATTCCACCAGGATAATTTTTTACTCTAACGTAGTCAAGATCATTTCTGATCGAGCTGATCCAATTACATCTATAAGATACTTGGTCAGATCAAGGAAGAAACTTGCACTTGGATCATTGGGATCAACGCTTTTTTCCCCATTCAAGAGGCACAGCCGTTGATTCCTATCCATAGAACAGTTACTGTCTGGGATTTATTTTATCTATCGTAAAAAACAAAAGTTTGAGTCTCGATTTACGGATCCATCAGTCCAACCTAACCCCATCCGATCCCATGGGTTAGCCAACCGCCCAACCACTGTAGTGATGGGATCCAATTAATAATTTGGTTAGGTTCTGTCCCGGGTACCAAGGAAAAGAGTTCCAAGGCCCCCTAGCCGGATGTTCATGCAAAATAAAACTAGTCACACCACTCACACACCCAATATAAAATTGCCTTTTCACAGATTCAACCAATTTAAAACAATCCTTTAATAAAACCATAGTATCACTCATCACCATCTTCCAATTTATCCAATTGATTCTTAATTTTCCCATCATTCCTTCATCAGAGTATCTATGGCATCATTGGCAACTAGGACGCTCACCACCTGTCCACTCAGGGGCCGTTTCCTAATCCCTAGCCTATAATACTCGGCAATATAATCACTTATCAAGATGGACTCTCGTTGAAGATCAGCAAGATCAACCAACAGATCCATATAAAGAGCCATGCACTCATCCATTGAAGACCAGCAAGGTCAATCAACCAGATCCATGCCCGATTTCAGAAAACAACCTCAAGACCTCGGCCGACCTTGCTATGCGAGACGTCCTTTATTGACTCTCCGTCAGCAGTTGCAACTTTATCAGTTAGGTCTCCACGACCTTAATCACAAGATGGTCAAAATGCTCCCCCAGCATTCTTGACATAAAACAGTCATTTACAAACAGCATTTACAAACAGTTTACAATACAGTTTCTATTTTAACTTTCATTTTTCCACATTATCCCTCATTACTTATTCCATATTCCATTTATATGTATACTCATCCCATCACATCATTTTCCATCTCATCACTTCAGATTCCTTCACATCACATATCGTATATTCACATCCATACATATATCCACATCCACATCCACATTCACATCCATACATCCACATCTACATCCATACATCTATTTTCACATCCACATCTACATGCACATTCATGCATCCACATCCATACATCCATATCTACATGCACATTCACATCCATATATCCACATCTATATGCGTACATTCACATCTACATGCATACATCCACATCACTATGCATACATTCACATCCATATTTACATTCTCCTCCATACATCTACATCTACATGCATACATCCACCTCCACATTCACATCCACATCTATACATCTACATCTACATGCATACATCCACCTCCACATCCACATCCACATCTATATCTACATGCATACATCCACCTCCACATCCACATCCACATCTATACATCTACATCTACATGCATACATCCACATCTCCATTCACATCTACATCTATACGTCTACATCTACATGCATACATCCACATCCACATCTATACATCTACATCTACATGCATACATCCACATCTCCATTCACATCCACATCTATACATCTACATCTACATGCATCCATCCACATCTCCATTTACATCCTCAACATCCACATCTCCATGCATACATCCACCTCCACATTCACACTCACATCCATACATCTACATCTACATGCAAACATCCACATCTCCATGCATAATAAAATTCTTTTAATTAATCTAGGATGATAGTTCCTAGAATATGGTAGGAAGTCCTCTTTTTATGGTAGAATATGGTAGGAAGTCCTCTTTTTATGCTTTGAATGAAATTATTTTATGCGTAATTTCTATAAAAATGTTGCCATAGCTCCGCTACTATGACTGATAAATCTCAATTTTTTTCTAAGGGATAAGGCTTATCATTAAGGAAATAATTAGAATGGTCTTTAATTGGATCATCAATCCATAATGGATTGAATCATCAATATACATAAGCTAAAAGCATAGAAAAAAGCCATTAATTTGGCCTCAAGCATAGCTTAATCTTGGATTAAGGAAAAGCCTTATGAAAAGCTTCATTTGGATTGAAAAGGGTCATGAGTATGACCATTTCTTAAGTGAGAGAGAGAAAAACCATTAGAATTAAATATAAATAGAATTTTATGTAATTCTTTACTATCATTAATTAATTAACTTCAATAGCATTTCAAAAACCATACCAATTAAGCTTCTCAAGCTTGAGAGGGGTTGAGAAGAGAGAATCATTGAGAAATTATAGAAAAGATCAAAATTCACTATACTTATCTTATAATTTGCTTGATTCTTTGTTCACGGTAGAGGCCCCCAACCAATCAATTGGTTTAGTATGTTGATGGAGCCACCAATGGGGATTGAAAAAAGAGAGAAGTATCAAAAACTAGTGAATTATTATAGAATTCACAGTACTTGGCTTAGGTGGAGTAGAGTAACAATGCATAAGACACTATTTTTTCAACAAGGGAAGGCTTCTATTTATAGGAAAAATTGAGCTCTTAACCAAGCAAACTGATTCTAGAATTTTCTAAGTCAGTTTGGTTGAATTTGGACTAGATTTGGACCTAGTTTGGTTACTTTTTGATTCGATTTGGTTCCATTTTGATTTGGTTTGGTTCAAGAGAGATGAGAGATAAAAATATCACATTATTTTTGAGTTTAAAACTCATTCAAGCATGTGAAATATGCACCTCCTTTAAAGAATTCCCCTTCCTTACATATGTGTCAAAATTTTATTGCTCATAGTTTTTTTTTCTAATAAACCTTGTACATTTTCAACTCTTCATCTTATGTGAAATATGCACCTTCTTTAAAGAACTCCCCTTCCTTACATATGTGTCAAAATTTTATTGCTCATAGTTTTTTTACTAATAAACCTTGTACATTTTCAACTCTTCATCTTATGTGAAATATGCACCTTCTTTAAAGAACTCCCCTTCCTTACATATGTGTCAAAATTTTATTGCTCATAGTTTTTTTCTAATAAACCTTGTATATTTTCAACTCTTCATCTTATGTGAGCATTTACTCATTTTTGGATATCTTCTTTTACAAATTGGATTTATCTCCTCCCTACACATGGATTGATGCTATTGGCCCATAGGAACCTTAATTGCACCATAGTCTAAAGATTTCTGAAAATCTAGACCCTTAGACTAAGGTTCTTTATACCTATTTCTAATTAATTCCAATTGCACATTGGAAAATTCTTTTTGAATTTCAGTTTCAGGAAAATTCATCTTAATTATATGAGATATTTTCCTATCCAGAAATATTCAAAATCTGAATATTCTCTCTCTAGAATATTTTCTCTCTCTAAGTTAAAACAGTTAGAAACAAGGTCTTTATATTTCTGAAGAGGGATTGATTATAGGGGAAGATACTAGACATCAAAAAGGGGTTGGGAGAGGAATCTTACATTCTACCCCACTTAAAAAACGCGAGATGTCCTCATCTCGCAACTTGGGATAATTTCGCAAGATGCATGAATAAAGATTAACCACCAAGAAAAGTCTCAAGGAGAGTAAGATTCAAAATAAGAACAAGATTTAAACTTTATTCATTCTCGAAACTTATACAGTAAAGATAGAAGAACTCTTTACACTTCCATA